>NC_053157.1:178872345-179472345 GCF_016835505.1 Polypterus senegalus
TGAAGGGGTGTGCTTATGCAAATTCCGAGACTGTGTTTGTGGGGATTGACAGTTAAGGGGTGAGGGAGTCACGTCATCATCTCCCTCCCATTTACCTCAAGTTAATACACACGCTGTCTCTAGAGTTTCAACACACTGAATCCTCCAGGCACTACTTACAAAAGGTCACATTGACAATCGTGTTACGCTATTTTTAAAATCTTTCCTTTTCTTAGCACAAGCACAGCTGAGAAGCTTCGATGCATGTGCTCCATAACGCATTGAAAAATAATGCATTTAATCACACTTTGCATTACAAGCAAAGGGGAGCTTTTGTCAATGCATGATTTCCTGGTACACCGATTACATTGATCAGCGCATCCCGATTCATTTTACCCTCGCACCACCTTAGTTTGAGAAGAAGTATGAAAAAATATGAGGTTAACACAGAAAAACAGATCACCAATTCAAGCTTTATGAATAATCGATTCGCCATCAATAATTGTTTTGGTAAAGCCATCCTCCTTCCATTTTATAATTTTTCCGCCACTAGCCATGATTAAATGAACGGTAAAAAGTAAGAGCGCGAGGTGACTTATTTAGGCAGGAATATATATGATAGCAACACTCATGACAATGTCAATCATGTTACGTTATTATTAAAATGTTTCCTTTTCTTTTTCATTACTTCTTTAACACACTACTTCTCCGCTGCGGTAGCGGGTATTTTGCTATCTATATAATATATGAATTACCTCCAAAGAGCGCTGAGACTTTTGATATCATGAACGTGTGTACAAAAGGGGTCTCCTGCCCAGCAAAAGTCGAGCAGTCAGCACGCGTGCATAGCTGTGCCGGCCTTTGAGAAGTGACTGCGCTTCTGCCTTAAGTCAAAGTGAGCACTTTTAATTTTTTTCATCCGCCCCCTGAGCTATAGCCCAGACAAGTGCAAACACGGGACCCCTTTTCTACACCACGGCAAAATAATATTAAGGCGATTCACACTTTCTTTTGCACGTATCGATTATCAGGTCCTCAGCTCGGATTATGAACACACGCATACGAGTGGAGGACTCACAGTGCCATCACAGCCGATTAATGGCGGGACGTCTCACCAGTCTACACAAGACCCACGCGACTGTCCCAAAAGGCGATCATAACGTCAGCGAACACATCTCTCTATACTATATAAAAGAAAAAGGCAACTTTCCTTTCTTTACACCTTTTTTCCTTTTATCCCAAACCAAAGCCTTTCTCTCTTAACACGGCAGAGGACACAAAAATAATTTTCTTTAATTGCCGGTAAGGCACATTACCAGAGGCACAAATTTGAACGTTCACATAGAAAATGTAATTTCTATACCACAGCCGTCGTGTAGCGCCTTTCAAAAGGGATCTACTACCGAGAGATGATCCATATACATTTTAGCTGCTGTTAGTTACTTACCTGTTTTGTTACACAGTCTTTAAAATGTAGTTTACCCAAACCACTCCAGTAGTGCTCAATGTACCTGTACTTCTTAAAACGTTAATGTTTTACTGTTTAATAACTTATAGACTATATTTCATTATTTTTCCCTTGCACTCAGTGACCAAAGCTATACACACACATATAGACACATACAAACATACACACAAGTATATGTATGTGTATATATATGTATGTATGTGTATATATATATATACACACACACCCCTATCTAGATTATATATATATATATACACACACACACACACACACATACATACATACATACATACACACATATATATAATTTGTGTGTGTAGATATGTATATAGATATGTAGATATGAAGATATGTATGTGTATATATATATATATGTATATTATATATATATGTACAGTATGTATGTGTGTATGTGTGTGTGTATATATATATGACAGCAGCAATCCAAGCTGTGAGAAAACAGTAAAAAGGAGGCGTGTCAGACGTCGTGGTACATTTTCTGATGCAGCTACGAAAACAACTTTGTGACGCTGCCACCAAATACACAAAACAATTACTTTGACAATCATGTTACATTATTTTTAAAATGTTTCCTTTTCTTTTCATAACTTCTTTAACACATGACATCGCATGCGCGGGTATTTTGCTATATATATATATATCACAGCGACACTCATAACAGTGACAAAACAATTACATTGACAATCATGTTACGTTATTTTCAAAATGTTTCCTTTTCTTTCTCTTTCCTTCTTTAACACACTACTTCTCCGCTGCCAAGTGCGGGTATTTTGCTATATATATATATATAGATAGATAGATAGAGATATATAATATATATAGATAGATAGATAGATAGATAGATAGAGGTATATATATAGATAGATAGAGATATATATATAGATAGATAGATAGATATATATATATAGATAGATATGAGAACAACATAGATAGATAGATAGATATGAGAACAACACTCATATCAATGACAAAACAATTACATTACCAATCATGTTACGTTATTTTTAAAATTTTTCCTTTTCTTTTTCGTACCTTCTTTAAAACACTACTTCTCCGCTGCGAAGCGCGGGTATTCTGCTAGTAATTACAATAAACCAAGGGTATGATGTTAAACAGTCCCCTTAAGAATAGTAAAAAAAAAAATCTACTTTAATTTCTTCCACTTCCACACATACGAGTCTATTTATAATTAAAACATAAACAGAAAGTGGCCGAGAAGAGAAAATGATGTGTAATTATGGTACCAGTATCATTGCAAGCGGACCAGACAGCAGTTATATCTGCTTGCCATGCCATGACAGGATGCGACTCACTATCGTATTCCAAAAAAGTATCGGGATCAGCTTTCTTAACTACTCTTCTGCTTCCTCCATGGTGGAGAAGATGTAATATGTGTCTTGAATATCCACTTTCAGTTTGGCAGGATACAAGAGGTTGTATCTGATATCGGCTTTCCATAACCGCTGTTTAATGTTGTAAAAAGGGTGAGGGTAAGAATTCAGGGAAAATATGAATGTGGTTATTTTCAAATATAATCTCTTGTTTCTGTCTGAGAAGTGACATTACATTAAGCTTAAATTGTAATCTCTCGAATCGAACAATTAGAGTCCTAGGTTTAGAGGTATTTGATCCATGTATGCGATAAGCTGCCACTATCTCAGTATCTGATTTAAAATCCTCTCCAATTATTTTTGTCAATAGTTCAGCTACGAGTTTCACTGGGTTTGGACTTTCACGATTCTCAAGTAGACCTTTGATTCTAATATTATTCCTCCTGCATCCATCTTCCAGAGCCGCAAGTCTGTCTCCGAGTTTTTTCATTTGGAATTTGCAGCTGTAGCTTTTTCATCAGCGTTAAATGCCAAATGTTCAGCTGTTTCAATTCGAGTCATGAATGTCTGCCTAACATCTTCCAGCTGGTCGGCAAGTGCTTTCAGTTTGGACACATATTCCTGAATGTGTTCCTCAATTTTTCCCAGCATACCTTTAAAAGCTGTATCAAAGCGATTATATATGTTTTTTCCAAGTCTTTATTATCCTGCTGCAGCTCCTGCATCTCCAGCTGGCGCTTCTTGCTTTCTTTCTTTAGCTCATTTATGGCTGTGGCCATTATTGCGATCATTACATTCAGTTCGGACCGATCATTTCGGCTTTCGTACTCCACTGGTAAAGTGGCAATCCCAGTTACAATGCTTCCAGCTCGAGAGAAATAGAAGAAAGCGCGGACTGCAAGGCCATTTCCAGTTTCAAGTCATCTTCTGGAATCGGCGAGCTATCGTGACCTGCATCCCTTGCACCTTCACTCCCTTTTTCACCTGCAGGAGCAGGGTCCTTGGAAGTCTGTGCTTTTTCCTTTTCTTTTCCAGGTCAGTCTCTGAAAGGCCGTACTTTGCACTTGGACCTGATGCCTGTCTAGACTTGGATGTAGCTTTAGGTTGCTTTTCCGTTTGTTTCTGACCCCCTTTCTTGTTATTCATGTTTATATACTATAGTATAAACTCCTGGGGTTGGGTAAATACAAGGTACCTCGGGATTATAAAAAATAAGAGAAAAATTAAAGCCGCTGCTAACAGACCTCCGCTTCAGACGTTCATCTTCCGTAACGGACGAGACCAACTCCTCTAACGGTAGCTTTTCACACCTACTCTCACCTTTTCTCCTTTCATCAGTTCACACCTTCCCTGAACCTTCACAACTGAAATTAATTGTATTTGACTTTTTAAACAGTGTGTATTCTTTGGGCTCAAACTGATATCTAAGATGAATACTATTACTGTTCTGAAGAACATACACATCTTTTTTTATTTTATTGTTGGCAAACAAAAGAACTATAAATTTGATCATGTATAACCTATCAGAAAATCCTTTGCCAGGTTAAATGGCGACCTCTGATGGCAGAACATTGGAAACCACTTGTCAATCTTTTTTCTTACAAATTTTCAGGTGAAAGTTCATGATTTGTTACTTTTTCTGTTCCTTTGTTTACTTGCTGCACGTTGTGAGATCAGTTTGTCATTTTCTCATATCACCTGAGCCATTAATACTGTGCATCTTTGTGGAAAAATATGTTTATTCTAGATAATTTGATTTAAAGAGGTTCAAATGTTTGTTAAACTTAGATGTGCAGTGAAGTTAAAATGTATACTTGTTTTTAATGTTTTTACTTACCGTAAGTATTTAACTTTGTTTTCAGACCACAGAAACAGGAATTAAACTTCTTTCTGAGTTCAGCCTGTGTTTGGAGTGATTTCTTACTTCTATACCACCTGGAAGGGGGAGTTTACAATAGTAAAGTTGTTCAACTGTGGAGTTAATAGAGACGTCTCCCATGTCCAGACATTTGATCGTGTCTACTGCCTTTCAGACTTTATCTTGCCCGCATTTCCTGCACCAGCCTACCATACATAGGCCAGCCCTCATTTACTGTACTTAACTCATGCAGCATATAAACCATGAAATATTTCATTATTTGATGTAATACTATTCAGTGGTCATTTAAAGATTCCATCCCTTTTCTGAAAGGTACATGAATACTTTGAAGAAGAAATCATTTTCTCTCAACTGGATTTTAATTAGGTCAGAAGAAAGGAAAAAAATAGAGGAAAAGGGAAAAAATGTTTAATTTAAAAAATATTATTTTTACACATACGACACACACTGTCTCTGGGACACCAAAAAAAGTAAGAACTCAAGGCAATCTCATTAAAACATGAAGGTTAAATGCTAAATCGTAGTCTGTAAAAGTGTGTCAAGATGTTAAGAAATGGAAGGGTCATGGCAGCTATTGTGGACCAGTTATGGTGATAAACACACCTGATATGGTCAAATGTATTTAAAATTTTACATTTAAAATGTATTTCCGAGTTTTTTATCAATAAACTCAAATGTATTTAATCAAATTATACCACTGTGGTTGGACATCATGGTGACAGTGGGTGCAAAGCTGCAACTTACCTTGGATGGGGAGGCAATCCCTTGCAGGCTGCATTCTAGCAGACACTAGGCTAATTTAGAGTCACCAATCAACCCAACACACACTGATTTGGGACATGGCTGGAAAATTCACAGACAGTGACTGTGGTGAAACTTGAGCCTTGTCTCCTGAAGCTCTGAATCTAACCACTTCTGCAGTTCCTCAGTCAGGGCAAATATATTCTGAAACACAACACTTCATGGGAGATCAATTCAGAAGCTCACAAAAGTGTATGCCTGCTGTGAATTCACCGATTCCTGACCAAACAACAGGCAAAAATGTCTTCAGTTATAGAACTTAGGGTGTTAGTAAAAAAAGGAACATTGAATTGTATTACATTTTTTTTCATAATGGCAGCCTTATAGTATTGAAAACATAAAAACAGCTGTGTAGGTCATATATCTATTTAGTATTATAGTAATGGACTTTAAAAAGGGTTGGCCCTTTTATTGCAGTTTAAAAGGCTCACATGGAATCAAGGTGGCATGGATGTCCACTAATTTAATTTAAAATTGTAGTCATTTGTGAATGCTGGCCTCTTAAGTGCTTTCTTTTTTTTTCTGGTACACACAAAAAATAAGGCCAAGCAGCCCCTGTAACCGTCTTTAAGAAATTGGCATGTTGATTGTTTCTCCTCTCAGAATTTGAGCTTACTGAGGCCCATTCTGTCAAACACTCAATTTATAAAGAATTATCCTGCACCCATTCATGTAGATTATAGAAATTGCTTAAATTATTATGTAAATCACATAAAAGCATTGTAGATCAAACCTTTTCCCTACAGGGAGGCATGAGAGACCCATCTTATGTTTCTACTATCACGTTGTGTTAATCACTCCCTTAGTCACTCAAATCAAGGATTTTACCTGCTTTTAGCAGAAGTTCCTATGCTCCCAGCAAGTGATATAAAATTAAGCTTGATTTAAAGTCCTATAAAAAACTGGCTTTAAATATTCCCAGTAATTTAAAGCATTTGGAAGAAGTCTATTATAGAAAAAAAGACTTGCAATGACAGATTTCAAAATGCACTTAACTGATCCGTTTCTAAATAAAAATCATGTAACCACCTGCAATGCAAGGTGATTGTTAGATATGTCATACAAAGATACAAGATTATGTACTGTGTAGAATATACAAACTATAATTCCAGGTTTAAGGAAACACAGGTTCTAGAAGAAAATATTATTTGCTAATATTATTTTAGTACATAAGGACTTACTTTTGAGGGACTGCCACATAATTTAAGAGAACAAAAACGGACATTGCAAGACTTGAAAATAAACAATATGCTTCACTTGCTTGCTTATAATCAATAATTTTGTCTTAACACTATCACTTTATTTTAAATATATTATTGTATAACATATATATATTATATATGTAAATGTATTATTATTGCTAAATTCATACAGAGAAAAATATTACCAGACTTGCATCTATAGAATTCCTTCAGTGTCAGGAACTAAATGGGGCTCCTGTAATGCCTAAAATGGAATGGAGCCCAGACTTCTTTCAGCTGCAAGTGCTACTAAAATTGATCTTGAGCACTCTGGCCTATTAAATCATCAATCAGGAAAATAACACAGAAGGTTGTTTCCCTGCTCACATATGCTTAGCAGAAATTACATTTCTAAATTTCTTTTGTTATTTCTTATTTGTGTCCCAGATTTGGCATTGGAAAGTCTGTGATCTGAAACATAAAGAAGAGTGACTGTAAAAAAAAACTGTACGCAACCAGGTCAAGAGTTCAGGTTTTATGAAACAGCATAACCACCCTATCTAACAAACTTTGTTCTTTTTCTGGGATTTTAGAAATGCTGGCTTATAATAAGTGACTGGGAATTTGGTCAGTGTGGCAAAGAAAAAAGGAAGGTAAAGCAAAATCCTTTTCTTGGGCCTTTAAAATTACTTTTATGAACAAACACAGACTCAAACAGGAAGTAGCAAGTACCTTTGAATGAGAAGTATACAGTCTGAGAACACAATGATATCTGCACAAAAACTACAAGGAGCATTAAAGTTTGAAACTTGTATGTGAGTATTCCATGACAAGCTTTTGAGCAAAAGTTTCAGAATTAATGAAGGGATGTCCACATTAAATATTTTACATATGTACATATACTGTATATTGCCACATACATGCACTTGGAAAACAGCTTAAGGACTCCCTCTGCAGAAGGAAAGATTGATGGCCGTCATTTCTGCTGTCTGTCCTCCTGGACCTGCCCCTTCCTGCTTGGATCCCATATGACTGAAAGGTTGGTCATGTTTTAGTTAGTTCTGCATTAGACTCCCATCTAAAAGACGTTGTTGACATTCTTTTTTTTATTTATTTTCATTATAGGGGGACGCGGACATGCCACAGACCTTTTTTTTTTGGTGCCTGCTTCTTCTCTCTCTCTTTCTCTATATATATACTGTATATGTTTATGATACAGTATTTGCCAAATATATTATATAATACATGTGTTGCTCCTATTGGGGATCAAACCTCGGACGTCAGAGACTGAGGCAAAGCCACGGTGGCCAGTTCACTTATTTGACAGGGTAAGATTGGTGTATTACATTCTATGGTGGATGTTTGCTGACTGGCTAACCAACCACAAGTGTTACCTGGCAGGTAACCACCCAAATAATCTGATTATGACTCATACCTAAGAATATATATACTGTATATATATATATATATATATGTGTGTGTGTGTGTGTGAGTGTGTTTGTGTGTATGTACACGCACATACTGTATATACACACACGTACACGCACACACACATATATATATATGCTAGCAGGAGTACCCGGCGTTGCCTGGGAATCTATAACCGGTGAATTTCCCAAATGAAAGAAACAGAACATAGAAATAAAACAAACAGCTTTCTGATTCACATTTTATTGTAAGTTCGTCCACTTTGGATTGTGTCTGCTGTGGCATTTGAGACTCCTTTGAAATAGACTTTTCTCTGGCATCTGAAGTGGACCGTCGAATTGTACGTTTTTTTTTTCGTTGGTAAGGGTATATTCGCAAAAAGCAGGAAATTATAATGTGTTACAAGGTATTACGTACGGAATACGCACCACAGTGAGATGAATTCACCTTATTTACAATACGTTGGAAAGCGAACAAATAGCACCAGTCAGTAAGAAAGAGCAACACTGAAATCGTACTGTGAGTCAGAAAGTGAGCAAATAGCACCACAAGTACAGAAAGCCAGTGAGAAAGAGTAGCACTGAAACTGCACTGAGAGAAATGGCAGGGAGGGGTGGTCTTTTTGTTTTGAAGTGTGCTGTGTATCTAACGGACGTTGGCGATGGTAACTACAGAGAGAAATGACATACAACCGGTGCTGTGTGTGGGGAAAATCGTGGGGGAAGGATGCTGTCTTTTTAAGGTGAGTCTCTGTTCAAACGTGCTGCCATATAACGGACATTGGGGAATGAAATACAGCACTATCAGTGCGTGTTGGAGTGTGACTGTGGAAACACATGTGTGTGAGCCGGTCACGCGCACTGGGTCGTTCACGTTTTATATCTATACAGCAGTCCCACTTCACCCGATCAAACCAGTCGGCCTTCTCATACTTGGACACTTCCGCCATCAAGAGAGATGCACAGGGACCAAATATGCCGCTAGATGGTGCCTCCGTGAAGGTTTGTTGCAATGTGCGGCCATTTTGTTGATGATAAGTCAAGATAAGGTAAAAAGGTGCCCTAATATACAATGCATCCGGAAAGTATTCACAGCGCATCACTTTTTCCACATTTTGTTATGTTACAGCCTTATTCCAAAATGGATTAAATTCATTTTTTTCCTCAGAATTCTACACACAACACCTCATAATGACAACATGAAAAAAGTTTACTTGAGGTTTTTGCAAATTTATTAAAAATAAAAAAAACTGAGAAATCCCATGTACATAAGTATTGTGCTTAGGGTCGTTGTCCTGCTGAAAGATGAACCGTTGCCCCAGTCTGAGGTCAAGAGCGCTCTGGAGCAGGTTTTCATCCAGGATGTCTCTGTACATTGCTGCAGTCATCTTTCCCTTTATCCTGACTAGTCTCCCAGTTCCTGCTACTTAAAAACATCCCCACAGCATGATGCTGCCACCATCATGCGTCACTGTAGGGATGGTATTGGCCTGGTGATGAGAGGTGCCTGGTTTCTTCCAAACGTGATGCCTGGCATTCACACCAAAGAGTTCAATCTTTGTCTCATCAGACCAGAGAATTTTGTTTCTCATGATCTGAGAGTCCTTCAGGTGCCTTTTGGCAAACTCCAGGTGGGCTGCCATGTGCCTTTTACTAAGGAGTGGCTTCTGTCTGGCCACTCTACCATACAGGCCTGATTGGTGGATTGCTGTAAAGATGGTTGCCCTTCTGGAAGGTTCTCCTCTCTCCACAGAGGACCTCTGGAGCTCTGACAGAGTGACCATTGGGTGCTTGGTCACCTCCCTGACTAAGGCTCTTCTCCCCCGATCGCTCGGTTTAGATGGCTGGCCAGCTCTAGGTAGAGTCCTGGTGGTTTCGAACTTCTTCTACTTACGGATGATGGAGGCCAGAAATTCTTCTGTAACCTTCCCCAGATTTGTGCGTCGAGATAATCCTGTCTTGGAGGTTTACAGGCCATTCCTTTGACTTCATGCTTGGTTTGTGCTCTGACATGAACTGTCAACTGTGGGATCTTATATAGACAGGTGTGTGCCTTTCCAAATCATGTCCAATCAACTGAATTTACCACAGGTGGACTCCAATTAAGCTGCAGAAACATCTCAAGGATGATCAGGGGAAACAGGATGCACCTGAGTTCAATTTTGAGCTTCATGGCAATGGCTGTGAATACCTATGTACATGGGATTTCTCATTTTTTTATTTTTAATAAATTTGCAAAAATCAAAAGTAAACTTTTTTCACGTTGTCATTATGGGGTGTTGTGTGTAGAATTCTGAGGAAAAAAATGAATTGAATCCATTCTGGAATAAGGCTGTAACATAACAAAATGTGGAAAAAGTGATGCACTGTGAATACTTTCCGGATGCACTGTATATACTGTGATGGATGCCTGGAAAGTGGAAGTACAGGGAGAGGTACAATACCTCCCCTGGGACACAAGAGGGCAGCCACCCAAGTGGCGCCCAGATAATTACAGCCTTGGTCTTAAGCAGTTCCGCCAAGTGCTGCTGGAAGATTATCATGGAGCACCTGGAGCACATCCGGGGCATTATAAAAGGGGCCACCTCACTCCATTAGATGAGCTGGAGTCAGGAGTCAGAGGACAGAGCTTGTGAGGATAGGAGTAGAGGTGGCAGAAAAATAAAGAAAAGGCAAGAAAGAAGAAAGGACTGTGAGCCATTTGTGCTGTTTTGTACATTGTGTGGTGCTGCATATAAAGAAAAAAATATTAAATGTGTGTGTTTTTGAACTTCTGCGGTCTGTCTGTCTGTGTAAAAGGCCTGAACCTCCACTATATATATATATATAGTATATATTGTCGCAGGCGGCTGGGGGTGGAGCCCAGCCGGGACGCCCAGGAGGACCGGAGGAGGGCTTGTACCTCCTCCAGACCGCTGAGGCGACCTTGGTTGTATTGGGGCCACGGGTAGAGGGCTTGGAAGCCCAACCCTGTAGGGGCCCGTGCCACCGCCAGGCGGCGCCCCAGTGCCTGAACAAACCTGGAGCCCAGCACTTCCGCCACAACAGGAAGTGCTGGGGGGAAGAAGACAGGGGACACCCGGCGGCATGCAGGCTCCTATATAAGGGGCCGCCTCCCTTCATTCAGTAGCGGAAGTTTTGTGGAAGAAGGACGGAGCTGGAGAGAGGACTGGAGGTGGTCAGGAGAAAAGCATTTGGACTGTGAGGCCTGGACTTTGGGGGATCGGTGCTGGAGGCACTGGGGGTGCACGTAAATATTGCACATAGTGTATATAATAAATGAGTGTGTTGGGTGAAGAAACGATGTCCGTCTGTCTGTGTCCAGGTCTAGGTTCACAGTGGCGTAGTCGGCAGGATAGTCCGTCTGGTGCAAGACTGGGACCTGCAGTGAAAAATCAATTTTCTGTGGACGGCCCGGCGCAGCAGCGGACCCCACACACTCGCCGTGGGAGTGGCACGTGCCCAACCCCACGGGAGCGGTTCACCCCACGGACCGCCGCCGGTCTGCAGAATGGCCATGTTCCCCGGGTGCGGAGGAAGGAGAACAAGCCCAGAGTGCAGCTGTCGCGAAGAACGGCCATGCCGGCGTTGCGACGCAGAGGGCCACACCGAGGCAGGGGCCTCGGAGTGACGGGACCCGGGAGGTAAGTGCCCTGCCCTGCGGTAATCGGCCCTGCGGGGTCAAACTTACCTTGTTTTCCAGAGGCAGGGACAATCCGGATCCGCGTCCGTGGCAGGGGCACGCCGGTCCACAGGCTGTCGGCAGCGCAAGGGCGGCAGCAGAGGAGACTGCGGAATCGGAGCCGCTGAAGCTCAAAAACTCGCAGCAGCTGCGAGGCTGCCAGGAGGCACGTCACCGCACCTGGAGAAGGGGAGACAAGATGGCTGCGGACCGGAAGTCCCACCCGCTGACAGGCAAGGGATTGGCCGGTGTGTCTTGTGTGCCCACCAATGACTGGATAGGGGCGAGACCAAGAAATGTCAGTCTCGTGCCTAGAAGAGACCCGATTGGGCCAGAGGGAGTGGCCCACAGGAGGCAGATGACGAGTGCGGCTGATGGACAGGTAAGCCCACCGATGTCTGTCTCCCTGTTCTTGCCGGTGGCTCTGCGCGAGCCGGAGGAGTCCCTTCGGCCCGCAGATTCACCTTTTTTACAGGTGCTATGTGCTCTTTCCGTCGAGTTTGAGAAGCTGAAGGGGAAGGCGTTCGCATCATCGGAGACGCCGTGTGGTACGGAGGAATGGCACGACGCTGGAACCTTTGGCCGGGAGAGTACGGCGGGGAAGGTGAGTGTTGCTATCCCCGTACAGTATGACATTAATAAGAATGACCGGCATCAAGTAGGCAATTCTCCAACAGCGGTTGTGGCCGTGCAGGCTGCATGCGGAGCGAGGAGAGCGAGACTGCATGGGCTGGCAGGACAGGGGCTGATGAATGCCCTGGGTCCTAGTGCCCTGCGCTCCAAGCCCGCGGCAGTCTCCTGTCGCTCTGCAGGGACGCAGACGGGGCTAGATTTGAGCTTTCACTATGCTCAGACCCAGACCGTCAGAGCGTCCAAGAGGAAAAGGAGGAACCGTGGGGTGAATGCCGGTTCCTCCAATAGGATGGGACGTGTCGCTGGGTGTGCGCGTCCAATAAAGGGCGGTCCTCTGCGGAGGCAGAGGGAAACCCCTGGACAGGTGGAGGAGCCACCTGTGAGAGCGATCCCGCCAAGGATGTCCGGATGGGCATGGGACCTGCGGCGGAGGAGCCGAACAGGCAAGTGGCGTGCTGTCGGTGGGGGGGAGAGCCCTGCCAGTACAGAGACCGGTGGGACACTCAGTGCGGCTGTCCAGGCAGTGCTTCTGGCCCTCCCTTTTGTCTCTTTGTAGGAGCGAAGCCCCGATGAGCATTAGGATCGGCCCTGTTGGAAACCTGCCCTCCTGGAACGGGCTGCTCCACAGGAGGACTCTCCACCAGAGATCGGATGGTGCCCCGGCTGGCGGGGACTGTGGAGGCGAGAGCGATGAAATGGGGCGTCCCAGGGTGCCGTGATGGACCCTGGGTAAGTAGTAGGACCCACTCCGGGGACGTGCTGCCCTCACGGGATGTGTCGCTCAGACCGACATGTCTTCGCTGGCAGTGGGGCACTGTCGCAGATGGCTGGGGGTGGAGCCCAGCCGGGACACCCAGGAGGACCAGAGGCGGGCTTGTACCACCCGGAAGTCGGGTGGAAGAAGGACGGAGCTGGAGAGAGGACTGGAGGTGGCCAGGAGAAAGGCATTTGGACTGTGAGGCCTGGAGTTTGGGGGATCGGTGCTGGAGGCGCTGGCGGTGCACGTAAATATTGTACATAGTGTATATAATAAATGAGTGTGTTGGGTGAAGAAACGATGTCCGTCTGTCTGTGTCCGGGTCTAGGTTCACAATATATATACTGTATATATAGTATATATACTGTATTGTGAAATGATGAGTCTCAACACACTAAAAGAAGGTTTGGGGCAGCCATCCTTATATTGTTCCTAGCTGCAAAGGATCTTTTAGAGCGCAATCGATGTTGTTGGTTTAAGTTCCCAAAATGAACTGACTCGGTTTGGCAATATGGCGGATTTATAGTCCGTAACCCGGAAGTGACTTCAATCTGGGAGCTGGAACTGGAAGTGATAGTCTCGGAGCCTGAACCGAAAGTGATGTCAGTTTGGGAGCCAGAAGTGACATTGAATCAGGCAGGTTTTCCCGTATTTGATCTGCAAAATTAACAGAAACAGGTTTAGAGCACCCCGCCACCCCCTGGCCCGACAGGGTAATCACCTCCACTTGGTCCATTCAGCTCACTCCTAGTCGCACGTGTGTGACAATATATACTGTATATATATATATACTGTATGTGTGTGTGTGTGTTAGTGCTCCAAAGAATTTAATGTTGTAAAGTCAGAGCTGGGAACTTCCCACATCCTTTAATTTGGAAGTTTTGGTACCTCAGGACAAAGTAATTGAACTTTGCCTGAAAGGACACTAGAGACCAAGGGCTTAACCATGTTTGAGCAAGTGAACTTAAAATTTACGGTGAGGTGGAGACAAAATGTTATGTTTCTAAACAGAGAATTGGATAGCATCACATTGAGGGATCACTATAGGGATAGTTGCTCTGCTACATGGTAGATAGTAGCCTGTGTCACACACGTGCGAGTAGAAGGCAGCTATAGGGACTGAGTAGTTGTAGTACTTCTCAGTCCCCACCGACCGGGGGGTGGCAGAGTGTACTGACTGTCATTCTCAGTTACTTAAAGACCATTCCCAGGAAATCCCACCAGGTTCCGGCACCCTCGATGATGACACTTCCAGTCCCGATGACACCACTTCCGGGTCCAGCCCCAGAGATGACATCACATCCTGAATGGGCCTTTAAATCCACCATCTTTACTATATGTGATAGGTTCTGTTTTGGACTCAGTCTTGTCAAGATCTCTTTAAAAATTGCTACATTTGCAGCCAGGATATATTATACGGGTGATAGCCCCAAACCTTCATGATGTTTGGTGTGTTTATTTGTGACACCTGTTAATTCTATATTTTGCATAAGAAAATTATTATAATTTAATTAGAATAAAACAAGGTGAAGCATATATATTTAACTTATAAAACCACAATAATAGAACCAAAGAAAATGTATTTAAATATATAAAAAAATAGCATCTTTAGAGATTAAAAGTTTTTCAGTGTTGGGAAACAAAGTGAAAAATATGTGAATGGTGCCTATAATGCCCAGGGTGCTCACAGCCATAAGCCTCATCCATTTCCTGGGACACTGATAGACATACGTAGCCAAAATGGACTAGGGTGAATGAGGACACAAACAATAAGCATGGTGAAAAAATGCCAAGAGTGTTTATTAAAACAATCCCACAAGTGGCCAGTGCTATGTAAGGAGATTAAAATCAGTAAATAAATCCAATAACATCTCCAGGGAGTAGGGTATAATTTATGAACCATTTTAAATTGTGTGTGCTAGTTATTAGGATTTTTAGAGCAATTTTTGGTATTTAGAAAGATGCTTTACCAGCACAACGCAGATGATGGGAAAAGGTCTTTTAGTCAATTAGACATTATTGGTTGAGTTCTGGGGAACTTTTGTGGAGAAGGGAACAATGACCGGATACCAGTTTGGACTTATGTGAAAGGGATAAAGTGAAAGAGTACAGGGGATAAATTGGAACAAGGAAAAAGAGGGGAGCTTCATATGTCCTGTTTAATTAGTCATCTCAGATGGGGTGGAGAAAGGTGGGATGGGTGAGTGCTAATGGGGGGGGGATGTTTGTTTTTCTTACATAGCCCAAATATCCATTGTTATAGTTGGTTTCCGTTTAATGTATTCCTTTTTCATTTTATCAATAAAAATTTGATCACAAAGAAAAAAATAAATCCAGTAAATAATTAAAATCGAGGATAAAAGCAGTCAGAAACGTTTCATTCCATTTATTTCCCCAGTACTCTCTCTCTCCCATCTGACCTTGCTCATCTTATAGGCTTGCTTAGTCTATTGGGAGTCTTGGAGCCAGACTCCATCGTCCTGCCACCATCCTTCAGGCCAACAGAACTTCTACAGCTTCCAATCATCCCTTCTCCTTAAAATCAGAAGGCACATCTCTGTGGGGCTTCCCTGATTGCTCACCTCTTTCACACCACGTGGCTCTAGCTCATTTCTGCTTAATTTTCTTTCACTGTTCCCTTGATTTCTTCCTCTTCGTTTCTTTCTCTCCATTACTTTCCTACTCAGACCATTTTATAAACCTGTGTGTGCATGTGCACTAAATCATCCACAGAGCCTCAGTGAGTGATGTCTGTGCCAACTTTGCCAGCTGTGCTCGTACAGTTAGCCAATTCCCCACTTTAATTTCTCCATGACATTCACAAGGCTTAAGTTGCACTATTTCACTATAACACCTGCACCTTCTCAGACATGCCATGGACCTTGGACATGCTCCACCACAGTGTCAACCAGCTTTAACATCTACTGTTCTTGTTATGACAACTGCACTTACAGTTACTCATAGATGAACATCTGGTGTTGTTATTAAGTGATGACAAAGCAAAATTTGTAACTAAATGCTCATTCCCAATTATAATTAAATTTATTATAATTATGAATAATAATAAATCTTAATTTTAACAGTATACACAATTGAAACAAAACAATACAATTTTAGTAGGGATGTCCTGTTTTATTTTGTCTTGCTTGAATTATACAGTGTAAAGAATGCATATGGCAATATCCAACTGACTGTTTTTTCCTTTCATCCTGTATGTTGTTAAACTCTGCATTGACTGTTATTGGTTTGAATACATTTCAAATATGTGTCAACAAAAAACAGCATAAAATAATTTCATTATAATAATGTGTTAAGTAAAACAACCAATTTACTGAAACAGTTGTCATACTCCATTCAGAAGACTTAAAATTGAAAATGGCTAATTGAAGCCCAAATACCACCAACCTGGCATTTAATGTGATTTGCGTTATTCATCTTCAGTGGCCATATGGTCCATTTTAAATTGCTGAAAACCATCAGAACAGACACTATCAAATCCTCTTTTGGAAGCAATGCATTATTTTCTGATGTGGTGTTTCTCATAAGCAGATGATGTTCTTTGTACAAAATGGTGAATTTGAAAGACACAGTTTTGTAAGTCTTAATGAAAACTGAAGTCCAAAATTAAGTCCATTAAAATTTTGAAAGACAATCTTGGCAGAGAACCAACATTGCTTTCAAATCTTTTAAAGCCTGTAATGCCTGTGATTACTAGATCACTTGCTGACAAAAATATGTTTATGATTGTCTTCACTAATACACAAACATTGAAAGCAGAACTTACTATATCTGAGTTGCTCTTGCTTATATTAAATAATTCCTAAAACAGAATATGCTTCTTTTATGAGAATCATTAACATTTTTCTTTCACTTTAAAATGTTTATCAGTGTTATGCTTTTGGATCTTTCTGCTCTGTCTCTTACACCTTTTCAACATAGATATTTCTCATTGGGCATTCACTGCTGCAAAATTGAATTGACTTTAGTCAACTTTGAAACCTTTTCTTTAAACCTCTGAACCCCATCTTTATATTATCTAGACCTTTCTGCATATCAAATGAATAGGTTGCTCAGTTCCACTATCAACATGTGCACAGCTAATTTTCATGTAGTAGGGGACTGAATTGTTGTGACATGATGACTCGAGCCCTCTCTGCTTTCTTTTCTTTAGACTCAGCTAGATAGTGTGTACAGTTAATCATTTGTTCTTTGCACTTTTCACAGGACAGTGTGGGGCCAAGGGTGGATTTGAGGGTGTGGGGGGGGGGGGTCTTCATATATATTTCTGTCACAATATTCATAATCTTTGATAATACTTTAGTTTTGGTACTGAAATAATGCATCTATGACTCAAGTACTCTTATGTAAAAGGCCATAATAAAGGCTTCTTCTTCTAACACTTACAAATTATGAATAAAGTGGTTATTCATCTCTGCAATGTGACCTACTAAAATAACTTCACTTTGCAACAGTCAGAAGTGGCTTAAGTAAAACATATTTCTCTTGAAATTGCGTACTTAATTATAAAACTTGAGAGTAATTGAGTAACAGATGTAAAAGAGTAATAATGACTTTAAGACAGAATGAGTAATAGATGCATTTTTTCAGTATCAGTTCCTTGTTACTTCATATATTCCAATTAAAATGTGATCAAAAACAAAAAATGTACATCACCTACAAAAGAATCCAACTTCTGTGCAACACTGAAACCGCTTACTGTCTCTAAATCTAGCCTAGTGCAAATGCAATATTTTACTCTCACGTATATAGTATGTAATCCAAAACAAATAATTGCATAATGGAAATAAATCATGCACAGAGACAAAAAAGTCAAACAAAGTCATCTATAACAACTTAATTTGGAAAATTAAATGAAATAGCAAAAATTGTGAAAGAGATGTCATCACAAAGACTGCTTTATAGTTTATCATCAAAATATTTAAAAATATTTTATCTAAATTTTTGTAGATATTATTTATTACCATGTTGTCCTATTCATTCCCATATTAACTGTGGTCACATCTGTGAACAAATTTAAAATATTTTGCTCTTATGCCTTTTATTTGAATTGATGTACTATAGAAGCAAGGCTGTATTGCTCTTATGATCTGAAAAAAACAGGCCTTTACACAATAGAACTGGAAAGCAGAGAGAAATTTAAGAAACAAAAACATTAGTTGAGTGTCTTGGTATTTATGAGCTACTTTCAGAGCAATGTCTATCTCCCCATTTGATAAAAACATTATTAATAAAATAGAAAAGGTCACATCTTCCTTAGCCCTAACAAGCACATAAGTGGCCAAATTAACAAGTGATACTTAAATCTTACCTTTCCAAGTCATGACAACCTTATGCACTAATGGTTAACTGAATAGCTGGACTTTTTTTCAGGCCTTGGAAACAGACAAGATTCTATTAGGTGAAGGTCATTGCTATTCCTTCAAAATTTCTGTTCAGTTTTTATGACACAGCCCTAAATGAAAGCATTAAGCATCCCTTTAGTCCAAAAGGGAATTTTAGTGTTTTGAGCAGATGACAGGCTGGCTTGGGTGCTGCTGTCTCACTGAAGGAAAGTGAGGTGCTCAAGGCAGAGACACCCGATGTAAAAGCTTGTCAAGATGAAAGAAAAGGATTATCTAATCAATAATACCCAACAAAGTAATGTATGCAAGCAAGAGATAATCACTCTTTGAGATCTCTAATGAACTACAATTGTGAACTAAGACAGCACAAGGTGAATCAAAAAGTCAAGATATCTGGATGAGGGAAGACGGAAATTGCATTCCTTTTATTTTTTATTATTAAAATCTCCCAACAATACATGTAAAACTTCAGGACAAAGGATCATTTCTAGTCTTTGACATGAGAAAACTAAGTAAATGTTCTAAGTATAATAACTGCTTTGTAGCCATAATTCAACAACAGATTACCTTATAAGTTTACAACTAGCATGAACAGATAATTGGCAGATTGTGATATTACTTTGGAGCATCATGGTGGGGCAATAGTTAGCACTGCTCTCTCACAGCTCCTGAATCATGGACTTGAATCACAGCTCAATTGCTTTCTGTGCTATGCTTTGGAACTTACTTTTTATTATTCCTAAATCCCAAAAACATGCATGTTAGGATAATTGTACTGCATATGTTACACCGAATGTTTGTGTGGGTGTGCCATGTGATTTAATGGTGCCTCATCCATGGGTTATACTTGCTGCTGCTGTGAAGGCCTCTAGCCCCATCACCCAGAACTGGATTAGGCATATTTCACAATAGATGGGTGGATGGATGGAATTAGGTGTCTGTTATTTGAGTGACTTTTGAGACCTTGCACATTCTTCATTTTCTATATCTGTTAGGAAAGGCACATTTTAAAAAGCTACATCTTCTCTCTTCATAGACCACTTTAGCTTGCCTCACACAGCATGGCTGTGTAACATCATACAGATATGCACTGTCAGAAAGAGACTCACACAGACTTCAAGCATCTAAAGAATGACTTAAGGTTTAACCTTTCTTAATGGCCAACAAACCATAAAGACATTTAAAAGTCAGTTAATAAATGAGATTTAATGGCTTATTTATTTGATCCAGGGTGTGAATAGTGCTGTGCCATTTAAGGGACCTCACCTCTGAATATTTTGGAAACTGAGTAAGGTTTTGGGGTCAAAAATTGTTAACATCCCTATTTACCACTCCCATTAAATTTTTATTTTACATCCATGTATACACTTTCCTCTGTTGGGGTGCTCATTTGTAATTCAAATTATTTTATTTTCGAAATGAAACTGTCATAATATTTGTAATATGTTCTATGATTTCATCACAGACGTGGTTCTATTAGATTAGATTCACTTTATTAATCCCTCAGAAAAATTTTGATGCATACAGCAGGAGAAATATAAAAAAACAAAGATACAGACTCAATCAATGAATACATAATAAATGGATATTGTGCAGAAATTGCAAAATGAACTTTAAGAGTAAAAACATTTCACTTGGAGAGTTAATTTACCTGAAAGCAGCAGGCAGAAAGACCACTAGAAGCGTTTCTAGATACACTGTGGAGGAATGAGCCTGTGGTTAAAAGTCCTCCATGGGCGAGCCTCCTGGTGGGAATGGAAGGGATCATTCATGATGGCATCCAATTTTGCCACCATCCTCCTTTCCACAACTGCTTCCTGTGTGTCCAAGGTTTGCCCTGGGATGGAACAAAGTTTCCTGATACATTTGTTTAGGCATTGTGCATTTTTTGAGCTCAGGTTTATGAACAGTGCCTACTTTTGCAAAATTATCCTTATGTAGTTTTATTAAGTGCTATAAAAACTTTTATAACAGTCATTTTTTGGAAGTAAACCAATGGTTTATTTCAAGTAACTTTGTTGGGAGAAACTCTTTTTCTTTATCTCCGTCTTCTTATGTAATCTCAATGGCTATTAATGTGATAGGGTATCATTGTGCCTATAATGTTATCTTTGCATGGCCATTAACTTCTGCATTAATTCACTACTCAGATAAGCATCTGCAATTTTCAGAGAATAGAATGCTCTTTGCACCTCCGCTTTCTTGTTGACAAACTGCCACAGGTTATACTCTTTTCACTCTTTCCAGTGTTGGCTTGTCTAATTACCAAGCAGATCTGTACAGGCTGGGGTCACAGCAGCATCAGCCTTTTTGACTTGTCAGTTTGCACTTTTTGCATAAAAAATGTGGGTATTGTTGCTTAAACACACCGTTATATGTAACATATTTATAATGTAACTGAAATGAAAATGTAGCACCCTTCCAAAATGAACAAAAAGGTTCAGTTTTATCTAATTTTCAGTTTGCACTTTAAACATTTTTTTAAAGTATAATTTCAATTGGTCAACTTTTAATATCTTAGACACCCTCACAAAATTTCACAAATAAACCTTTCAAGGAAGCATGTGTCTGCTTCAGGGGTTGAGGACCCACAGCACATTCTCCGTAACTGACGTAATGAATAAACCAATAATAAAAAGAAGTATATTTTGTAACTGCTAAAATCTGAGGGTTTTTGTTTAGTTTTATTTTATATAATTTTTGCATGTTAATATTGTATGTACAGTGGATTCAGAAAGTATTTAGACTGCTTCACTTATTTAAATTTGAAATGAGTAAATTTGACATTAATACCCATCAATCTACACTCAATACAAGCTTTTCAGACCTAGATTTGGGCAGTTTATCCCATTCTTCTTGCCAGATCCTCCCAAGCTTGATTAGATTGGATGAGGAAGTATTTGTAAATTATCATGTTCAGGTCTCTCCAAAGAAGGTCCATAGGATTTATGTCTGGGCTTTGGCCTGGCCACTCAAGGACAGTCAGAGTCTTGTCCCAAAATCTCTGCTACATTGTCTTGGTTGTATGCTTCAGTTCCTTGTTTAGCTGAAAGGTGAACATTAATCCCAGTCTGAGCTTGCATGTACTCAGGAGTAGATTGTCTTTAAGGACCTCTCTCCTTGTAGATGCGTTCATCTTTCCTCCAATTCTGATCAATCTCCCTGTAATATCCCCTGAGATGCACCCTCATAGCCTGATGCTGCCACCACCATACTTCACTGTAGGAATGGTATTAGGCAGGTGATGAGCAGAGCTTGGATTTTACTAGAAATGGTGCTTGTAGTTTTGCCCAAAGAGTTTAATCAGATCTTTAAATGCCACTTGTGAAACTAAAGCAGGAGTTAGCCACTCAGCCATAAACACCTGGTGGATGGAGTGCTGGTGAGATGGTCATCCTTTCAACAGGTTCTCCCATTTCAGCAAAGAGCTTCTGTTAGAATGATCATTGGTTTCTTGGTCACCACTCTGATAAAGGCTTTTCTTGCCCAGTTACTTAGTTTGGCCGGACAGCCAACTTTAGGAAGAGCCCAGGAGATTGCAAACTTCTTCCATTTCACAATTGTGCTTCAGCAAACATTCAGTTCTTTAGAAATGGTTTTACACCTGGACCTTGATCTGTGCCTCACCACAATTCATCACATCTTTTCTTTGACTTAATGTGTGAATTGTAGGTCCCTATATACACAGGTATGTGTCTTTCTATATGATGTCCATGTTGTGTCAATTCAGACACAAACTCTAGAAGCATTTCAAAGATAGTCAAAGTAAACAGGATGCACCTAACAACAATTTGTACAGCCACAGTAAAGAGCCTGACTACTTATAGAATAACAGATTTTCATTTCTGATTTTTAATTAATTTGCAAACATTTCTGAAAATAAGTTTTCGATTTGTCATTATGGGTTATTGAATATAGATTTATAGGTAAAATGGTTTATCCGTTAAAAATTAAACCACTACACAATAAAGTGTGCAGAAAGTGAAGTGGTCTGAATACATTATAAATCCCACGGTATACTTCACATTTTTACTTCTCTGTGTTATGCAGTAATGACAAACCTTAAAGCTTGCAGTAAGGTGAAACAGACTGTGCTGTGGCTATAATGAGTGTATATAAGTGTATGATGTCATTGTGGCCATTTTGAATGAAAGTAGTCATTTTTCTTTGTGTCCTTTATATGAAGTTAGTTTATTAGAATTATGACTGTAGTACTAGGGTGTTGTACTGTGTTAGCCATTATGGATGTAGTGAGAAGTCAAGCAAATCATTTTGGAGAAGTTAGAAATGATTTTCTAACATTTAGAAGAAACAAGAATATTATGGAGTAGGAAATCTGTAACATAAAAACTGTTGTAACACTTGCCTGAAAAATTTGGGCTTATTGCAAAGACCTTGTGCTTGAATCCTGTCCCTATGACAACAGATGAGTGTAGATTACTAAAGATAATCTATCTTCTCAAGAGAGAAGAAAAACATACATCACAGTGCTAAAAGAAAGAGAAATGACAAAACATCTTTTAACAAAAAGGAGGTAAACAACATTCTAAACAAGGAGAATGCTCTGACAAAGATCTAAATAATTAAAAAAAAATTGCTTCAGAGACCAATGGGCAATGCCCAAATTGTAATGTGGCAACAACCATATAAAGTCATGATTTAGTGGCTGTTTTAAATCTCTGGAATAATCTCAGACTGTTAGTCCAATAACACTAAAAAGACAGACAGAAAATAATAGAGGAAAGACAAAATGAGCTGAGCTGGCTGATAACTCTCACAGGCAATATATAATTAAGTAGTCTTTGCCTGTTGAACTAAACTTCAACTGTATGACAGTTAATAATTTTCATGCACTGATCTATAATGTCGTGACCATATCAATAAATGGGTTGAAGCAAACAGGCCACCTTAGAAGGTACTTTCATAAGAATAGAATTTTCATGCCACATAATTTTTGTAACATTTTAAAACAGGGGCGACTGCTCTAAGACTACAAGGGGAGCTCCAGCTCTTCAAAAATGTCACAAAAACAAATTGTCAAAAATGTACTGTTGTATTTAAACAGCTATTACATGTTAGAATGTCAAGCAATAATTTCTTACAGGCCATCTATCATTATTTTTTTCTCATACATTCCCATGGCAGCATGATCCATTAAAATCCATTGAAGTGGCTGCTAAAGGAGAATAAGAGTGGAACTTTGGATAGGAACTTTGAATGTTGGCAGTATAACTGGTACGGGGAGAGAGTTAGCAGATATGATGGAGAGGAGGTAGGTTGATATATTGTGTGTGTAAGAGACTAAATGGAAGGGGAGTAAGACCAAGTGGATCGGAGTTGGATTCAAATTGTTCTATCATGGTGTGGATATGAGGAGAAATGGAGTAGGGGTTATTCTGCAGGAACATTTTGTCAAGAGTGTTTTGGAGGTGAAAAGAGTGTCAGACAGAGTAATGATTATGAAGCTGGAAATTGGAAATTGTTAGTGCATATGCCCCGCAAGTTGGGTGTGCAATGGATGAGAAAGAAGATTTTTGGAGTAAGTTGGATAAAGTGATGAACAGTGTACCCAAGGGACAGAAAGTGGTGATTGGAGTAGATTTTAATGGATATGTTGGTGAAGGGAACAGAGGAGACAAGGAGGTGAATGGTAGGTATGGTGTCAAGGAGAGGAATGAAGAAGGTCAGAAGATAGTGGATTTTGCCAAAAGGATACACATTGCTGTGGTGAAAACATATTTTAAGAAGAGGGAGGAACATAGGGTGACGTACAAGAGTAGAGGAAGATGCACACACGTAGATTACATTCTACGTAGAAGAGTCAATCTGAAGGAAATTGAAGACTGCAAAGTGGTGGCAGGGGAAAGTGAAGTTAAGCAGCATAGGATGGTGGTCTGTAGGATGATGTTGGAGATCAAGAAGAAAAGAGTGAGGGCAGAGCCAAGGATCAAATGGTAGAAGTTGAAAAAGGAAGACTGCAAGGTTGAGTTTAGGGAGAAGGTGAGACAGGCACTGGGTGGTAGTGAAGAAATACCATACAGTTAAAAAACTACTGCAGATGTAGTAAGGATGACAGCAAGAAGGGTGCCTGGTGTGACATCTGGACAGAGGAAGGAGGAAAAGGAAGCCTGGTGGTGGAATGGGGAAGTACAGGAGAGTATACAGAGGAAGAGGATGGTAAAGAAGAAGTGGGATAGTCAATAAGATGCGGAAAGTAGACAACAGTACAAGGAGATAAGGCTTAAGGTGAAGAGAGAGGTGGCAAAAGCTAAAGAAAAAGCCTATGATGAGTTGTATGAGAGGTTGGACACTAAGGAGGGAGAAAAGGACCTGTACCGATTGGCTAGACAGAGGGACTGAGCTGGGAAAGATGTGCAGCAGGTTAGGATAATAAAGGATAAAGATGGAAACATACCCATAAGCGAGGAGAGTGTGTTGAGCAGATGGAAAGAGTATTTTAAGAGGCTTATGAAGAGGCTGGATGATGAGGAGACAGGGTGCCTCAAGAGGAGTTGTGGTGAGTTGGCGAAGGTGGATGAGTTTAAATACTTGGGATCAACAGTACAGAGTAATGGGGATTGTGGAAGAGAGATGAAAAGGAAAGTGCAGGCAGGGTGGAATGGGTGGAGAAGAGTGTCAGGAGTGATTTGTGACAGACGGATATCAGCAAGAGTGAAAGGGAAGGTCTACAGGACGGTAGTGAGACCAGCTATGTTATATGGTTGGAGACAGTTGCACTGACCAGAAAGCAGGAGACAGGGCTGGAGGTGGCAGAGTTAAAGATGCTAAGATTTGCATTGGGTGTGACGAGGATGGACAGGATTAGAAATGAGTACATTAGAGGGTCAGCTCAGGTTGGACAGTTGGGAGACAGTCAGAGAGGCAGATTGCTTTGGTTTGGACATGTGCAGAGGAGAGATGTTGGGTATATTGGGAAAAGGATGCTAAGAATAGAGCTTCCAGGCAAGAGAAAAAGAGGAAGGCCTAAGAGAAGGTTTATGGATGTGGTGAGAGAGGACATGCAGGTGATGGGTGTAACAGAACAAGTTGCAGAGGACAGAAAGATATGGAAGAAGATAATCCACTGTGGCAAACACTAACGAGAGCAGCCGAAAGAAGAAGATCTATGGAAGTCAGTTACTAGTGTTTATTGACAATATGACTGCTGGCAGAAGTAGCAGGATGAATTCTGAAGTGTATAGGGCTATACTATCTGTTCAGATTCAGCCAAATTCTGCAAAACTGATAGGATGATGCTTTATTGTACAGATGGACAATGAGCCCAAACATACTTTGAAAGCTAATCGAGTGTTTTTGAAGGCAAAGAAATGGAATATTCTTTAATGGCCAAGTCAATCACTGAACCTCAACCAAATTAGACAAGCATTTCACTTGTGGATGACAAAACTAATGACATAAAATCCAACAAATAAGCAGCAATTGAAGACAGCTGTAGGCCTGGCAAAGCATCACTAGGATAGAAACCTAGCACTTGAAGATGGCCATGGGGTTCCAGACTTCAGGCAGTCATTTATTGCAAATGATTTTCGACCAAATATTGAAAATGATCATTATATTCATGATTATGTTAGTTTTTCTAAATACTTTTGAGCCCCTAAAAATAGGGTGGCCATGTATAAAGATGTCTTTCTTTTCTAAACAATTCATACGGATGGAGCCACGTCAAATAGTCGCGGCTGTGTGAATGGCGTGCGAATGGCGTACGGCTGCCCTATGCACGCCGTGATCAACCCCCCCCCTCCCTCTACTGACAGAAGGCGTGTCAAGATTTCACAGTAAACACGCCCATTCATGCCCTATTTATTCATTTACCTGGTTCCACCACTGGATAGCGTTTTGTTCTCAAGAACACGTTAACACACGCCAGCAATTTAGATTTTAACATTATATTTTATTATTATAATTATAACATTATATAACAATTATATTATTATATAGGAGCTTCCCTGTCTGCCTATCATATAGTGCCTTTCCTTCCTATCTATCTATATATCTATCCCCTTAGCTGTTTTTATATATCTATTATACAGTGCCTTCCCTGTTTATTTATATATCTAGTGCCTTCTCTGCCTGTCTGTCTGTCTGATTGCATATAGCGCTGAACTTACTGCTCTTTACTATTCTGTCCTCTGCATGTCCTGGAGTACAAAAGAAACACCACCATACAGCAACATGTGCGAACTGGCAAGATCGGGGAAAAACAAGCAGTCACCGATTACAAACCGCAAGATGAATGAAAGAGACAATATATGTAAAAACATCATCGCACTAATGCAATATTATTTGAAAACGAACAGCGTCAGATTGGGTTTGAATATGTGCCCGATTTGACGCTGTTCGTTTTCAAATAATATTGCATGTACTGTGCGTTGAAACTGCTGCACTGAATAAGCTGACTCCTTCTGTAACAGCGTCAGCATGTATTCAAACCCGATCTGACGCTGTTCGTTTTCAAATAATATTTCATGTACAGTCTGTAAGAGCCAGTGTAAATGCATGATAATTGTAAAGGTTAGCTTTTTTTTTAATTCAGTTCCATTCTTTCAGTCGCGTTCACGATCCCCCAATGTGACAATGCTGTTTTCAAATAAAGACGCACTATAGCTCAAATGTGATTTATTTGGAGACGCGCTATACTCGAATGTGATTTATTTGGAGACACGCTATACTCAAATGTTATTTATATAGGGAAGAAAGTACAATGTCAGGTGCTCATTCAGTGTAATAGGAACCATAGCACAGAGAGATGTGTACACTGCAACAAGTACACATGTCGTTAATGTAGGAAGGGTGTGTGGGAATTGTTAATATTTGAATGTGATGATTTTATACAGCACGGATCGGAAATCAGCAGTTCTTAGCATTGCACCACGCAAGCTGTCGTATCAACCGCCTACTGTAACTTGCTTTATTTTTTCTTCAGTTATAGTCTAGAAAAAAAGTGCACTTGTTTTTTATTCTTGTACACCAACATATTTTCCTGTGTTTGAGCGACACGGGCATGCTCAAAAAATAGACGTGTAATGCCACGAAAAGTGCACGCAGGCACTTCAGTTCGCAAGCATTGGTACGAGAATGCAGTCACAAGTACGCTGCAGAGCTACAGCGCATCTTTACGTGAAAACAGCATTCTCAGATAGGTGTTTTAGGGAAGGATCCTGAACACGACTGAAAGAATGAAAAGTGAATAAAAAAAAAATAACTAACCTTTACAAGTATCATAAATTACACCGGCTGTTACACACTGAAATCAAATGTATGTTTTTATTCTAAAATAGTAAGATTAAGAGCAGTTTACTTCTCAAAACTGAACCATGTGGGATCGAACTCATGACCTTTTGAATACTAGTCAGCGGCTGATATCATTACACTACCGGGGTAGCTGTAGTAAGTATGTGTCAATGTGGCATGCTAAGGCAGCTTTTTTCTGCAGTTATATTTTTGAATAAAAGCATACTTGTTCTGTTATATTTGTTCCTTTTGTGAAAGTGTTTGATATTTGGACTTCAGGCTTCATACATTATATAGTTTATGCTTACATTTTGTCATTTACTACTACAATATGAAAAAGTTTCTGTTTTAAAAATGTGTTTACACGGATTACTGTAGAAATGGAACACACGTGAAATGCGTGTATTCCAAATAATGATCTATTATTTCCACTCTAAAACTCCACTCCCAGATAATCAATCAAGGCATGAGCTGGGAGAAGTATGTGTACGTTCTAAGTCGTTGGGGGGATGGAATAGCCGGCTATTTGAAGCTTTTCTTTTATCAGCACATTTAGATTAACAAAAGACACTGGCGGAGAGGTGAGAACGGTTTTAAGAAGCGATTGACTAGTTTTGGAAGAATAAATTTTATTTCTAAAGTCATGTGTGCGTGTTTTAATTGTTGGGGGATTGTTTGGGTATTTAAAAAAAACATTTACTTGAACCAACTACTTACAGTAAATGGGCAAAAAATGGGAGACGCCTTTATTTTAAATAGTCAAAGAGTTGGGCTAATAATAATAATTATTATTATTAATATTATTACTGGTCATAGAAACAAATGAAAATAACAGTTAAACACTTGATCATATGTATCTGTGCTAGTTTGTGTTTGTAATAATGTGACCCATAATTTTTTCTCAGTATAAATAATTGTTTGGGTTTTAAGAACTTCATCAAAAGAGCAAAGACAAACTTAGAAGGAGTGGAAGGTGAGAAACCTCAGTGGAGAATACTGACTATGACATGGTGCTAATTGCTCTGTGTGTGTTTTTTTGGCGGGGAGGGTTCTTTAGACCTGTCTGCAAATGTGTTTGTGTTAAAGCCATCGGAGAAATGCAGGAGCGCACACACACACACACCTCTCATCCACAAATGCTTTAACTGTTGTCTTGTAAATTTTTGATTAAACCTATGAACACAGCTGTTCAGCAGTCCTAAACACAAGCGCATGGTCTATTTTTGTCCTTAATTAAAAGACATCAATACGTTAATAATTAACACAAAGATAACATTGTTTATTTTGCTGAATAAGGTAATAAGCTATATTTAAAATAAAACAAACCAGGAAGTAAGTGTTTTATACATTAAAGTGCCCTAACAAACAGCAACAGTGTACAGTACAGACAAAGAGTGTGTGTGCTGGTGGGGATTTGAAGGTGAATTAGGATACCTCATTTACAAGACAAAAGATGGTCTGAGGTGTGAATGGCATCTCCGCTTTGCTCTTCGGTGTGTGTGTGTGTGTTTTTTAGGTTACTAGGGGTGCATTCTTAAATTCAGTCTGTCTGAATCTTTATAAACGCCAAGTTGGAAAATCATGTTTGAGAAAATGACAACAACAATTAAAATCTTGATCATTTGCGTCCGTGCTATTTCGTGCTTAAGTGACCCAAAATATTTTTCTTAGAACTTCATTAAAAGACAAACTTAGGAGGAGTGGAATGTGAGAAATCTCAACGGAGAATGTACTGACTTCTCCTTATTACTGACTGTTAGATGGTGCTAAAATGTTTTTTTTCGTCCTGCCGGCGCGCAAATGTGTTTGTGTTAAAGCCAGCTCAGACAAACCTGATGAATGCCGGAGCGCGCGCGCACACACACACACACACACACACACACCGGTGGCACTTTGCCGTTAGTGCTTCAACGTTAAACGAAGCCCCGTAAACTTGATCCTGAACAGCCACGGACTGACTTTAACAATAATAGTTGATTGTTTTTATATTTATATTTTTGTATATATTTTTAAATGTTCAAATGAAGGTTTCAGAGTATATAATTTGTTGTGTCATCTGTTTACAGTGTTGGCTGATTTTGTGATTGAGACCCATGGGTTACATTGAAATGTTTTTTATTATTAGTAGTACGTCAGGCTTTAACCGTGGACAAATCACAATATAAGCCCTCTCTCGCACACGCGCTCTCTCTCTCACTCTTTCTTGCACACACACATACACACACACACACAAATATATGAAATCGTGTAAAACCAAATGAAACTATGGCAAAAATATATAAGCAGTGAAAAATACAGTAATATCCTGTAGGTGATTCCTGTCCTGCGATAACAGGTGCTAACCCTCTGGAACTGTTTAGTTCTGTTAGTATTGTTTTCAAGAGTAAATGTTTATGGGGATTTAATCTGTCTCTGCATTTGATTTCAGTGTATAACAGCCAGTGTAATTTATGATACAGTAATCCCTCCTCGATCGCGGGGGTTGCGTTTCAGAACCCCCCGCGATAGACGAAAATCCGCGAAGTAGAAACCATATGTTTGTGTAGTTATTTTTATATATTTTAAGCCCTTATAAACTCTCCCACACTGTTAACATTATTAGAGCCCTCTAGACATTAAATAACACCCTTTAGTCAAAAGATTAAACTGTTCTCCATGACAAGACAGAGATAACAGTTCTTTCTCACAATTAAAAGAATGCAAATAGATCTTCTTCTCTTCAGGAGCAGAGAATTTCAGAGGGAGAGAGAGAGAGAGCGCTCGCAAAGAAAAGCAAACAATCAAAAAATCAGTACTTGTGCTTTTAAGTTTGCCGCGGCATTTTTAGAGGAGCGTCAGGATCTTCTAAGCAAACAGCCTCTGTGCAAACAGCCCCTCTGCTCACATCTCCTCCGTCAGGCGTAGAGAACGTCAGAGAGAGAGAAAGCAACAATCAAAAAATCAATACATGTGCTTTTGTGCTTTTAAATATGCCGAGCACTGCAATAAAGCGGCATTTTTTTAGAGGAGCTTCAGTATCTTTTAAGCAAACAGCACCTTTGCTCACAGCCCCTCCGTCAGGCGCAGAGAATGTCAGAGAGGGTGAGAGAGAGGCAGAGACAAGCAAACAATCAAGCTCCGCGCGGGATGCATATCTTATAGCATTGAGGAGTTTTAGTTAATATGTAATACATGCTCTGATTGGGTAGCTTCTAAGCCATCCGCCAATAGCGTCCCTTGTATGAAATCAACAGGGCAAACAAACTGAGGAAGCGTGTAGCATAAATTAAAAGACCCACTGTCTGCAGAAATCCGTGAACCAGCGAAAAATCTGTGATATATATTTAGATGTGCTTACATTTAAAATCCGATAGAGTGAAACCTGAAAGTCAAAGCCGATATAGCGAGGATTACTGTACTTGTAAAGGTTTTTTTTTATTCACTTTTCATTCTCTCAGTCGTGTTCAGGATCCTTCCCTACCCCCCATCTGAGAATGCTGTTTTCACATAAAGATGCGCTGTAGCTCTGCAGCGTACTTGTGACTGCATTCTCGTACCAATGCTTGCGAACTGAAGTGCCTGCATGCACTTTTCGTGGCATTACACGTCTATTTTTTGAGCATGCCCGTGTTGCTCAAACACAGGAACATATGTTGGTGTACAAGTATAACAAAACAAGTGCACTTTTATTCTAGACTATAAGTGAAGAAAAAATAAAGCAAGTTACAGTAGGTGGTTGATACGACAGCTTGCGTGATGCAATGCTAAGAACTGCTGATTTCCGATCCGTGCTGTATAAAATCATCACATTCAAATATTAACAATTCCCACACACCCTACCTACATTAACGACATGTGTACTTGTTGCAGTGTACACATCTCTCTGTGCTATGGTTCCTATTACACTGAATGAGCACCTGACATTGTACTTTCTTCCCTATATAAATAACATTCGAGTATAGCGCGTCTCCAAATAAATCACATTCGAGTATAGCGCGTCTCCAAATAAATCACTCCAGGACATGCAGAGGACAGAATAGTACAGAGCAGTAAGTTCAGCGCTATATGCAATCAGACAGACAGACAGGCAGAGAAGGCACTAGATATATAAATAAACAGGGAAGGCACTGTATAATAGATATATAAAAAACAGCTAAGGGGATAGATATATAGATAGGTAGGAAGGAAAGGCACTATATGATGGCAGACAGGGAAGCTCCTATATAATAATAAAATTACTATTATTACTATATAGATAGACAGGGAGTTCAGGCAGGCAGAACGGCGAAGGTTAAAAATAAATAAATTTTCTCCCCAGCGGGGAACCTTTACAAGTATCATAAATTACATCGGCTGTTGCAGACTGAAATCAAATGTATGTTTTTATTCTAAAATAGTAAGACTAAGAGCAGTTTATTTCTCAAAACGTAGTGGTGCAGGATTGAACTTGCGACCTTTTGATTCCCAGCCAGGAGCTGATTCTATTGCACTACAGAGGCAGTCATAATAAACAGGTGTCAATGTCGCATGTTAAAACGGCTTTTTGTTTCTGCAGTTATATTTTTGAATAAAAGCGCAATTGTGTTAGATTTGTATCTTTTGTAAAATTATTTCTTTGATACTTCAGGCTTCATACATTATATAGTTTATGCCTACATTTTGTCATCTACTAGCAGAATATAAAAAACGTTTCTGTTTTAACAATGTGTTTACACAGATTACTGTAGAAACGGAACAGACATGAAATGCGTGTGTTGCAAACAATGATCTATTATTTCCACTCTAAAACTCCACTTCACTCCCATACTGCAGTTAACTGAAGCAGTCAATGCTCCATCTGGCGGGATTATACAGCATTGTAACCATCTTTTTAGAAAGCGCATGGGGGCGTTTATGGGCGGGCATCGCTACCCGCGCATCGCTGGGATCATATTCCATGCATGGATCGTGCATGGTCCTGTCATGGACCTGTCATGCTCCAGGCGGCTGTTTGACGTGGCTCCCACTGTATAATATTTTTGTTAAATTCCTTGAATTAAAGCTGATGGTCTATATTTCAATCACATTTTGATTGCTTTGTTTCAAATCCATTGTGTTGGCAAAGCTCATCCTTATATTTTTTTCACAATTATATGTTACATATTTATTATTTTGTCTGTTGTTACAAGTATGCACTCCATCGTGGGAATATTGTTTTGTGAATATTGTATCAGAATTTGTATTGATATCTCAGGCACTATTATTTAGCACAGGCATGTCAAACTCATTACCATTGGTGGGCCATTTTGACTGTCATACGTGCGTCACTGCAACAAATACTATTATACTATTATACAAAGTTACTGTAGCTTTCTTTCCAATACTGAAAACTTTTAAAAATGTAACACTTAAAGTTTAAAGAAAACCAATTTATTTCCATACAATCTCCGTACAACAGCGTACAATTAGAGTCTTAGCCTCTTAGCTAGGTCCTTATATTATTATATTATATTCATTATATTATATTCATTGCTTATATAGGAGTCTTATAGTGTGAGATTTGTTTCTTTTGTCCTGACACTTGGCATCTCTTGTTAGTAACCAGTTTCTCAATATCAGGCTTGAAATCTTGTGCAGCTGCAACTTTTATGAGGGATGAAAGGTGCTCGACAGTAAGTCTTGAGCGATGTGGGGTTTTGGTAGCTTTCATTAACGAAAACAATTGCTCACAAAGGTAAGTGTTTCCGAACATAGACAGTACTCTCGGTGCCAACTTATGGATCTGCACATATGAGGGTGGCAGGTAAGCATACAAGCCTGGCACACCAACTTTGTTGTATTTTGCCATTAGAATAGAATCTGACTGCAGTTCAATCAATTCAATTTGGATATTCTCAGGCGCATTCTCAACATTGTAAGAGTCCTGTTCATGTGAACTGAAATCATGAAAACGCTCACTGAATTCATTGCTCTGTAATACAAGTTGGAAAACAAATCCTGCAAAAATAAATTTTTACTTTACTAAGTTTACTTCAAGGTGTATATTGTAAAATAAGCCGATATGCAAAAAACCCCCTGACCTACACTAATTATACAAACTCGAAATTACAAAAATCTGTTAATAAACAACTCACCAACCTCGTGCGTCCACTTCAGATCTTCAGCTGTAGTCTGCACTAACTGTTTGTTACAATATAAGCACAAAATTACATAAAAATAGAGCAAAAAAACGTGAAAATATGTGAGCTATTACTACTCGTGATGGTCAGTTGTGCCCAGTCTCAACAGCCCAGCCAGTAGTGTAGCCCAGTGGTCCGCAACCTGTTTGACACCAAGGACCACTTTACTAGAAGCAAATTTTTCCAGGGACCAGTGGGTTGTTGGAGCTTGGAGTTTATGGGGTGATTATGGGCGGGTCCGTAAGGCAGTTTTATACACAATTTACATTACATTTCTATTATTATTAAGTTATATTTTAGTAATAGAAATTATACAGCTTACCATAATGCAGAATCAGTGAGAGCCCTGAGCTTGTTTTCCTGCAACCAGACAATCCCATCTGGGGAGGATGGAAGACAGTGACACGCGAAGTGTGTTGCTTATGTTCAGTATACTCCGTAATCTCGTTTTGGTTGCTGTCACTGCAGAAAACGTGCATCACAAAGATAGGATGTTGGAAATGGAAGCAGCTTCAATAGCCTCTTTCGCATTATTTTAATCTTCTCCTGTCTACAAGTTATGCTGACGAGAATTTTTCTCAGTATTTCCTTGCGATGATGCATTTTCAGGGTGTGAATGATGCCCAAATCCAATGGCTGAAGCACTGGGAGGAATTCAGCGTGACCATTATCTAAATGCAGAACCATGTTGTGGTCAGCAGCGTTATCAATCAGAAGCCAAATTATCCTTTTCTTCTTCACATTGTGAGGTTTCTGAACTCTTTTGGGATTTGGGATCCCCTTCATGACCAAGTCGCGCTATTGCCACGAGTGAGATTGTTTGTTCGGGTCCCAAGAGAGTTAAAAAACCTCATATATTTTTGAATGAGTGCCGCATTAATATGAATGTCGGCTTTTGGCGTCTTCAAATGCAGCAGTTCGCGCTGAAGTTGCAATGCTGTATAATCCCGCCAGATGGAGCATTGAATGCTTCAGTTAACTGCAGTGTCCAGGAAGCCCTATACCGTATCTTTAATATACTGTATAGGCAGTTCTTGTATTGTCAACATAGTTTCATAAATAGATGACGATTAATAAAACAGATTTGTTAAATCACTCAATACACAACCCATGATGATTATGCTATTTATTATTAAATAATGAATTAATAAAACTAGTTAGTAAAATATTTTTATTCCAAAGCAATGCTAAGAACTGCTGATTTCCGATCCGTGCTATATAAAATCATCACATTCAAATATTAACAATTCCACACACCCTTCCTACATTCACGACATGCTATGACATTGTACTTTCTTCCCTATATAAATAACATTCGAGTATAGCGCGTCTCCAAATAAATCACATTCGAGCTATAGCCATTTGAGTTATAGCGCGTTTTATGTGAAAACAGCATTGTCAGATTTGGGGGTGGGTGTGAGCGACTGAGAGAATGGAACTGAATTTAAAAAAAGCTAACCTTTACAATTATCATGCATTTACATATTCGTTTTCAAACAATATTGCATTATTATATAGGAGCTTCCCTGTCTGCCTATCATATAGTGCCTTTCCTTCCTACCTATCTATATATCTATCCCCTTAGCTGTTTTTTATATATCTATTATACAGTGCCTTCCCTGTTTATTTATATATCTAGTGCCTTCTCTGCCTGTCTGTCTTTCTGCCTGATTGCATATAGCGCTAAACTCACTGCTCTGTACTATTCTGTCCCCTGCATGTCCTGGAGTATAAAAGAAACAGCACCATACAGCAACATGTGCGAACTGGCAAGTTCGGGGAAAAAACGCGTCACTGATTACAAACCGCAAGATGAATGAAAGAGACAATATATGTAAAAACATCATCGCACTAATGCAATATTATTTGAAAACGAATAGCGAACGCTGTTCGTTTCAAATAATATTGCATGTACTGTGCGTTGAAAGTGCTGCACTGAATAAGCTGACTCCTTCTGTAACAGCGTGTATTCAAACCCGATCTGGCGCTAATATTGCATGTACTTAACTATTTTAGAATAAAACATAAATTTGATTTCAGTCAGTCTGTAAGAGCCAGTGTACATTACGGAAGCGTATTAGGGCCCCGGTGAAAAAAAAAATACGGACACAGTGAAGAAAAAAATCTAAATGTCGAGATTAAAGTCGACATGTTGACTTTATTCTCGACATTTCCACTTTATTGTCGCCAATTATGTCGAGATTAAAGTCGACATTTTCCACTTTATTCTAATAGTTTATTTTGTCAGTAGAATGTCGCAAACTAAACTAAATCTTAAAATGAATGTTTAATTTACTAGATTTTCTCAAACCCGTCATTAATTAATGTAGCACATTAAATGCTTTATATTAAGTGTTCCCGACCCAGTTAAGTTGTGTTTACACGGATTACTGTAGAACGGAACACACGTGAAATCGTGTATTCCAAATAATGATCTATTCTTTCCACTCTAAAACTCCACTTCACTCCCAGATAATCAATCAAGGCATGAGCTGGGAGAAGTTTGTGCATGTTTTAAGTCGTTGGGGGGATGGAATAGCCGACTCGGAACCAGTGGTGCGCTGTCAGATCCGGAAATCTCTGCATGACAGTCTCGTGCACATTCTCTTTTAAATTCTTGGACAATTTGGCTTTGCCGTTTGTCCCACTCCAGTTCAATGTAACCCATGGGTCTCAATCACAAAATCAGCCAACACTGTAAACAGATGACACAACAAATTATATACTCTGAAACGTTCATTTGAACATTTAAAAATACAGTATATACAAAAACATAAATATAAAAACAATCAACTATTATTGTTAAAGTCAGTCTGCTGTTCAGGATCAAGTTTACGGGGCTTCGTTTAACGTTGAAGCACTAACTGCCAAAGTGCCACCGGTGTGTGTGTGTGTGTGTGTGCGCGCGCTCCGGCATTCGTCAGGTTTGTCTGAGCTGGCTTTAACACAAACACATTTGCGCGCCAGCAGGACGAAAAAAAACATTTTAGCACCATCTAACAGTCAGTAATAAGGAGAAGTCAGTACATTCTCCGTTGAGATTTCTCACATTCCACTCCTCCTAAGTTTGTCTTTTAATGAAGTTCTAAGAAAACTAAGAAAAATATTTTGGGTCACTTAAGCCGAAATAGCACGGACAAAATGATCAAGATTTTAATTGTTGTTGTCATTTTCTCAAACATGATTTTCCAACTTGGCGTTTATAAAGATTTAGACAGACTGAATTTAAGAATGCACCCCTAGTAACCTAAAAAAACACACACACACGAAGAGCAAAGCGGGCTGCATTCACACCTCAGACCGTCTTTTGTCTTGTAAATGAGGTATCCTAATTCACCTTCCAATCCCCACCAGCACACACACTCTTTGTCTGTACTGTACACTGTTGCTGTTTGTTAGGGCACTTGGTTATACAGAGTACTTTAATGTATAAAACACTAACTTCCTGGTTTGTTTTATTTTAAATATAGCTTATTACCTTATTCAGCAAAATAAACAATGTTATCTTTGTGTTAATTATTAACGTATTGATGTCTTTTAATTAAGGACAAAAATAGACCATGCGCTTGTGTTTAGGACTGCTGAACAGCTGTGTTCATAGGTTTAATCAACGATTTACAAGACAACAGTTAAAGCATGAGATTCTCACCTCTCCGCCAGTGTCTTTTGTTAATGTTCTCCCAGCTCATGCCTTGTTGGATTATCTGGGAGTGAAGTGGAGTTTTAGAGAGGAAATAATAGATCATTGTTTTCATATTGTAGTAGTAAATGGTAAGCATCCCAAGAGAATGCTAAGAATTGCTGATTTCCGATCCGTGCTGTATAAAATCATCACATTGACATAAAAAATAAATCCATTTGAGTTATAGCGTCTCCAAATAAATCACATTCGAGCTATAGCGTCTCCAAATAAATCACATTTGAGTTATAGCGCGTCTTTATGTGAAAACAGCATTGTCAGGGGGTTTAGTGAACGACTGAGAGAATCAATTTAAAAAAGCTAACCGTTACAATTATCATGCATTTACATAGTTAAGTACATGCAATATTAGCGTCAGATTTTGAATACACGCTGAATGAGTGACCGCATTCCAGGACATGCAGAGGACAGAATAGTACAGAGCAGTAAGAATGTTTCTTGAACAAGCATCACGTGCAACTCAGCGCACATAGAACAAAGCGCCATCTAGTGGTGGAACTTTTAGGGCATGAATGGGCTTCAAATGCAGCAGTTCGCATACATTTGCAACCCGAGATTTTTCAACCCGAGATTTTTCTGCTTTTTAGCATATAACAAGTATGCTGTTTCTATAGAAGGGTGATAATGGGTTTAATTCTAATGGATGTTTTTCAAATGTTGATGAGCAATAAGGAAAATGTATCACTTAAAACCACACAAAACAAAAGCAGCAAAAAAACAGTACAAGGAAAGTTCGAAGAAAGAACATTTTTTTACAATGTTTCTGTTTGGGCATCATTGTGCAAATGTCCACAACTGAGCTGTGACCGCAGAACTAACTGCTCAGTGGATGATTCATTCAAGCATTTCAAGGTCACTTCGTTGTAATGAAAGTATCTGCTGCTGAATGTACTTCGTAGTAATGAGATTTCTGTGGACTCGTGTCATATGGGGAATCTGTCAGAAACATAAAAATACATTGTTGTAATACTCATTCACCGCTGTCTTTCTCCTCTTCTGCGCCGCTGCAAAGCCCCGCCAACCTAGCGTTCTGAAAAGTGTCCTCAGTGAAGAAGGCAGCCTTTTTGCTGTAGCCCTTCACTGAGTGAGTCTCCGTTGCTAGCAGTTCTCTCGCGGCCTGTTATTGTGACCGCAGCCTAGCACTTCAGTTGCGACTGCAACTATACTAGCAGATGACTTTTCCGGTACCATAATGCCATGGGAAAACATGCTTTTGTCAGAAGGCAGAAATAAGAAAAGTCAATAAGTAACGCTGAAGATGCAGAATGATTCAATCACAAACGATTGTAATCATTTTGTACAAGTTTAGTGCTAACTAGGATCTGTAATGCGGGCCGCGTGTTTGACATGCCTGATTTAGCACACCCACCTGGCCATGTCAATCATATTTTAGCTCCAGATTTAGTTTGTGTTTGCTTTCCTTTTGTTAGTAATTATACTGTATATGCATGTTTCTTTCTGTAATTCTTGTGTGATTAATAAACTATATTTTAAAACAAGTAGGTTTGAGTTACTCAATAATAGCATGTTCTGAGAGTTAGAGGAAAACCCCATAAGAACAGAAAAAGTAAGACTGACTAATGGAGACACCTTGCCTCATTCAGAATCAAAATCTAAAATTTGAAATGTACCATACCAGTGTTTCTCAATATTTTTCCAAAGTTACAGGCTGCTGTTCACCTTTTTTGATAATCTGTACTTAGACTTCAAATTCATCAACTTTAATTTGATAGTAAACAGAGGCAGTAATCTTCTTGGCATCTGCTCCACTTCTTACTGAAATGATCCCTTAAGCACCAGTTCCATACAATTAGAATTAAAAGAATTGTCAACGGCCTATAAACAGAGCCTCAATAAGCATATTTAGATTTAAAATTTGAAATTATAGACGTCACAAAGAGCTAAACTGTTATTATTCATCTATGTTGTAAATTAAAAATCAGGCACTAATTTAGAGGACTGTGAACCATTGTTCAAGTAAATAAACCATACCATTGTAAGACAAAAGCTGCACAAGCAGCCTTCAGTAGGCATTCCTGTGAGTGGTTCTTTTTATTGTTTGCTTAAGCGAGAATATACATGTGGGGAACACAAAAGAAAATTAAAACATGGAACAGCTAGGGACAGATTTAATAATGCTCCCAGCCCAAAAATACAACTTAAAGTCATGTTCATTTATTGCATCTTATATTTATATAACACTTATTCTTTCTCTCAGTAGTCTTAAACATCACATTTTCCATAACTTTCAAATATTCATATTTCATGAGTAAAATGGGTGCAGGTGTACAAAAGGTCAACTATTATCTGCTGCCATCAAGTTACTGCTAATAAAAATAAACATAACACATTAAACATAATATGGAGAAAAATACCACCTCCAAACTGAGTCATTTGTTCACTCCTTTACAATTTTATTGGTTAGCAAACATAATTCTAGATGCATTCGAATTAACTGTGGCCAGGACTTTGGTACTTTGCAGAGTACAAATATAGGCACATGTCCAGTCTCTCTCAAACCAAACAAATTGGAAGCCACCAATGACTTCACCATGCTTGTTTTTTGGGATATATATTTAAAAAAAGACAAAGAAAAGCATAGGAATCAGATTTTTACTTTGCCACTCAAAAAATAGAAATGGATCCATCAAAACAAATGTTTAGTGGGGTAGGTTCATTCCCCCCTTCTTTAACACTAGAATTACCATAGCCTACAAAAAAACTCATAGATATGGCCATAAATCCCATCGAACCTCTCCATCAGCATCTTTTCTCCAGTAAATGTGCTGATAAAGACTAGCAGCAAACAGCCTGCTATTCCATCCCCCCACCACCGCAGAATGTGCCTAAAGTTCTCCCAGCTCATGCCTTGATTATCTGGGAGTGAACTGCTGGAGTTTTAGAGTGGAAATAATAGATCATTATTTGAAGCACATGCATTTTATGTGTGTTCCATTTCTACAGTAATCTTTAACTTCAGGCTTCACACATTCTATAGTTTATGCCAACATTTTGTCATTTACTACTAAAATATGAAAAACATTTCTGTTTTAACAATGTGTTTACACAGATTATTGTAGAAACGGAAAACACATGAAATGCATGTTTTCCAAATAACAATCTTTTTTTTCCACTCTAAAACTCCAGCACTTCACTCCCAGATAATCAAGGAATGAGCTGGGAGAACTTTAAGCACGTTCTGCGGCGGTGGGGGGATGGAATAGTAGGTTATTTGCTCCTTGTCTTTATCAGCACATTTACAGGACAAAACACAGTGATGGAGAGGTGCAATGGGATTTAAGGTGGGCCGGATCTACGGGTTTTTCGTAGGCTCTGGTAATTCTAGTGTTAAGAAAGTGGCTTCTTTGATGGATATAATCTGAAAAAGTTCCCTCTCTTTCGTGGGATGAAATACGGAAGCTAAGACAGTGTTTACTGAACTGAAGTTGGGTGTGACTACTTCTCATGTATGGTTTTTGCATAATTTTTCTTAGTCTTCTATCCTGCAGAAAGACACATATGACAGATTTTCATCAGAGAAGAACACCCTGTGATGTACTTCAAGAGAGAAAGTATGCAACAACTGAAGATAAGACCTAGCAATTAAATAGGTCATTAAATTGTCAAGTCTATGGTCACAAAGTTGCATAGGAGAGCAGAGAAGGTTTTTCGTTTTCCAGATGAGTAAACATTTTATTGCTGTACTGGCAGATACAAACACAAGACCCTTTCAGAGGGGGTCTGCCCTAACAGGAAACAGCTGTCAAATGGCTTGGCACATGACTCCTGGTCAAAAGAACACAAAGTCTTCCTCCTCAAGTGGGTACAGCAGCTTGGGAGCAGCGACCGGAGCAGAGAGGGTTTGGGAGAGAGAGGACAGGAGAGTGAGATATTAGGATGGGCGCAGCTCAGTCTTTTAAATGTTTGAAGCTCCACGCGAGGAGCACATCGCGTTGCAAGCAAGCCTGCAGCTGGTCCCGCCCACAGAAGGGTTAACAGTGTACAAGAGTGTGCTTATTTCCCATTAAAATACTGTTTAAGAGGGAGTTTCTGAAGAGCGGCCATGTTCCCAAACAATGGTAGCGGTCACACTCCCACCCTCAGCTTTGTTCACACCTTCATGAACTAAGCAAACTACCAAACCAGCCTCAGCTAACGAAGACAGGACATCCGCATTGACATGTGCAGAGCCAGGACAATGGCAGACAATAAAATTAATGAACCAATAATGAACCACGTTAATGAACCACCTTGTGTATCCTTCTGTCTGTAGAGCCATTGCAGGGGGGTATGATTGGTCACCAAAATAAATTTTCATCCATCCATTATCCAACCCGCTATATCTTAACTACAGGGTCGCGGGGGTCTGCTGGAGCCAATCCCAGCCAACACAGGGCGCAAGGCAGGAAACAAACCCCGGGCAGGGCGCCAGCCCACCACAGGGCATATACACATACACACACACACAGACACCAACCACACACTAGAGAGAATTTAGAATTGTCAATGCACCTAACTTGCATGTCTTTGGACTGCGGGACGAAACCAGAGCACCCGGAGGAAACCCATTAAGACATGAGAAGAACATGCAAACTCCACGCAGGGAGGACCCGGGAAGCGAACCCGGGTCTCTTAACTGCGAAGCAGCAGCCCTACCCACTGCGTCACCGTGCCGCCCCAAAGTAAATTTACGCCCCCACAAATAATAACAAAGCAATAGCACTGCCCCTTTTAACACCCAGCATTCTTTCTCAATATGTTAAGTAATTATGCCCCCTGCAAAGCAATTTCCTATTCAAATACATGATGGGATGCTCCACACCATTGAAAACCTGAGATAGGACAGCCCCTAATCCAAATGCGCTAGTTTTTGTCTGCAGGATGAACTCCCTAGAGAAGTTGGGAATCCTTAAAACTGGGTATGATAACAAAGCAGCCTTCAAACCAGACAACACGGAGCATTGAATAAGCATTAAATTTGGAAACATTATTTAAGTGTCTAAAATCGATACAGAACTGAATTGAACCATCTGGATTCGGTACCAGAATGACTGGGCTACACCAATCACTCTTACTTTCAGGAATAACACCTAATTCAATTGTCTGACCTCATCATGCACTACATTCAACCGTGCCTCTGGTATTCAATACAGGCACACCTGCACCTTAACATCAGGCTCAGTAATAATGCTACGTTCCGCTAGTCCAGTTAGGTCCAGCAGGGAGGTACAGACATCAGTGTTCCATCCTATCACAGACAGCAAGTAGGATTTCTGAGATCCAGTCAAATCGTCACCAATAGTAACGTTGGTCTGGGAGACTGCAGCCATGGAAGTTAACATCTCCTGAAGCTCATGCCAGTCTTTCAAGAGATTAACATGCAAAATCTGTACGGTCTTTTGCTGGCCTTGCATCCTGACTGCAATTTACTGGACCCACACACTCTTCTACCACAGCTGGACCCTGCCATTTTGCAAGGAATTTATGTGGGTCAGAAGGAATCCAATACCCAAAATCAGTGCCCGATCACAAGGTTTAAATTCAGAGTTTGCATCTCTTATCATAATAATGTTTCTGGGCATCATGCTCATGCTGTTGATGTTCCATAGCGATAGAGGACAGTTTAGAAATGTGTTCCTGCAGCAAATCAACGCTGTCCGCAATGCACAGACCGTGAGGATTAGTCCACACTCCCATCTACTCCTCATGAATAACATCCGACACCCTGCAAACTCCTGTCAAGCATTAACTCAAATGGACTCAAACCAGTAAACGCTGGGGGTGATTCTCAAATTGTGAACATGGGGAATGGCAACAGAGTCCCAGGATGTCAGGTCATCATGAGCGACCCCCCTGATCATCTGCTTTAAAGTCTTGTTAAATTGCTCTGTCAGACCATTCATCTATGGATAGTAAACAGTGGTTCTCATTTTTTTAATGGCAAGGCTTTCACACAATTGTTTCATCATGTGGTAAATAAAGGGCATACTCTGGTCAGTTAAAATTTCTCACGGAATGCCAATACAAGTAAAGATTTCACAAACAGCCTTTGCCACAGTGGAGGAGTTGCCTTCAGGATATTGTGTTGCACAATCAACCAGCACAAGAATATATTGGTAACCATTCTTACAATATCCAACCCAAACCATTGAAAAGGACCATCTAAAATAGGCATTGGAGATAGAGGTGCCCTAGAAGGTCTGTGAGCAGAGACCACCTGGCAGTCAGGGAAAGACTTAAAGAACTGATCAACATTCTTGTCCATATTCAGCCAATAAAACTGCTCCCAGACCTGGTCCCTAGTTTTCTCAGCTCCCAGATGACTGCCCAAGAAGTCCGTGTGAGCAATCTTCAATACTATCTCGCTACAGTCAGCTGGGCCAACTGTTCAATCAGTTCTCCTCCTGCACGGTCAAAAGTCACCCGATAAAGAAGGCTGCTGGGTACTGGCAGATACAAACACATACATGATACTTGTTGGGTTGGGAAATCACTTTGGTCATGGACCATTACTGACATGAAATGAATGGTGGAAAAAAGAGATAAATATCTACACTGTCTTTATACTAATGCAGACTTCTTCTCTCATGCCCATGAGCTCTTGGTCTAAACGCTAGGGCATAAGCTGAGGGTACTGGTAGTGTAATATGCCTGTAATTATGGGGACAACACCGGTGGAAGGATTTGTATGTGAAACTTCCGTCTCTAGACCCAAAAACCCAGTTGATAAACAATTAAGCATGCCTCTAGCCCAGTTTCTGTATTCTACTATAACAGCCATTGGAAACAGGAAGTTGCCATTCTTTTTGGACGAGCAGTTGCTGAAGATAGTTACTGAAGAATCATTTTGACATTAAAGATGTTTATTACTAAAATTCTAACCTAACGCAACATGTATTAAACCGGTAACCTCATTAATTTTCCAAATCTTCTTGTTTACTTCCTTCGTATAATACATTGTGGTAAGTCGCAGTATGGCAACAGAATTTATCTGCATGTATGTGTGAGTATGTAACTATTTATAGAATTGTTTGTTGTTTGGTTGGTTTAAACAGCTACACAAAGGCATGTTACCTTGAGCATTGTATGGTGGTGCCATTGAGACAGTGCCATTAGTGAGAAATTACGAGGTAGCTGTTCAAGTGTGCATTCCGCAGCAGTGTGGGCAGGAATTTGTGGAGCGTTACATGATTCTTCCCCGCTGGGATGTGAGGAGGCATCCAGGTGCAAGGTACCAAGCTGTGAGGCAAAGAATAAACAGCAGCAAAGCCTTTTAAGTAAGAGGGCCTGAGTGAGAGAAAAGAGAAAGTTATAACTTGTTGGACGGTAACTGGAGTTGTAGCATACATGGCCTGGCTGGTTAAGGCACGTAGAGTAGACTTCATAAGGTGCATTTGGTATCTGGAGGGAACAGGGTGTGGCATCCTTTGGGATTAGTGGAAGTAATCCCAGGAGCACAGAAGTAGAGGAAGATTAATATCAAAATTCATCTTTTTCTGCAACAGAAAATCTGTTGCTATTAGAGGGAGCACTCTGATACTCCTGCACAGCCTGAAGTAAGGACAGAGGGAGGTGCACTTACTCTTGATTACCACCTAGAAGTACTGAGAAACAGGGATAATATGATGAGCTGGGACATTGTTTTGTTTTTGTTTTTTTGTTTTTTTGTAAGAAGTGCTCTTGAAAGCAGGTAAAGGGAAAAATGACAGTGACTTCTATTGTGTTTTTGGGTTCTGAAAGTCTTGATGGTCTCTTCTAGCAGCCTAGACATGGAAGAAGGGAACAGTACTAGACAAACTTAATTTTTGTCTGTTTTTGGGAATGTTTTTGGTTTTATTTCATATTTATTCATACACATGAACTGTGAATTTTTATTGTACTTACTAGAGTGATTTATTTTTCACAGAACTCAATTGACTTCAACTTTTAATATTTTGCTCTTTATTAGTGCCACATTGTTTTCAATAAATATCTGTCATAGTTTGTACTGTCTTGTCTATACGTTTCACACTAACCCTGGTTTATCCTCGGCACAACTTCTTGATGCTCTTGTTGAAAGGTATGTGGTTGGTACGAGACATTACATATGTATAAACACACATACATAAATACATAATACAGTAATGCTCCTTGCAACTGCCTTGATTTTTAGTATGACTTTGAGGCCCTGTGGCCTAAACCTTTGAATTATAAGCTTACCTTCAGTGGTGCGAATGGTGGGATTAAAACCTGCTTTGTAAAACATCCTAAAAACTCTTTAGATATGGAAAAACAATACAGCACCCTTTTGATTTGAATCTGATCATAAACTTTTATTTGAAGCTGCACTCTTCAGCAAAAGTAACATAAGATCATAAACAAGGACAAGGACGAATACAAGAGAAGGCCACTGAGCCCACTTGGGATCAATCCAAAAGAAATTAAAATTCAGTAAATTTGAATCCATTGGAGCATGAGACTGGAGAAAAAAAGATTGGTTTAGAGGAAAACCTTTGGGAATCCCTGTCCTACAGGATTGCTGTTCCAGCAGTCAAGAGTAACTGTTTAATCTGAAAAAAAAAAATCAGTTTCTTTTCAAAAATTTCTATTGACTTCACTTCAACAACTTTCCTTGTTGGGTCATTCCACATACTTCCAGTTCAATATCTAAAAAAGGATTTTCTTCACATAAACTGTAAAGATGACCTTTAGTTTGTCATCATCTTGCATGTTCATTCACCTATATATGATAATGAGGCAAATTCGGCTTGGTTCACCAGAGCCTGTCAAGATAAATACATTAATTTGTAAATTGAGTTGAGTTGAGTCTTAATAAAACATACAGGCATAATTTGAATCAAGTAATGCTACGTATAGTAAAAATATTTTAAAAATCTGCTTTTGGTTGAAGTTCAACACAGTAGGTAGCTTAGTTGTCTCATAATAGCTGAACTTATTAATACCTGACTGGGATACCCTTTTTAAGAGACTAATTTTTACCTATTGGGATATGATTTGTACTTTATCTCAAGTCAAATAAAAAGGGAATTCCTAAATTCCTATAATTTTTAATACTGAATTGCAATAGTTAATAGCTAAAACTTAAAAAATTGATTTGCATATTTTCAAACTGGCCAGATGTGTTTCTTAATGAATAGAGATTCTGATTATTAATTAATTTATGTTTTTATTTAGGCCAATGGGCAAAGTTAGACTTAGAACCAATGCCACAGTTCCATATTTACAAAAAAGAAAGTATAGCCATCTAGAACTTAAATGTAAACAAAAAATAGAAAAAAGAGTTTAAATAATGTTTGATGAGAACTAAAATTTTTACACTTAAGTCATAACATTTACCAATTAATGCAATGCATTCAGTTAATTATAAATAACTCTATAATGTTTCTAACTTAGGAAATTAAACAATTCAATGCAAAGAATAAAAGGAATAATTGATTGGCACATTTTACATTTTTGATGACGTGAAATGGTAATTTCTCATTGTACAGTATGGACCACCATTGATGTTTTTTGGCATGGAAATTCTGGTTGGCCTTGCCACAATTTTTCTTTATGTGAGCAGACTTCTCATTAATTTACCAAATTAACAATATCTGTACATTTTTTGCTAATGACCAGCTAGACATTTAAATTCTCACATCATTTACGTCAAAAAAAAAAAAAAAATTAATCGGTCAATGGTATGTTATTGCTTGTTATGTCTTTATTGCCATCAGATAATTATGATATCATCAGACATTGTTATCATCTGACAAAAATATAGCAAGATAGATTTAAACATAATTTATACTGAGAACACTGCAACCATTCACTGCACAGGAAAATATATTGGTTATGAACTATATACATTCAACCAGTAATATCTCAAATTTACAAATCGAAAAACTTTTAGGTAAAAAAGGACAAGCCACAATAGCACTGCCAGAATGTGCAGACTACACACACACACTACACAAATCAAAAACAAGACTTTGCAACCATCTATCTGCAATGCTGGCCACTGTGTAGCCATGAGTTTGCTGGCAGCATGAGATGGGCAAAAAATTGGAAAAGCAATTTTCTATATATCTGTTGTTTCTACACATCTTTGGAACAGGGGCATCATACTGAGGGTTTTTTGTTTCTGTTGTTAAAGTGGAAGGGAGGAATTGTAAGGCTTTCTTTATGGTGTTTTCACATTTGTCACTATCAGGCAATCCTCCACAGCTGTGGAAGAAGATCAGATGTCTGTCAGCCTCAATCTGATCAGTTTAATGTCTTAGCCTTGATGCATTCTTGATATTAACTTTGGTGGGTTTTTTTTTCTGAAAATTACCGAGTCCACCTTTAATGCAGCAAATGGTATTGGAATTGTCATCCATTTGTGATGGTTTGCACTGTATTACTTTGACTGGAAAAAACTCAAACTAGAAAAGCAGATATATGTACAGTATTAATGGATATATTTTTCAATCCCCAGCACCAAACTGGAAAATTCAAGTTACATATGAATACACACTCACAAGCACACACTCAAATGGAAATCCAGAACACTGCAATAGAGTTGGTACCATCAGCTAGAAACTGCAGTTCTTGGCATAAAGACAATTCCACATACTAATTTTACATACTTACTGAAGCACACACAAAAAGTCTAAAATACTAAAAAAACAGTCTCAATGAAGCATCATAAGAGTTTATATATTTATGTAGGTCCGTAGGAACCCTAGTAATAATTTGTTGGCTAAAAGTACAGAATGATATTGAGAAGCTGTGCATCTTTGTCAATTTTGTCAACATTTTCTGATCTACAAATACCACCAGTGTTCCAAGAGCGCATCCCAAACGTAAATCTGCCTTCTTGAATTGCTTATTCATTTGGTGGGCCTATCTTGAAGAAACAGTATCAGCCAAGCACACCCCAATGTATAAAAATTGCACTAACTATCTCAGAGTTAAAAAACATTTCAAGAATTTGGCAACCCGTTAAAGGAACACCGTCTACTAAGGGAAAAGATCCTGTTCTGCCTTTTCTAATATAGTTTCTCTGTGTTTCTAGACCAGTCCAGCTTGTCATTGATGTTGGCTTCCAAGTATCTGTAGCAGAGTACCACCTCCACATTCATTCCTTGAATAGTGTCCAGACTAGGAAACTCTTTGATGGTGCATGAGTTAATAGTTTTACTCATAACAGAGAAGGATTCTCTTCTAATTAAAAATAAGCCATGCAGTTTTTACTTAGAGCAAGGCAGTTGAACAAAAAAAGTAAAAATAACAAAGAAAGTTATAAACAAATAAGATTTAACTTTTAATTACTTCCCAATCCCTCAATATCTGTAGCACTTCTCCCAGAAAAGGTAAAAGCAAAACCAGTGAAAATCAGTTTTCTCTAACACGCTACACAGCAAAGTCCACCCATCTCATTCCAATTAACAAACATATTTGAAATAGACATAGCAGAGTCCTAATACCTTGATATGTGACATATAAATAATTTTCATTGTTAAGAATAAGTAAACAATAGTTATAGGTTAAAATAAAATAGGTAAGTTAAACATTACCAGTTAAGAACAAATAAAGCAAAAAAATAACATAATATAAAATTAAATAAAATAATGAAAAAAATATAAGCATACAAAATTAATAAAGAAAAAGAAACACAAATATGATAATGATATTTATAGCAATACTATTTTCGTATAGCTACATTTCCTAAAGATTTTTAAATGCATCTAAAAAGGTTAAATTTAAAGTAACTTAAGGTTCATGCAATTCAATTATGTAGTCAAGTAGAAATAATGTCATGCAGGATATAGAGTACCATGAAAAAATAGTTGTTCTATGTTAATTTCCATTATTATTACAAATTTCTGACACTGAATATCTCAGATCTTTCAAATCGGGCTACAAATTCTATGTTTGTGAAATCTATACTTTCTCTGCAAAGAATTGTTTTTTTAAGTCCTTGAAATGATTTTGTTATCATGGCACTGATTTGTGCTTAAAATAGACCTTTTTGGATGATGTAATGAAGAGCTTCCTGTTTAAACGGGGCTGTGAGACTTGAACTCAGCTCTTTAGCACACCTCATTTGATTTTTTATGGGAAACTAATTTAAAAAAAAAAAACATATTTTACAACTCTAATCAGAGTCAGAGTAATAATTATGTTGGCGTGGTCATTTTACTGTAAATCTGAGATTGGCTAAAATTTAAACAATGTCCATTGTTAATACCTAGCCGTCATTACTCAATTTGCCAATAGATGTCAGAAGGACGGATGCCAAAACCGAACTGCCCAAAGATAGATTTCGACGTACCAAGCAAATGGTAATACGTTCTAAATTACTTACGGTTCCGGAGCTGTCGAAGGGTTTAAGGCAGTCGACGATGTTCATCCTGGAAAATACGCCCCACAAAACCAACGTTGCAAAAATCAATCAAACTTACTGTTATCTGCTCGAACCAACACTGACTTACTATACTCGGCCATTCAGCGGAGTCACTGTAGCATTCGAACATTCTTAGCCAATCATGCAATACTGCGTCTGCATTTGCCACGTTATGTTCTAACTACAGAGGCAGAGTCCCATTGCATGGTTCTAACTTGAGCTAAGAGTCGAGGTATTGACGTGAACACCATACATACGGATAGTATCAAAGTGACGTGAACACCATAAATGACACTTATTAGCTCTTCTATATTATCTCTCTAATTGGGAAATGAGTTACAGAAAAACAATTACACTTCAAATACGATTCTACTAACATGTACCTCATGTCGTCATTACTTTCCACGTAAGAATTACAGTTCCTCTTCCCATGCATGAAAGGAATAACATTTACAATAAAGACAACAGCATGCATTTTTATCAAATGTAGTTAAATGATTACAATTATTTTTTTTTAAATCTACATGAGGACTGTGCTCTTGAGGAATGTGTAGCAGCACATCTTTAATTGAGAGAAGGTAAGAGAGGCCGCTGTTATCTGGCAGTCAGACAGCCAGCTAAGCAAACTGAGAAACACAAGGCCAAAACAAGAATAGCTGCAGGTTAGTTAAACCTGGTAATGATCTTTTTCTGCTGTTCATTGCAACAGCACTTAGACCTGAGAATTGTCTGCTGTTAGTTCCATACTACTTAGTCTGGTTTTGATCAGCTGTTATTAAGGTACTGTCTCAGGTATATTGCAACTGATCCAACCTATTCTTGGGCACTTTTATGGTAACAGGGTATGATGCCAGTGTATAGTCTCGCTGCAGAGTGTGCTAGCATTCCAATTTCTTTGCTGTTCTACTTGTCACTACTTGGTGATGTAACATCTTTTGTTTTCATCAGCTGCTTTTCTGACACTGATCTCCGCAATCTACAGGTATACTAATAAAAGGCAAACCCTCACTGACTGACTGACTCATCACTAATTCTCCAACTTCCCGTGTAGGTAGAAGGCTGAAATTTGGCAGGTTCATTCCCTACAGCTTACTTACAAAAGTCAAGTAGGTTTCATTTTGAAATTCTATGTGTAACGGTCATAACGGTCGACAACGTCCGCCATGTTGAACTTTCTTATTTATGGCCCCATCTTCACGAAATTTGGTAGGCGGCTTCCCTGCGCTAACCGAAAACGATGTACATACTTATTTCAGTGGTATGATGCCACTGTCGGCCGCCATATTGAACTTTCCAACGGTCTTTGTTACTTATGGGCCCATCTTCAAGAAATTTGGTACGCGGGTTCCCAACGCTAACAGAATTCTACTTACATACATATATACGTCCATAGTCTGCAGCTCGGTCACCGTGTGAGGTGCCGTTGGGTCACCCATCCCAACGCCTCCCACGTTGTTGGCTGTCTGCCTATATAAGGCCATCCATCGCTCCAGTCTCTTCATTCCCTTCCTTGCTTCGCCACGGGATTCACGTCGCCCTGCTGATAACTGCAGCCTTTTTTTAATCCGCGGCTTCTCCGCTGTTTTATTGTTCGTTTATTGCGATTACAGTTATTGTGTAGGTATTTTAGACTTACTTTACATTGTTCAGGTACCCATTTTCTTTATCGTTCCAACTGTAACCCCATTAACATGTCTATCGAGGTGATCACCATCGATCAAAGAACTGTCACTTACCGAGTGGCTTCCATGCCCGGAGATGGCACCTGCCTTTTCCATTCTCTGTATTACATATTGCACGGCCATATCAGGCTCACTCTTGATATCCGGAGGAACATTGTGTCTTATGTATTGAATGACTGGGACAGGTTCAAGGTGTGGACTGATGACGGCACAGGAGATAATTATACTACACAGGAGCACTATAAGAGTGAAATGCTTAGGCCCTTCACCTATGGTTCTGCATGTGAGTTGATGGCTGCCGCTGAATTGTTCGGTTGTCGCTTTCAAGTGTACCGAAATGGCCAAATATTTTACACCTTTTGATAACCGCCAATGCCTCTTAAACATCTTAGATTTACAGGTGACGATTTCAGTAGTGGACACTTTGATGTTTATGAATGTTTAAACTCTCAAAAGCTAGATTCAAAGTTATCGATGAAACCGGTTGTATGCTTACAACGCTTGACAGATGCCGAATGTCACTTCAACACAACAAGTCCTGCAAATAGTGTCTTAATTAAAACAAACAATGAAACTCAAACCAATTATGACAGCAGCAATCAAAGCTGTGAGATTTGAGGCAAGATTGCTTTTCACATGGCCAACTGTACGTTGCATGCTCAAGAGTAAACTCAGCGCACAGCTTGGTCATATTACAACTGGAGGGCCGAACTGACAATGTGGTATACAAAGAGATCCTTAACAAATAATTATTGGTATATTTTCCTTCAGTTTAAAAAGGTTTACTTTTCTTCTTAATAAAAATTTTAAGGCAATACTTTGCCAATGCGAAGTGTGGGTATTTTGCTAGTCTTATATAAACTGTGATTCTTTCGTTTTTATTACTTACTTTGCATGCCCAAAGTTATTAGCTCCCAAAAAATAATTGCTTCCCACTTTTCAGAAAGTTCTGTGAATTGTATGTGACCTTTTTAAATAATGTGACCACCACGCATAATACAAAAATGCTTCAGTTCAAATTATTCTTCTATCCTGAAAGTCCTTCAGATTTAACTCTATGTCATAGAAAAAAATAAATGCTTGTAGACTACCTTCCTCTGTTCTTACTTCTCCTATTCATAGGCATTCACATGTTGTTTCATTTGGAGTCCAGGCTGTCAAACATTTGTGTTTGTCACTGTTAACGAAAGGTTTCACCGGCATCTGTGCTCAGTCGCATAATCTGCTAATCTTTAATTAGAAACACCAATGGAGCTTCTACAATACTGCCTAATGCTTATGAAACAATTACATTGAAGAAAGTGGAGGAATGAAGAAATCTGAGGGATACGCTAAGAATCTTGGCTACAGGAGTCCTTTGGTATCCTGCTGCTCTCTTATATAGTACATCAGTGCAAATTCTTCTCTTACTAGGTGTCACTTTTTTGTATTAAATTATTAGCATGTGATTCAGAGTTATGTGGAGTCTTCAGTGTATAGTGTTAAAGATCTAAGGACTACTGGTACATTAAAGCATTAGAACAATCTAGACGAGAACAGGGCATTCAGCCTAATTTTCCTAACTGAATAAGAAAACAAATAAAAGAAAGATTACATACTTATATATTTTTTCCAAAAAAACCAATGTTTTCCTTTGCAAATAGAGACCTTTGTTTGAAATAACATATTCATTGTTAGTGTCAAACAAAGACTATGATTTTAAGCTCATGCTATACTATGAGGTACCTCATGATGAATTCAAGTACTGATCTGCCTCTGTCAGCTATTTGAGCTTGCTGATCAATGTGCATTGCAGCAATGAAAGATATTTGTGTCTTAAAAATGCACGGCTGAATGGTTAATATATCTAATATCCCTGGCCCTTCACTCCAATTATGTAACATAAAAGAAATTGCATCTAATATTGCCTGCACGTACTTTATATCAGAAATGCCATCATAAATGTCATTCCTTGCTACTTAACACACTGCCTTCTTAATCAAATCTGAAGAGTTTAGCTGACTGAGAAAAGAAGCTTAAAATTCATCATCTCTAACAATACTAAACAAGCTTTTTGTTCATTTTCATCATAATACTTCATTGTTCATGGCACAGCATCAGTGCAGCATATTTTCCAGTAATCAACCATCCACAAGCAACAAGCAAATACAAAGAAAATAGTATACAAATCAAATATAGAATACAAAGCTATATTTTACAAGTTTTGTTTCTGAAGCCTTTTCTGTTGTGAATAAGTAAGCTAGTGGTGTAGCAGCTACTGGCATAAGAGCCCTTGAATCAGTGTTCAGATAAATGAGCCTTACCTGCAATCACATAGTTCACTGAGCTGAAGGAACATTTATTTTCAGCTGCCTGACACTGTGTTGGTACTTCAGTAATATATGAAACAGCATCATGTTTCAGCTACTATAGCTATCTTAGGGCTGTGGTCTGTATGACTTTAAACACCTTTTTGGCAGGTCTATGTTACTTTTCTACATAGGCCTTGTGCTTGACTCTTAGGGAAAATCACTCAAATCTAGGTACCTTTACAATAACTCCAGGTTTTCCCATGAAGATTCAAGTACAACATAAAATGGTCAAAAATCAAACTATTTTATTGTCATATCAGTTGTAGCAAAGGGAGTAATTAAAAAAAAAATGGAGTGTCATTATGAACATTCTCTCACTGAAACACTCACACTGAGTACTTTCAGACCACCAAATTATTCATCAAAAGAGTATCAAGAAACACTACAGCGGCTCCTTTATACCAATAGCAATATGTCTGTATAATGCTTCACTGTGACTGGGCTGCCAAGTCATAAGTTTCCTTTCGTTTTAATTTTCATCCTTTTCAGTCATTCTGGTGTGCATTCAGATTACAGTGTGTGTGTGTGTGTGTGTGTGTGTGTGTATTCTTTATCTGTCTTTTTATTTGTGTATTTATGTTTTAAAGTGCTTCTGTAAAAAGCCAAAGTTACACTTGGTGACAAATAAAGTTCTATCTATCTTATACAAGAGATTAATATAGTGAATTTAAATTTTGTTTTGTTTTGGACAGCAATGTAAAATAATAGAATTAAAATCTAAAATATATACATAGAAATGTATAAGACATATAATACAAGGAAATCAAAGCAATAAATATGTAATTCAAAATATAAAACAAATGCAATTGAATACTCCCAGTTAACTGTGAACAATAAGCAATATACAACTGAACAATGGCAGATGGCAAATGGGGGGATGGTATAAATAGATTTTTAAAAAAACAGATTAGTTTAATTAAAGCACATTGTGCCAAGTATAATGTATTTTAAATCCAATCCGGAGAGGAGGACAGTCAGTCTAATTAGCAGTCCTAGTCTTAGATTGAGAGGTCTAGAGTGTACAGTAGTCACACAGCTTGAAAAAAAAAGTTCAGTCTTTGTTCCAGGCAGTAAGTAAATTAAAAAGGCTATGGGAGGGGTGCTATGAATCTCTGATCATGCCAGTGGCCCTCTAAATGCAGCACCCTTTGCAAAAGTCAACCAACGGTCCCAACATACTTCTCTGCTGGTTTTTTTTGATAAGCTGGAGGGACTGGTGGTCTGAATAATTTCAGGATCCAAACAGAACTGTGATGCAGGTTGTGAGGACACTCTTGATGGTACCTTTATAAAAAGATAACATGATGACAGATGGCAGTCTCAACTATTTTATGTGTTTTATGTGTCACAAGAAGTAAGTTCACTGATGGGCCTTCTTGTTCCGGAGAAGGAGGAATTTCCTTACTTATTGATAATAAACAAAGGATTGTTGACTTTGGACTATATCCAACAGCTCATTTACCTCGTCTGCAGCACTTAGGAGACCAATTATGGTGGTCATTTAAGTTATGAATTAGTTTGTTCTAGACCTTATTAATATATTAACATTATGTTTTTCTAGTCTTTCATAACTATGACTTTTAATATTTCTTGAAACCAATGATTTTTTTTTATTATTTAAAACTTATTTAAATTAATTAAAATATTTTTACACCTTGTTTCAACACCATTTTGTTTTTCACAGTCATGGCAATTTGTTTTAGAAATGTCATAATGTCACTAATGAAATGACTCAGAAGTACACAACCTGCCACATTTCTGTGATAGAAGGTCAGAACTGGGCATATGCAAGATTGTGGATAACTCCGTAAAAACTTTGCTAGATTTTCTTTGTTTCTGAATCCTTTGGCAATATACTTTTTGGTTCCAACTTTTGACACTGATTTAGAATTTTCCTTCTGGTTTTTACATCTATGTTTTGCTCTGGCAGTTCGATAGAGCAACCATGCTAGGTGCCAGTAGTGGGTGTTAATAGGAAGCTACACTCCCTACTCTTTGGGACTTCCTTAACGCCCGGAATGCTTCCAACGGCAGCCCCAATGACAGAAGTACCCCCGGGACTTCAATGAAAGAGGCCGCACTGCCTTGTGAAGAGAGTCAGAGCAGGGAGTGGAGACAGGCAACAATCCCTTGGGAGGAGTAGCACTGTGATGAAGAGAGAGAGGAGAAGAAATCAATTACTTAATTGTTATACAGAGGTACAGGGTGAGGCAGAAAGGACGGACGTCTTTGAAACGGCTAGAACTCACCACTAGGTGGAGTGACAGGTGCGCGGTAGGTGGCGTTATGTTCGTGAAGTCTTAGCATTTTTTTAATTTCTTTTTAGTTGAAGCCATGGAGCCGTGGATGATAGAACACCGCGTTTTTGCGTACGACTGTTTTGTCAAGAACAACCAATCTATTACCACAGTTCAGAGTGAGTTTCGTTGCCATTTCAACACACGTTGGGTTAAAGCACTTCGTACACGAGGTACACTAATGAACAAAAGACTGCCGGAGGCTACACAAATGGCATGTACCCCTGAAAATGTGGAAAGCGTACGACTAGCCCTGCTGCACAGTCCAAGTCAATCTGCTCGGAAGTATTATTCTGAACTTGGCCTCAGTAATCATTCGGTAAGGTGTATTTTGCATTTAGACCTGCATTTCCATCCCTACAAATTGTCAAATGCTATTTCAATATGAATTTAAATCTTTCAATAAATTTCTTTGTAAGAAAAAATTAACAATTTTGTGATTTTGTAAAAAACGTCTGTCCTTTCTGCCTCACCCTGTATTTTGTAATAAAAAAAACCCCTTTGTTTGAACCCAGGACTAACTGTGACAGCTTTTATATTAGTAGTTGTGAAATTATTGTTTTGAAGCTTGAGCTGAAATCAAACAACATCATTAAATAAGAGTCTTTACTGTTGTCACAAAAAGACTCCAGACAGTCAAAAAGGTTTGGGGCAGCCACCTGTATATTATGATTCTGGCTGCAAAAGGTTGAAATGATTGAGTTGTTTACAAGACTGAGTCCAAAACAGAACTGAATATGTGAAGGTTAAATGGCGGTTTTAAGGGCTGGTGGATGAAATGATCTCATCTATGCTGGAACCAAAAATGACATCTTTGGGACAGGAAGTGACATCATCAGAGCCGATGGGACCAGAAGTAACGTCATCAGATGCAACAGGAAACAGAAGTGACGTCATCAGAGGTGACAGAATCTGGCGGGATTTCCCGATAATGGTCTACAAGGAACTGAGAGAGACAGTCCGCATACTCCGCCACCCCCTGGTCTGATGTAATATTACAATTACTCAAACCCTTTAGCTGTCTCCTAATCACACATGTGTGACACTGTCCAAATGTGTTACCACGGTATATGAAACCAAGGTTATGACATCCAGTGTTAACCGTTGGAGCAATAAGCAGTCTGATATGATTTTAAGGAAATAAGGAAGCTTGATTTAAAATACCTTATGATGAGCCATTCAAAACAGGGAGCTATGGGTCGATAATCATCTAGAGCTAAAGAAGTTGTTTTCTAACGCACCGGTATGATTGTGGCAATTTAGAAGCACTCAGGGATGAGTGCTTTGTATGAGCAAGTTTTTAAAGATGTCTTTTAGGACATGAATTCATGGGCTCAGTCTCTGAGAATGCAGCATGGAATCTTGTCTGGACCAGTTGCCTGGTTGAGTAGCATAAGCACAAACAAAGCTCAGAAGTCAGCACTTTTACTGAAGGGCGAACAAAAAAATGAATCCTCAATCTGGTCAATGTGCTGGTACAGCTAATTTGATTCACAGTTATCTCATCCCTAGATCAACCCCCAGTTTCTCTGGTCTGCAGCAACCCTTCTTGAACTCTGCTCAGACTTCACAAGATTATCTGGCTACAGACACAATCCAATTGGCTGTTCAGCAGAGCTCCTGTACATCCATATTTAGCACAAGAATACTCTTCAGTGTTGATCCACACCTTTTCTAATTGGCATAATCACTTTATTTTTGAAAAATATATATAAATATATTTTTGTGAGATTGTGCCATTTTGGAAGAAGTCAAGCTGTGTTCTTTACCTGTTCTTTGTCTGTCTACCTCCTTGGCAAGTTTTCTTCACCCAGGCATGGTTCATTGCTTGTTTCCTTAGGGCTGCAATAGACGTTTTTAAAATATATGTTTGACGTAAAAGGTAAAATGAGTCAATGTGACAGTGTTCCGTTTTCATGGAAAACAGTGACTTGTGATTTAGTCCTTGACTACTGCAGGAATTTAGTTCTCAGACTTATCAGGGTCAACTCTGCTATTGGTAAGCTCTGGGGTTCAACAGCTGCCTTTTTATATGTGTGATTTTACCTTACAAGTATCATGTATCAGCCTTAGCATAGTTTTTAAATTTACTCTGTTAGTCTTATTACATGCATGTATTACATGCAAGTATTGGAAAGTCATTTTGAATTTGGAGGCTTATGTTTATTTTAATTTTATTATCTCCCTTTGCACAACACAGTATTATTACTGGTATTTGCTTAATTTAATTTTCTGTATGCCCAAGCTCATGCACTTACAGGTAAACTTTATACATGTTTTATATTATCTTCTTGGATGTGGGCTTATTGATCTCTGGCTTAGGGAAACATTTTTACCAGAACGTAGACAAATATTTTATCATTTTATACTCACCTGGATACACCCAACTACACTCCTACTCTCTTATATTTGAAATCACCAGTGCATCAACCTGCTTGTATTTGGGGATGTGGAAGGAAAGACCATATTCATTCTGGGAGGATGAGGAAACTCCACACAAACAATGACTAGATGTTAGATCCATGAAGTAGATGCTGTTAGAAATGCCAAGATTCAGTCTGGAAGTGTTTTGTGTTCTTGCCTTCTGAACACTGACATATCTAGTCAAAAATGTAAAAAAACTTCTGTGAACAGAATGTTATTGTTCAAAAAGTATGGTTTTGAAATGATCTTTCAGGACTGAAAATACTGACATTATCTTCGGGTTTGTACAAATAGATACATAAAATTACTTTTTATTTTATATTTTGAGTATTTACTGTATATTTCAGGCATGAAGTGATGCATATGCTACAATTGATTATTTAATGCAGCTATGTAGATTTTTGAAAATGCCTCATACTGAGAATAATTTGCTTGTATATTGTAATGCATTAGATATTGCATTACCTGCAGCATATAACTTACAGTATATCTTCAAAGACTGTGGATGAAAGCACCCGATTACTAATAAGGAATAATGCAACACATGCAGACTTTTAACTGTTTATGTATCAACGGTTAAGGCTTTTTGAGAGCTTGTTGGAACATTTAAAGTCCGAATTGATTGTTCTTTGCAATGTACTTCCAATTTTAATATTAAGTCAGATGTTAGAGCCCAAGGGTTATACTAATAAATATGAATGTGAGTGAATGTGTTAATGCAATACAACTTACATCACTTTAAGAATTATATGAATATCACAATACAATAAATATTCTTGAAAATTCTGAAACTAATGTTAAAATGTTTTTCTGTTATGAAATTGTTATGAAATTTGTATTGGTCAAAATAAAACAAGGTAGTGAAATATACATTCTAATGTACACAAAGAATGTGGCCAAGAAACAACATAATATAACAATATAATAGGCAGAACCAGCAAATTCCAGCCTATCCCAAAACACCATCACCCTGAAAGTGCTAAACAGACAGCATGTTTGTCATGCCAAGGCTTCACATAGGAACCAGATGCACAGGCCACTTTGCCAATAAAAACAGAAACAAGAGAAGAGGGGTAAAAGGGAAAGTGAAAGAAACATGATTCACGAAATGTTAATCTGGGCAGCTGAAAGTTCTAAATGTGGGGCATTATAGATATATTTCCAAGTGAGGTTAAGAATACAGTTCAGGGTGTCTCCAGCATGAAGCTAATAGTAACTTTGAGTAGATAGAAAGGGTATGACAGGAAAGAATTGAGGGGATGAAGTCAGCAAAAGAGTAGGGAAACAGGGACGGTCTGAACACGTGGAGGAATTTTCCAAGATCATTGTAGGAACAAAGGTGGCATATAGAAGTTAGGCCCATCAGGTAGCGGGTTAATGGGATAGGATCTGATCAATGTAAAATTTTAAATTATGTGTGCTGGTGGCCATTTGAAGAATTCTTAATGTGTCAGAAAATGGAGTTCCCGCAGAATGATTGATTTTTGGGGAGATTACGAAGCCAATTAAATTAAGGAGGGAGCGATTTGAGAGACATTTTACTAAATAGCATGTATACAGGGGATACCAGTTTTGGATTTAGACGAGGTGGACAAGGCAAAAGAGGAAAGGGGATGGGTGGGAAGGGGAAAGATTAATGGGATTCCACTTATCCTAAAAACTGAGTGTAGCTGAAGGAACAAAGAAAAAGACAGAATCAAATAGCTGGACCTAAGTGATTAGAATGTCTCGATTCCTACCTCACCAAAGGCATCACTGAATTTGCAAATATTCTGTGCATCCCATTTTGGGGGGATAATTTTAAAATGGTATTTTATTTTTATTGAGAACCATAAGGGTGGCACAGTGAAAGGATGAACTGCTAATGATGCAGTTTCCGTAATAGTAGACACTATTTCCTCATGTAGCAAGCAATATGGCAATGGTAAAGGATCAAAGTTTGACATAAACCAAGCAGTACACCTAGGGTTTCACAAATAAAACTGCTAGTTATTTTGTATTCAAAATATTCATATGGAAGAAAAGATTTATAATTCTTGCCCTTTAATACATATAAAATTAGTTAACGTATACATCCATGCATCCATTTTCTAACCCGCTGAATCCAGATACAGGGTCACGGGGCCTGCTGGAGCCAATCCCAGCCAACACAGGGCACAAGGCAGGAACCAATCCTGGGCAGGGTGCCAACCCACCGCAGGACACACACAAACACACCAAGCACACACTAGGGCCAATTTAGAATCGCCAATCCACCTAACCTGCATGTCTTTGGACTGTGGGAGGAAACCAGAGTGCCCAGAGGAAACCCACGCAAACACGGGGAGAACATGCAAACTCCACGCAGGGAGGTATTTTTAAATTCAAATAAGTTCGTCCATTGACCATTGAAAATTTTATTTATTTTTAGTACAAATCTCTTTTTATAAAAATAACCAGGCTCCGCAAAAAAGCTTTTACCTCATAAATGAGTGACCTGCTGTGTCTTCAGTACATTAATATAAATGCATAAAAGTTTCTTACTTTCAGTAATAAGGCTGTAACACTAAGTTTTCTAATGTTGATTGCAACACGCTGAATTGTATGCAAAATGTCTGACAAATTATTATTTCTATAAAATATGCATGTATATTTACATAAAGTTCTTTGGAATGAGCAACTTACAGGTGACTGAACAGGCAGTTTGTGAATTATTCATTTTCACATTATACAAAAAAAAAAATACCAGCAGGGACACTTTTGAATGTATTTATTATCACAAATAATTAGGAAGCTAATGTTGATGAATCATTTTTCTTCAAAGTTTTTCTTCATACCTATCAGTACTGTAGTCAGGGGATCAGGCACTTAGTTTTGTTGCATGAAGAGATGTTGACGCACAACTGACAAGTTGCTAACAAAAATGAATATGCAAATGACACCTGTATTTTAGAAGACATTTTATTAATAGGGGTTTTAATGCTATTTGGAAATGTTACACAGAGAAAAATGTAATGTTTCTAACTTTAAAACCTACGTTGTGTAACAAAATAATAAGTAACAACACAGTAAAAATGGCTGTGTACATTTAATACTCAGGTGTTTACTTAAACACTGCTATAGTGGACATTGGAGTCCTACTAATTGAACTATTAAAAGTTCAAATGTTGAACTCCCCAGCAGGGTTCATTTTTAAAACCAGAAGTCTTCCAGTGAAAATCATTTAAATGTATTTTTGACTTCCTCATAGTGTGAATGATGAACATTTTACAGTTTTTAATAATAGCCTCTGTGCAATGAAATATTTGATTTGACCCAGTATATATTTTACTCATATCAATGTACAAATCTCCCTACTCCCAGTCGTATTTCAACTGTCTAAATTTTATTTTAGGTTATTTGACAATAAACCTTGAAACTTGTCAGCCTTGAAATTTGTGTCACTGGGTATTTTAATTTTATCCACACTGTTGTCAATGAGGGGGGTTGAAATTATACCTTGGTGCTGCTGCATAATTAGTTTAAAAGCACTATCTGTAAAGAACAAGGTATAAAAGCAGAGACTAACTTGATGTGTCCAAACAAAATGTGATTATTTTTTTATTTATAAACATTTTACATAGAAAACATCACAATAATTTTATTATCTGTTATTCAAGTATATATTTGCAAGTAATTGCTATTCTTTCTAAAGAAAACAAATGAACATAACATAGTTACATTGAGGTCTTTTAATTAACAATTTCCACAGACATCTGGATGTTTGATAATAATGTCTCCTTAACCAAAGAAATGTCAAGGCACAATATAAAGTAGCCTGAAGGTCAAAAAAAAGATTCATTTAAACAATGTAAGCATTTATCCCTGTACTTCTTAAGACAAGAAAGTAATGAAAAGCACAGTCTTCAAAACACTTGACCCAACATATTGATAAGCCCAAACAATGATCTCTCTAAATTTGAGAGAAAACTTACATATCCTCATCCACTTTGCCCTTTGTTGTAATCCCTTCCTCAACATGTGGCCCATGACTCCACATCTACATTGCAACAAACATCAGCACACAGGAATTATGCTATCAATTCACTGCCTGCCAGATCAAATAGTTTAAGAGTTTCCAGTGGCATTCAATATGTGTGTTTCACCAGTAAGCATGCCCTAATTGATGTTTTTGTCAAAGACTTAGTATTAATTTTTATATTCTTCATGTATAAAAAAATGTTAAATATCTTTACCAACATTTTTTGTGAATCATATTGAGTAGTGGGTACAAATATTTAAATAGCTTGTCTTCTGCACTCACCACACGTTTGCGTACGTAGTTATGCAGCGAGCTAAACACTCCTTCAACAAACACCCAAGGCACTGATGATATTCAGGCATTTAATAAAAGTTGTGTGAAACTGTAAAGTAAAAAGCAATACCTATCAGAATTTGTTAACTTAATATACATTTTTCGTTAAAAATGCCTTCAAATTTAATACAAACTACTTGTTATTATTTCCTTATGAAATGACATATATATTACAAAACAGATTCTTTAGCGCAAAGACATCCTGCCGCTTCATATTCAAATGCATAATAATAGACCTGAGCAATGATATACATACTGTATATATTTACGTACACACTAAACATTTCCAAAATAGTAAAAGGAACAACTAAAACTCAAAACAATGTATATACTAATAAACAAAATACCTACAGATTGTGCCTTTACAGGGGCAAATAAACAGCGGATGGAAATGGATGTCTGCCACCTGCTTCTCCATGTACCGCTTGCTTCAAGATGGAGTCGTAATAGTAGTATAAAACAATACCTAATTTAGCCAATAGAGGTCCCCTATGAACACATTTTAATAGAGGACAGAAAAGCTTGTGATGCTCAATAACGAGGTGCTTGAGATAAATAATCCTAACCTCTGTAATTACAAGGATAAAATTATAGGTAGAATTTGAAACAAAAGGAGCAAGCGTCTCATGTTTATTTCTTTCACTTAAAATTTCTCTGAATATTGAAAGAATATTGGGAATCAAGCAAAATGTCTGAATAGCATTGAATCTGATACCGTTTCCAGGTTGTTTCAAATTTAGTTGTATATTTTTTTGTCTCTCATTATAATCATATTCACAAGGAATACTTGTTTGCTTCGCTCGCCAACCTCCCCGGCCTGCGCTACGCCAGTCACTTTGTGTTTCTGCCGCTTGTGTATGTGGATTTCACTTTCACCAAACAACAAATCTTTCAATTCTCATGGATACACCTCTTCATTGGGAAGAAACAATACTTTTTCCTGTTGGCAACACGAAATAGACAATCTACAAGTCTCCGACTTAAAGTTTAAATCCAAACAATATATCTGATCTCTTTTCACTGTTCCGTTATTTTACATAGTAATAATTTCCATTTGTTTTTGCTAATGCGACCTTTACTATCATTTTTTTCAGACTTTCGAATTTTAGTACTTTCATTATCTCTAACCTGCTCTGCATGTGTATCTCACCAACTTTTTAGAATTCTTTAGGACATTCTACTTTGTCATCTACTCTTTGTCTTTTATTTCTGGCCCCAGGCGTGGTTAAATCTCTTGACACAAAGTCTCGTTTCGTGGGACATGAAAACATCTTCTAAAAAAAGTCACATCTCATCCCTGGCTAAAAAGTCTTGTCTCGTCCCAGGATTTTTTTTTATTATAATAGAGAGATATCTTTCTATTTAAATGTTCTTTCAGAATGGTACCGAAATAGCAGCTTGATTTTCATCTGTGCCACTCCTCCCAGAATATCTGCATAATTTTCAGAAAAAGCAACAAGAGTTTTATTTCTATAGCACATTTCCATATAAGGAATGTCATCTAAAGTGTTTTAAACAGTATAAAAGCAGAGTTACAAGAGGAAAAAACAGCAAGTTAGAAATAGATAGTTATATATAACTAAATAATATATAAAAATAATTAAAGAATCAATATGCACTTACATAACACAGATATACAAGTAGTATAATCCTAATTTGAGGATAAGTTTTTTGAGATAATTCTGATCATATGGGCATATGGCCAGGGAGGACAGAAAGAAGCCAAAAGACCACCAATTTTCATTTCATATCCATCATCATAAGTGGCTGCAAAGTACTGTGATCAGGTAGTGGTAGCATAAAACAGAGACGCTTGAAAAGAAAACACAAAAAAGTAAGGATTAATAATAATGGAACATTCATGAAGTATATGATATTGCAATGCACATAATCTATTACAAGTTGATTAGCATAGGCCTGTGATGCCTCATGTCCACAGCCTAGGGTGCACTCCATTTCCCTGAACATTGATATACATGAACTAAGGATGGACAAGCGCAAGTGACAACACAAAAAAAGATTTAAATGTGCAAAAACTGCGCTTATTTAAAAAATGAATGAAAGTAAAATCAAATGAATAAGGTGCAAACCAGGGTTTAAATAAACAATTAATAATCATCTTGAAAAACAACAGTGTGCACAGGTAAATAATAAATATTTAAAAACCTATTTCAAGAACAACCCTCAATGCAATTCTCTCTTATCATCATCAGTGAAATCCTGCCATGAAGCTCTCCATGACCCCCTGGGCCTCAGAGTGCAGTTATCACATCAAACATGTCCTCAAAGCCTCCAACCACTCCTTTCCTGTTCCACTCTTAATCCTTCATCACTGTGTCTTTCCCAGTCTCTGTCTCCTCTTTCAGTCATTACAGACAGTATACTACCAGAGTCCCCTTCATGCTGCAGCTCTATCTCCTCTTTTTTTTAAAATGTCAGAATATTTTGCTATGCTGCTTCACCCGACTCATTCCCCAGCATCATCTCTAGTCTCTCAAATTCTCCAAAGCAGCTCTGACGTGGTCTTAACTAGCCTCCAAGAAGGTACAGAACAATCCAACTGAAACTAGTTCCTTAGGGTTCTTTCAATTATCTTCCCCCTCCTGCAGCCACCCATCTCTACAGTATTTAGACATTAATTGCTGCATGCCCACATGTTAAATTTGCTAAAATCCACATTCTGATAGGTGCTAAAAATGAAAAGGAATCAATGAATTAACATTTTAAAAGCACCCTGTGACACTCTTGTCACAAAGTCAAGAAACACATGGCTTGTTTAACTGAATTAGAGATGGTGATTTAAAAAGTTAAGCAAATAAATTTAGCAAATCTTTCTTAACCAAAATAGGCATGGATCCAAGTAAACAACAGCATTCTCACTTAGCCTACTTTTAGTAAACATTTTTAAAATATATTACACTATTCCCATACTAAAATGTATTATCACCAAAAAATATAAAATGCTTCAAGTACCACTACTATGAATGCCTGCTGTGGCACGCGGCTGGGAGTGGTACCCATCCAGGACGCCCAGGAGAACCAAAGGAGGGCTTGCACCTCCTCCAGACCACAAGTGGGCGACTGCCCTGGTGGCATTGGGGACCACAGGTACAGAGCTTTGAAGCTCAGCCCTGTAGGAGCCCGTGGTCACCGCCAGGGGGCACCCCGATGCCTACGGAGCCCAGACCTGGTGAGGCGGAAGTGCTAAGGAGAAGAAGGCCAGGAACACCCATAGTGCTGTGGGACAATCTACCTACCAAAATTAGGGAAGGTTCCCCATTGTTCTATTTAAATCAATGTTGAAGTGTCATTATTTTAGCACTGCATAATCTTGTTAGTGCTGCCTTATTTCATATTATTCTTTTATATTGTTTTTAATTATGTAATTGTAGCAATTATTTTTATCTACATTCACTGAAACTCTTCTATTTTCTTTCATTCCTTATGGCTAGTGGCAGCACATAATTTCCTTTGGCGTGGATACATCATAACATATGATGGACCAGTTTCTCAGATGTGTTCTGTCTTATATGACTAGCCAATGAGAATTGGAATATGAACTTAAAAGTAAAAACTTGTGTGTGTTGAGTTTTCTGTCTCAGAATGTATTGTGTGATGCATGCAGTGATAAAATGCAATTCATTTTTTATTTTAATTTATTGGCATATTGTAACATTAGCTCTGTTATTGTGAATCCTATAGTGAACACCATTTTTTTTTGCAAAAATACACACTGACACTACAACTTAATAAAGGAATATTGAAATACAAAAAAAAAAAAATCATGAAATTGAAAAAAATGATTGAGGGAGTACTTATCTTATTTGAGTCTATTAAACATTCCCCCCATGTGACAGGCAGTAGTCTCCAATGGGATTAGTACCCCATCCATAAAACATTCTTATATCCTATCATTTTTCCCATTGCATTGCAGTGCATTGTGTTAGTACAGTAGTAGTAAGTACCTTGGAGTGGGCATGTCAAGAATGCTGTGGAAAAGAAAGGAGAAGATAATGTTAGTGTCACAACTCCCTCTCATTTAACTTCATTGGAGCCACAAACGTGGTGCATCTTGGGTGGTCACCTACCAGGCAACACTTGTGGATGAATCTACATTCTGTCACACATTTATACATATGCACATAAACACACACACACACATATATATATATATTGTCACGCATGCACGAGTAGGAGGCCGCGGATGGACCTTAAAGCACATCGAAAGACGTTCGCCGACGGGGATTGGCGGGGTACTAACCTTTCTCCTTTGTTTTCCAGAAGTAAAGACGCTCCACCATAAGGCACTGTACCGCAGTACGTCCACTTCCGCCCTTCCTCCGCCATCTTCCCTAACGTCAGCAGTCCCTTCATCCCTCACGCCTCCTTCCCAGCATTCCTCCACTTCCGGCTCCTCCCATATAAAATGGTCGCCGACGCCTAGTATGGCGTCTCGCAGATGAATGTTTTGTTTTCTGTTTTTGACCTGTTTTTTTATTGTCTGAAGTTTGTAGACAATATACGGGGCCGGAAAAACCCCAAACCTTTTTCTACTGTGCTTGGAATTCTTTACAATATATGTATATATATATATATACCGGCCGGGACGCCTTGAAGGACCGGAAGTGGGCGTGCGTCCATCTGGGATCACGTGGGGGCCGCCTTCCTGGTTGCTTTGGGGGTCACGGGTTCATGGCATGGAAGCCCCACCCTGTAGGGGCCCGTGGTCACCGCCAGGAGGCGCCCCAATGCCTTGGACTTGTGACCTCAGAACTTCCGCCACACCAGGAAGTGCTGGGGGGAAGATTTATAAGGACACCCGGAGAGCTGCCGGGAGAACAGCTGGCACTTCCGCCATGCTGGGGCGTGGCCAAGAGGGGAATGCCGGGAATCACCTGGAGCTCATCCGGGAGACTATAAAAGGGGCCGTCTCCCTTCATTCAGGGCTGGAGTCGGGTGGAAGAAGGACAAGGCACGTGAGGAGTGTAGAGGCGGCCCGAAAAGAGGCATTCAGGACTGTGTGTTGGGGTTTGGACTGGGTCTGAGTGACCATAACTATTGTAAATAATTGTACATAATAAACGTGTGGTGGTGAGTAACAACATGTCCGCCTGTCTGTGTCCGGGTCGGCTCCACAATATATATACAATTGTTATAAGCTTTAGAGCACTCCCATTTTTCAAGTTTTTAAACTGACAAGACATTGTATAAACAGTTGAGTGTCTTCTTCATGTGTTGGTCCACAAATGATGGCTATTTACATTGTGCTATATATTATAACCAACCAAAAATGTCAGAGTTGGAGACGTGGCTTGTGGTGACTGTTCAACCTTCAACGCCCGTGTACTCTTCCCCTCAGACCCTGTAAGAGACACACAAATCTCATGCATGGAACTATATATTTTGCACAATCTTTCTCTGTTTATGTTGCAATATTATGTTCAGTGCTGCATTTCATTATTTATATTACATATTTGTAATTATTGCGCTGTGTGTGTTCAACTTAGAAGTATAAGTGCACTGAATAAAAATAAATTGATTTATACTTTATTGACTAAATATATTTTCCTGTTTTGAATTACTCTAGTTCCATCTTTTGTCTACCTGGTTCTGCAGATTTACCTTTGACAATGTGGTCAGTCATGTGAGCTTAGCAACTAAGTAAAAGCTGGTCATGAAATCCTCCCAGAGACCTGTGAACCATGACTGACTATTTCAGACTTCCTGGTCAGATAGTCTTAGACGACAAAGGTTTCAACTGTGAAACATGTCAATACAAAATTGCTGTTAAATAACAAATGTTTAATCAATTAGTATAAAAATGAAGGTGTGTTATATTATTGTTTTGTAATGTATGTTGCACATATAGTTATGCTGTATTATTGTTCATATTACGTGTTGTGTTTGTTAAGTGGCCATACTCTTCTAACTGCAAAGAAATTATTTTATTCTGATACTTGGTGAACAAAACCAACTAGTTAAAGAAATGTCATAAGCATTTCTTAGGATTGTTCTTCATAAATGATATTGAAGTGGACTTGTAGCAACTGCGGTCATACTCCACTTTCGCTAATTTCTTTTGGCAGGCAAATACAAATGAACAAACCCTGAACAGCGGAAAAATCACACGCATAGCTCATCAATTTTCTTCTGTGGAAAACCCCAGTCTTGAAAATAGTGTACACACAAGAGTGTTTATTTCTCAGTTTCTCTGAAGGCTAAAAAATGAATAATAATTATTAAAAACATTGGGAAGATAGATAAAAGTGACATATGTAAAACAGTCCCTATAAAGGATTTTAACACCCCACTCCATCTTCTATATGTAAAAGATATTGCAATCAAAATTAAAGTTGACTATACTAGGAATTTGTCATAGAAAAAGTCCAACACAATTTTTCATGTAGTCAGTACTGTAATACAGCCTCATTTTTAACAGATTGCTCAGCTACGTTGAGAATAGTAGCTGTTGACATAAAAGTCTTAAGCAAATTCAGTTTTTGAGTGTGCATGTGATTGTGTGTGTATGTGTTCCATGAAGTATTCATAAACTGTAGACTTGTGGAGTAGATATTTACATTTACAATCAGTTGTCATTTGTCTGACAAAGAGAGTATTATGTTATTAAGAATAAAAGAAAAACAGAATTTTATAAGAAGAAAAAAAAAATCCATGCATCCATTTTCTATGTAAACTTACATGAGAACCAAGCATATCCAAGGGCTATTAAGTGCAAGGCAGAAACCAACTTCTAAAAGGAAGTCCAGTCAATGGCAAGCCTCATTCATTCACTCTCTCACCCTTGACCAATAGTGCAGCCATGACTGGTACTGCTACAGTATGACCTTTTTTTTTTCAAGGATAGAGGGACATTGTACAGCCAAAATGAATTGCTAGACAGGTTACCCTAATTTTCTTTCTCTTTTTCTGCCACATGACATACATATACATATCTCTACAGGATCATTCTAAATATAAATTATTATTCAAACTGCAGGAGTTTTCATTAACTTTCTTAACATTAAAAACATTTCAGAACAAAGATCATATTTGGTGTTTCATCAAATATATCAGTTTGGGTTGGCCTGCTTAGCAATTTTCTGCTGGTTTATGTTAAACCTAATACAGTAACTTTGCCCAAATTACTGCACCAGAAATAAGATTCTAAAATATATGTAAATAATGACTATGCTTTAATCGTTTTATTTTTTGTTATTCATTTATATATATATATATATATATATATATATATATATATATATATATATATATATATATATATATATATATATATATATATATATATATATATTCTAGATAGACAGACAGCATTTTATTTGTCCCCAGGGGAATATTTTGCTTTTTAAGCTGAATAAATACAGTGCATCAATAAATAAATATGTGTAAAATATGTAATGAAATTCCCCAATGAAGATGTGCAGTTTTTTCTTGCACTTAACTGAATTCTTATTTTACAATCTTCAGTGTTGTTCAGTACATGCACACTCTTCTCAGAGTAACCCACTAAGTCGATTTGGACTGTAACATGCTTGCACAGTAAACAGTGTAAATTGAACATCCAGGGAGTCTGCCTCCTTTTGTACAAGTAGATGTGTGTCATGATCATGAACAGGATGTGGTAACATGACTAAATGCGCAACACAGATTTTAGACTTATCATTTTTGCCATCGACTGTTATGACATGTATGTACTTTTTTTTAAATATGTGTTCCAGAAAATGTGACCTGTGTTCGACCAGTAATGTGACTTATCAAAAATTCTAATATTCTGCCTTGTTTTGATTTCAGATAACATATTTAATAAAATGAATATTGTCTCTGTGTTGAAGTAGCATAATCTGGCAAAGCAAGAAGTTTATTTGCCTGTTTTAAGGATAAAAAAGAATCAAGAGCCAGACATAATCCCCGGATCCTTAATTTTATGTTTTGAAAATATACTTGTTGGAAAACATCACCACTTCTGTAGCTCAGTGTGTCAGATTGTAAACAATTTGAATATAATACATTGCTGGTTTAATATTTTTACTTATTTTTACTAAGTATATATTTTTACTTATTTTAATATTAGTTTTAAACAATAGTTGTGTTCACAGTTTTTACGTTTCTTTCACTACAGCATCAGTATACCATTCAGAGTTCAATACAGAAGACATAAGAAGTATATAAAGGTCAATAATCCTATATTTCTCACAGTTTCTTAGGGAAGGCACATATTCCCTTATGATTCAGCAGATTAAAAATTGTTTAAGACTATGGAGCTAATGGATAACCTTTAAAATATGGGAAACATTGATTTAAGCGTATTCTTTAAATTCAAACAGAACTTCTAAATCAGTAATACCAAAGAAATACACCTTATGGATGAGACAGGGACTAAAGTTGATGTTTTTAGTGAACTGCTAGAAGAAAAGTCTGAGATTGAATGGACAGTTAGTGAGAATTTTGCAGCTTCTGGTATCGTTAAAATAAGTTATATAACTTCACTGTAAAATTTCTGACTGATTCGTCACAAAGTATTAATTTAATTTCAATAACAATACAGCTTTGTAAAGTAGTGTTGGAGGTGAACTACAGGACTAAATCAATGCCCTCTTTGAACCTACAGCTGCAACACATTCACTTTTTTATAACATCAAAAGATATTTTATTTTAATTGTAACCAGCAAGAATAAGAGTGATTACATAATTTAACATCGAAAAGTACAGTAGTCGGAAATTCTAACTCATTTACTAAAATGTAGTTGCTTTATCCATTAATTACTAATGTGGCTATATTCAGAAGTTCAATAATTGAACCTAACTACATACTGAGGTATTGTTGCACACATCAGATGTTGAAATTATGCAGTGTGGTGAATAGGCCAGACACAGACAGGTAGACATGAGTTTAACACCCAGCACACGTTTATTTACAAGATATTTACAATGATGAAACACACACAACCCAGTGCCGCAGCACCAATCACAACAAAGTCCAGGCCCTCAATGCAATGCCTTTCCCTTCGCCGCCTCCACTCCTCTCTTCCGAGCTCCGTCCTCTTCCACCCGACTTCAGCCATCGAATGGAGGGAGGCAGCCCCTTTTATACACACCCGGACGTGCTCCAGGTGCCTCCCGACAATCTTCTGCTGGCACTTCCCAGTGTGGCTCCTATATCAGTTTTATTTATGTATGAAATATTAGGCAGGACAGCATCTTGAGATCACAATATACAGTATATCCTGGAGTATAGGTACTATAAGGTGGAGCTAATACACTTATAACTTTATATGTAAAAAGGGGCTTTTAAACCTAAGTTGAATATTTTGAATATACTGTAAAACTGAATGTCTTTATGCACATGTCTACTACCACTTTAATCTATCCGTGATTTTTGTTGTGATTTGGATATTTGTTATTTATTTATTTAGATTTTTTTTTCATTTTAGTTGTCACACCTATGTCATCAAGAAGCCCTTATTATCACACCAAGTCTTAGTCTTGCAGCTACTGTGCACTTGAAACAATTTTAGGATGTCCACTGCCTCCATAAGCAAGTATGGAGGTCAGCTTTTATTATTTGCCTGAATTTTTTAGTAAGACAAGACTTTCAGGGAATTTTTTTTTATTTAAAACTTGACTCTGTTTTGATATATGTATATATAAGTAAACAAATAACAGTGCCTAAGAGGCCAACTTAGTTCTCAACCCTGTGTAGGAGAATGCTATATTTATAGATAATGTGGATAATGTGTATACCAGTATATCCAGTCCCCCTTACTGAGTGTTACATTAATTATTAAGAGCATGTTGAGTAGCAGAGATGCAACTTATTTTTAAAAACTAGACAAAAAAAATGGTCAGATTCTAGTTAGGATTGATACACAGAGCAACAACTTGCTGAAGCACCTGACTAAAACAGTCAAGCCAAAATTAGAAAGCACGCCATACCAAAAATGTAAACACTGAAAATGTTCTTTTTCAAGTGGTTCTTTTTTTAGTTATTTTGTTTGGTTTTCCTTTATTATTTTTAGACACTTTTTCACTCTTTTATACACAGTGGATTCAGAAAGTATTTAGATCCCTTTACTTTCTGCACACTTTACTGTGTTGTAACTTTCATTTTAAATAGACAAATGTGCAAGTTTTGTCTGTCTATTCACATTCAATAATCCATAATGACAACGTGAAATATTTTCAGAAAAGTTTTCAAATTTACTAATTTACTAAAATCAAAAACTGAAATCTCTCATTTGTACAAGTATTTAGACCCTTGGCTATGACACTGCAAATTGTGTCAGATGTATCCTGTTTGTTTAAATTGTCCTTGAGACGTGTCTAGAACTTCGTTGAAGTTCACCTGAGGCAAACTGAATTGATTGGACATGGTTTAGAAAGGCACACACCTGTGACAAAAAAAAAAAGCCATGAGGTCCAAGAAACTCTCTGTAGAAATCCGGATTAAAGGTGAGGAATGGATCAGAGCAAGATTTAGAAACCATTTCTAAAGTTTCAAACCATTAAGGCATTTCTTAGAGTTGGCCATTTGGTCAAATTGAGTGACAGTATAACAAAGGCCTTAGTCCGGGATGTGAGCAAGAACCTCACGGTTACTCTAAAACACGTTCAAAAGTTCTCTTTTGTCTGAAAGATTCCATCAATCAGATGGAAGCCACATGAGTAAATGGCATATGACAGCGCACTTAGAGTTTGTCAAATGGCATTTAAAGGACTCCAAGAGAATGAGGGAAAAGATTCCCTGGTCTGATAAGCCAAAAATATAAACTCTTTTGACAGAACTCCAAACACATTGTTTAGCAAAGACCAGGCACTGCCTAATGCTATCCCCACAGTGAAGCATGGTGTTGGCAGCATCATGCTATGGAGTATCTTCACAGTAGCAGGGACAGGGAGACCAGTCAGACTTGAGGGATAGATGAATGAAACCAAACACTGGGAGGTCCTTGAAGAAAACCTGCTCCAGAGTGCACGTGATCTCAGACTGGGTCAACAGTTCACCTTTCAGCACGATAATAACTCAAAACGTACAACCATGACAAACCAGGAGTGGCTTCAGCAAGTCTCTGAATACATTCTGAATTAATTGTATCATCAGTCACATCGTCACCACACTGCACCATAGTCACCTAGGCACGCAAAATAGCAGTAATAATAATAATAATAAAATAGTAATAATGAAATAGTAGTAAATAATAATTTATACAGTCCATAACTACAGTAATGCTAGGTAATTGTAGCTATTGAAACAGAGACTGCTAAGTAGCACACTTAGTTTTGTCATTAAAAATTAACACAATGCAAAACAATGACAAATAATAAAAAAGATGTGGTTAAACTGGAGAAAGCATAATTCGTGTTTCAATTTTTTGGGCCACCGTATGATTCATATAATACGCATATAAATAATACATCCATCCATTATCCAACCCGCAATATCCTAACTACAGGGTCACAGGGGTCTGCCGGAGCCAATCCCAGGGTGCAAGTCAAGAAACAAAGCCTGGGCAGGGCGCCATCCCACCGCAGTGCATGCACACACACACCATGCACACACTGGGGACAATTTAGAATCACCAATAACAACAACAACAACATTTATTTTTAAAAGTAGAAAACTGTATTATACCAGGCATAAAATAAGCTCTTTTCTGGGGGGAAGGAGCACATTCAGTTTTTTCTCTAGCTCATACTTTTAGAATAATTTTCACAACAGCAAGAACTGACACGTATAAATTAGGCCTTATGCTCTGGCAGGCATTTATCTGAAAAAAAAAAAACACTCCAAAAGCATAGCGTATGGGAGCACCAAATTAGATTCTTTTAAAATAGCACATTGGTGTAATATGATTACTTTCTATTAGGTTTACTGCACTGCTCATTTTTATTTCTCTTTGTTTTCAATACCAGCTTCTACATGAATGATGGAAGTGTTTTTGCATTCTATACTTTAATGTAATGTGTTCCATTAAACAACACTGAAGTGCACTGACTAAAAACATGTCATATAAACAGTAAATCAGTAGAAATTGTATTTATTAGTCAGATGGAGTTTTATTTACATATTACTTAATTTGGATTTCGACCACACATACAGTTAATTAAGCACCTTATTTAAATGATGCTAATCCCAGAGAGTTAGCCAGCACATTTATGAATATTCCTGAAGCTGTGAGGCAGCAGCCCTAAATGCTGGGTCACCTGTGCTGCCTCACATAGAACTGGACAGACATTTGTGGCTTACTTGTGTTCAAAAAGAACACTTAGCTACAAACATATTTTGTGTGTGAAACCTTACAGCTGTTTATTATCTATCTATTATTTGCTAGGAGGGGGGAAGTTATTGGCTGCATTTGTACATTATGCATATTTCATATAAAATTGATAATTTACCTGGATTTTTACAGTGCCTTATCTGTAAAGACAAATTATTGTTAGATCAAACAGTAACAGAAGTAAATTTATGTTTTGAAACAATCTTTTGTCCCTTTGTCCTACAGGTGGCTTATTTCAAAAGTTTTTAAGCCTAAGGTAACCCTAAGCCAAATCGCCTTTCTTATGACTACACTAATTTAGCATTAGGTGTAATTGTTTTGATTTAAAATACAGCCCTTAGGTACATTTCTGCAAAAAGAAATTTACTTTGAAAACGTAGTCCCAACAAGAAATGCATAAATAACACAATAAAGTAAGTCTTCTGGGAACAAGCAATAGTTTCATAAATGTAACCATTTGCCTTCTTTATATTGCTGTCATTATACATTTCCAGAGCTAGTTAATAATACCAGCTTATATGCATCTCAATATAATTACTTGGAAGAGAGACAGTAAGTGGGAAGCAGTTCAGGAGAATAGCATTTGATCCCTAGTACATGTAATCAATCTCTCCATCCAGCCATTCCTTTAGTAATCTCTTTTTTATTATTACTGCTTTGTTTTAGTCAGGGATGGACAGGTGGATTCTCTGCAGTAATTTGATTTCTATGCAGTTCATTGTAGATGTGAGGTTGACATAGTAAGTGACCACTGTAGGTTGCATAAATGCCCTGGTACAGTCACAAGATATCTACATTTATGCTGGTGTTTATGATCTGACATGGTTAAGCAGAAACTTTCATTAGTAGGGATGTATTTTTCTTTACATTTCCATTTGTTCATATCTACTTTTCATAATACATTAGAAGTGTGGATGGCTAATTAAGCTTTTCAGTTCTGATGAATATACTGTGGTTTTCAAATGCCACAAATGGATTCTTACTCTCACTCATTTATTGAAATGAACTTGCAATATTTTAGTCAGCCTCATCGGTGAAATCCATCACAAAGCACTTTAAATACAGCAGTACTAGAGATGTATATGTATTTTTCAGAGAAACACATAATTATACATTTAGAGAGCAGGCAGCTTAAGTGCCTGGCTTAGGACCACATACTGAGTCATCAATAGGTTTTGTACCTGCAAGTTCTAGGTTTCCAATACAAGTCCTTAGCCGCCAGGTCACATCAACATTAAGCAGTTTACAATTTAAAGTCTAATCTGGCCTGTAGTTATACATGCAGTATTTAACAGAATGCTATTATTTTTTATTTTGGTCTGTTGGTGACTAATAATTTACATTTTATGAAAGCTTCAGAAAGTAAAGGTAAGCACAAAAAAAAAGTTAATAAAAGAAACCAATTGATTTTTTAACAATTTTAACCCATTTTAAATTATTTTTACACAATAAATATGCACTAGTTTTTACAGCTCTTTATATTATAATCACAGACTCAAAATTGTAGTATTTCACAAATATGATTATGCCCAGTTAAATAAAATTCTTATCCCATATATAAATAAGTCAGAATTTATATCATAATGTTATTTGTGAAAAAAAAAATTCAGTTTTGAACACAGTACTGTCTACAAAATGTAACTGAAATATTCTAACTTTTTTTAAAAATAATGAAAAAAGGTGTGTCTTTTACATCACACACAAAACATTTTCACGTAAATCTTGGAGACTGAATATTTCACTGAACCTATACCTTGTACTAATTTCACTAACTAATTATTGAATTGTACTAATTTCACTAACTAATTTCATCTCCCTGTGCCTCATACTAAGCCTTTCTGCAGCTTCCAGAAATGTATACATTTGTAAATATAGCCTATTGTAAAATTGATATAAATTAAAATAGTTTGCCTCTATATATTTTTATGGTAAAGAAACTAACATTGGCTCATTTTAATGGTCAATAAACGTATTTGACTATATTTTAAGGGTTGTCTTGAGAATAAAGTGCATTTTCATATTATTAAAAAATGTAAAGCCCTATTAATTGCTACATGTCTAAATGTAAATATTACATAACAGTCATACCTGCCTCATCCAAATCAGGGTCATGGAGGCCCAGCACCCATCCTGGAAGCCCTTAGCACAAGGCAGCAGCAGCTCTGGATAGAGTGTCAGTCTATTGTAGGACCCATTTGCATGCACACTTACTGCACATTCATCCTGAGTCATCTTAAAATCAGCAATCAGCCCAACCAACTAACTGGTCTATGAATATCTTAAATGAAAACTGTAGTGCCTGGAAGGAGAGGAGATGAGGAAAGCGTGCAAACTTCAATAAACACAAACGACAGGGCAAGGAATTCAAACGTAAGACATGATGGACAGTAGTACTATTCACTGCACCATAAATATTACATTTTAAATTTTATATTCAGTTTCAGCTGACGTGTAACAATGAGGTTGTACTGCTCAATTCCTAAGATTCCCAAGCTTTATTCTGCACAGGGATTCCATTGGTATAAATTTTGAATGTTCTCTTAGGTTTTCTTGAAAACAGCAGTTTCCCCCACAGTCCAAACATGTTTTCTAGTTTTTGGTTTTAATATTGACCTTTTTGCCCAATCTGCGGTGAAATTCAGTTGTTTCTTTTGCGAAAAGGTTACTATTTCTTCTTGAATCCTAATTGGATGACGTGCACCTGAAGCTGGGTGAATGGTTTATTTAGCAGTGATGACTGTCAATTAAAACAGAATGTTCTGGGTCGGTGAGGTTTTTTCATATGAATATCACTGGTGGGTCTGTGTTGGTCACCATGATATTTGCAAAGATGTGTTAAACAACCATATCACATTTTACCTTTTATGATTTTTTATCTGTACCTCTGTGAAAACAGTCTCCACCAAGATTAACAACATAACTATGATCCTATTAAGCTATTAAAAGGGTACTTAGTTGCAGAGTTACAATCTTGCAAAGCATTTCAAAAAAATGTTTTGGAAAACAAGAGAGAAAAAAATATTTTGTTCAGAATTTTCAGTATAAGGGTATTGCAAGATTTCACATTTCTTCATTTTAGTGGTTGCATTACTTTAGCCAAATTTTTGAAGTGTGCCACTGTGATCTTTGGGGTTTATTCTATACACATTATTTTATTTAAAATGGGTAATTGAGGCCACACATAAATATAGCTGATGCCACTCAAACAAGCTGACAGGGAACAATACTACTGCCATGTAAGCAACCTGATAGGGAGATTGGAAGAGACATGTGAAGGCAGCTCAGACAGGCTATTAAAAGTGCTTGTTTGGTGAATATCATCAATATATGACCAGGGGTAACTGCCTGTTATTTAGAGTGTCTCTTTGAATTAAATGTGTGCTATTATTTTGGGACCTGAGAAAAGTGTAAAGTTCTGGCAACTTCAGTGAATATTAGAGCTCACCTATGGACTGATGGAAGACATTATTACTACATGTACCTAGGAAAATTCTTCCCACATTGTTTTGAAGCAGGTCAGAGGCAACTGCAGTAACCCCACAAATGCATCACGTTTTCGGCAGTAGCGCTTCTCAAAAATTGTATTATTGTAAGTATTGAGCTGATGTTAAATGAAGCCAAGTCTATCCAATCTAGTACTTTCTTTAGTGTTTTTCTTTTTTTTTTTTCATCTCAGAATCACCAACGTGCTAGGGTAGGATATAATATTTTCCTGTGATATATATATACAGTAGAACCTCAGGTCACGAACGTCTCAGAACACGTACAAATCGGGTTACGACCAAAAAGTTTGCCAAACTTTTGCATCTGTTCCCTTCTGGTTCGTACGCGGCGATGATTTCATGTGTTCAGTCTCTCCCTGTACATTGTTCTAGGTCAGACGTACGTGAATGCAAGGTTAGTTTTCTTGGTTGTTTATGGTTAGTTTTTGTATAATTAAAGATTTTTCAAATTTTTATTTTTTTCCCTGTGCTTAAAACTCATTAAAAAAAAGTGTTTACAGCGAGCGGTTCGTAAGGCTGTAATGTTAACTCTTGCAACATTAGTTTTTTTGGTTGTTACATGTTACTATGTTACATAGTTTAGTGTCAAATAATGCAAAGAGTACACAACACATGTTTTGCCCTTATTTGGGCTCATCAGATGTACACTCCACTGCTCCAATTGTGGGGATTGAACCTATGACGTCAGTGTCAGATACGAAGTCCCTTTTCGCTGCACCACGGCGTGTAGTTCGTTTAGGTAGGTAGGTAACCACCTATAAAATCAGATTGGGACTAAGAACACGGATGCAATGAATGTATCCAATCTACAGGCTGTCAAATAAACAAACTACACGCTGTGGCGCAGCGTAAAGGGACCATCTCTGTTGCTGACGTCCAAGGTTCGATCCACACAACGGGTGCAGAGAAGTGTGTATGCCTGATGAGCCCAAATAAGGGTGAAACACGTGTCGCATACTCTGCATTATTTGACAGTAAACTGTGCAACATTCTATGATCTGCTTCTCGCAACTGAAGAGGGCCTCGTGGTGGGTGTTAACCACCCATGCAATCAGATTGGGACTTAGAACACGGACGCTATGAATATATTTTAGTTTAGTAAAAGCTGCAATCTCTAATCAACATATTCCCACGGAGCTTGCATCCACATTGAAGATCATTTAAGAATACTTTTCAGTATTGTAGAAAGTGATATGAGAACAGCAACAAGACTTTCAGCCATTTGTCAATATAGTCCAGCAGCTTTAGTGATCTGACTAAATTTGTCTCCATCTGTTAGTTTTTTTAGAAGCTGACCAAAATAAAGCAGGGAAGGCAATGTAAACAGGGTTCTCATATTATTATAATTATCACCTTAAAACCAGAGCCAGACTGCAAGTTTCAACTTTTCAATATAAATTGCTAGTAAGCTGGTACAAAGAATCCAAAATTAAAAGCAACAAAAATTTGAGATTCTGGGATTCGCTAAAAATGACTCTTGGAGGATGTTTATAAAAAATGTGGATGAACTATGTGTTAGACATTTTAGATTTGTTATATGAGAGCACATTATTGATCTGTTGATTTCATTGAAATAAGTTTAAAATTTCAACATATTCACATATTTTTAAAAAAATCAAATGAGTATTCACTGGGTAAATTTTATCTATGCAAGCGTATAACAAGGGTTATAAACAAAAATTTAAATAATTCAAGCCTATCATAACAGAATATTTTTTTTGTCTACAGTAATTCCTGGCAACATACATGCATGGCCTGAAAAATTCTAAGCATACATTGCTAAAGTGCAGTATGTAAATTTATAATTCTCACACTTATCTCACTTCACAAATCATCCTGTAATCTGTTCAAAACCTCTTAATCAGGTTGGGTATGTTGTTCCAAGCTTTAAAAAAATTAAAATCCCTTGATATGAATTCTAAATTAATTGCCCCAAAACATCAAGCAATATATTATTTAGAAAAGACTGGAAAACCACTGGTTCATTGTCCAATCCATAAGGCATAACTCTGAATTTGTTATACCCATGAACAGTATTAAAACCTGTATTTCACTCATCATGTTTCCTTTTGTATGTGGTTATTTGTACTTCCTACATCTAATAAATATTGAAGGGAGTGTTCCTTAATTTTAATAAGTGGATAGTTAACAAGAGAGGATAATTATAACCATTATCTTGTTGAATTTGTGGTAATCATTTTAAGATCTATGGGCAACATATTTTTTCTACACAAAAGACAAGCCTGCACCAATAGGACTACTAGACCATCATATTTTACTTTTGTCTGCTCCCATGTAGGGGACTCCTCAGCTGATCATCTGTCTCCATCCATCCCTGTCTTTTACATAATTTTCTACCACACAGACTGCCTTCATGTCATCCCTTACCACATCCATAAACCTTCTGTTTGACCTTCCTCTTGTTCTTTTGCTTGGCAGTTCCAACCTCAACGTTATTTTCCCGATGTACCCCTCATCTCTCCTCTGCACATGCCCAATCCATCTCAAACTAGCATCTCTCACTTGGTCACCAAACTGTCACACCTGTGTTGTTCCTCTAATATACTCGTTTCTAATCCTGTAACTCCAAACAAAAATCATAGCATCTTCACCTCTTTCACTTCTAGCTCTGCCTCCTGTCTTTTCATCAGTCCCAACGTCTTCAATCTGTAAAACATAGCTGCTCTCAGTACCTTCCCTTTCACTCTTGCAGTTACTCTTCTATCATAAATCAATACTGCCACAGTTCTCCACCAGGTCCACCCTGCCTGCACTCTCTTCTTCACCTCTCTGTCTCTCATGTTTAATTTTTTTTTTTTTTAATTTTTTAAATTTGTCTACTTTCACCACCTCTGATTCTTGCAGTGGCACCCTTCCACCACCTCCCCCTCATTTAAGAACATGTACTCCGTCATACTCCTACTGACTCTCATTCCCCTTCTCTACAGTGCATACCTCCACCTCTACAGGTTTGCATCATCCTGCTGTCTATCTTCACTACAGATTACAGTCACAGTGTCATCCGCAAACATCATAGTTCACAGAGACGCTTGTCTGACCTCATCTGTCAGTTTCCAGCTCCATTGCAAACAGGAAAGGGCTAAGAGCTGGACCTTGATGTAATCCCACTTTCACCTTAAACCAGGCTGTCATTCTTATTGCACACCTCACTGGCCTTCTCAGAGTGTGTCTATTATGTTTGTTAAGGTGCAAGCTGTACTAATTGTGTTCAAACTGTGCAGCCCTTTAAGGGGAATTGAATTAGCCAGCTTCTAACCCCTGCTAAGTTTTAGAAACTGAAGTCGCCAGCCTCTAGTGCCATGTTTGATTTGTGCATCCGTTTCAAGAGTAACAAAGTAACCAGCTTCTAGCCCTAGGATGGTATTTTGAAACCGAGGTCACCAGCCTTTGTTGCTTTGTTTGATTTGTGCAGCCAGATGCCTAGATGCAGCAATCCCTTGACCTTTGTAAAGGTAGCCTTTCTTACTCTGTTTTGAAGCAAATGTTGCCAGCCTTGGCCATATTGCTTCATTTGATTTGTGTGCTTGAGATATGAGTGATGAGTGGATGTAAAGAATTGTACATGTAAATCAAGGCAAATTTTTTAGGCATTTCCAATATTAAATTGGCTACCAATTTAAAAAGAGCCTTATTGGTTAAAATGCCTTTCATGGACACTTTTACATCCCAAAACATATGTTTTGTAAAATAATGACATATTTGACCTATAAAATCCCAGCAACATGATGGTAGAGTACTAATACTTCATAGATCAGCCATATTGAGTTTGAGCTCCATACCTACTTATTGTCTGTGTGGATTTTGTATACTTTTCCATGGTCTCTGTGGGCTTTCCTAACATTCCCAAAGATGTGCATGTCAGGTTAATTGACACCATGTAGATGCGTGCGAGTCCTGCAATGGACCAGCATCATGTCTCTGGCAGGTTCCTGCCTTGCAGTTAGTATTGCTGGGGTAGACTCAGACTCCCCATATAATAATTGGAAATATTATGCTATATTATGTTACCTATAAAGCTGTGGTGTTAGATGTTTTAATTCAGGCTTATTTCTGATTTACTGGCCTTAGTACCTGTCAAGAAGAGATTGAAAAGTTTCAATTAAAGTTTAAAAAAAGGAAAACAATTTAAAGTGTTATGAACCTCATAACCATCATATGTTAAGAGATTGGTGTGTCATCATTTTTGTTTAAAATGGAGGTTCCTATTGGTGTTTGTGGCCTTTGGGCTGTAATACACTTCTGTATACATCAGTCCATTAAACTACACTAACTATATTAACAAAATGAGATATTTTCATATATTTGATTTTTATAGCTTTTATGAAAATAGACAATCTGTAGTTCAGAAAGTGTTTGATACTTAGATGGACAGCATTTGTATGCCCCCATGGCTAAATTCATCTCATTTTCCTCTTCCTCGTCTTGTTAGATTGTGATTATAAACACTGTTTTCAAAAGGTAAGTCAATAAAATAAGAAACAGAAATACAAAAAAGAACAATGTTCTTCTTTTTTCATAGTATCTGTCATTAAATACTATATTTATTGGGGCTCATTATAGTAAACAGTAGTTTTGGGCTCCCCTAGGAGATTCACTTTGCCATCCATAGCCACATAATAATATTTTTGCAACAGGTACATTTGTCATGTTGTTTACAGCACAGTGTATTGCTATTTAGCTTCCCTTTAAAAGCAGACCAAAATAATCCAAACTGCTGCTTAAAATGAGTAGCTTTATGGACCCATTACTTTAAAACAATAAACATAATTTTAATCTCAAAAAGTAAAAGTAAAGAAAAGCACTTGAGCTCATTAAACGTCAGGTAAGAAGCATGGGAATTGTTGGTAGGAGTGCAACTAAGGACTCCCAATTAAATAGTAACTCTCCCAATATCTCTGGAGGTATTGAATTTAAAGTATGCTCTTTGAGGTCTTTGAAAACAGTCAGACAGAAATAGTAGGACACACTCAATGCTGCGTTTACCTTATGATTTACATGAAAAGTTGAAATTCCACAGAGTTACCTGTGCCAATGTGACACAAGTTTAAATTAAGATACAAACACCTTTATTCTGTAAAGGGAATTGACCTAAGGTAAGATTGTTGGACTTGTATTTTTATTTTTATTCCTTTGGAAACAAAGTAAATTGGGAGCTTATTTGGCCTAATTATTGGTTGCAGTTTGGATTGGCAGTCATTCTATAAAATCAGAACTACCGACTCTAAAGACAACATGTCAGGAATAAATTCTCTATATAATTCAAAGGGAAGCGAAAGGCATATGGCTCCTCCCTCATTATTACAATGTCTTTAGGAATGAAGTATTTTTTGTTATATTTGACATGGGCCTTATAATGAAGTTAATGCTAATTAGCCCTAGTGCATCTGGGAGCCAGGAATTAAATCAAAGAGTAATAAAAGAATTATATCAGAGAGGGCACACTGCATTTCAACTAGCATAGAAAGCTGAACAGTACAATTAAAAAGAACCTGTTTTATTCCCAAAAATGGGCCATAAATGTCTCTTTAGAAAAAATGCCTCCTTTGAATTTTTATTTAATATACAATGAAAGCAATAGTTTTATTCTAGCTCACAACAGCATATGTTGATGTGTATTTACATATCTATCTGTAGAATTCTGTATATGTAATTGGTTTATGTCAGACGCATTCTATAGCATTCAAACTTTATCGCTTTGTTCTTCATAGAGATTTGGGACCTTACAGATTTTCTGATTAATGTAAGCCTCCTGTCTCCTGCTGATATGTGCCTTTACTGATCAACAATTTTATGCATGAGATCAGATAATTTCATTAATTGCTATTCATGCAGAATACTTCAAATAGGCTTACATTTAAAACTGACAGGCTGCAAAGTTTAAGTGTTATTATTTTAAAATGCTGGGATGACAATATGCCACGATTTGCATATTTTAGCTTTTTAAATGCTGAAGAAATAAAAAAAATATATATTCTGCGTGGAGCAACAAAGGTTATGCAATGTGATTTTTTAAACAGGGCCAAGCTTTCTTGTTGATTTCATTTTTTGAATAATGGGATACAGATTAAATTGTCCCTTGAAGTTGGTTCCTTAAATTGAGACTATGCCAATGTTTGATAATGTTAAGAATTTGTTGAACCTTATATTAATAAAGTAGGACATGTTATACAGAGTAAAAGGTGTTAGAGATATACAGTGTAAGTTGATGGACACTAGAGGGTGCTGTTGCCCCGTGAAACCCAATAGGCCAATGCAGTCACTGGTTTAAAAGCACCCAGAATTATTTTAATTTTCTTCTTCAAAGTGCCCCAAAGCACCTCCACCACCATAAATCAATAATCACAACAACAATACACTACAATAAACCAATCCTCCACTCCCAGTAGCTCCGTCACACACCCTCCCAACTCCGGCTCAGCTTGCTTGGTCTGCACTAGTTCTTTAAATAGTCCTTGACCCGAAAGTGCTCCTGTCCTTCTGTCCATTTCATTCCATAGCACTTCCAGGTCAGACAAAGACATATTTTACTTCAGCCCGGAAGTACTTCTGTTTCTCCATCCTCGTGATTTGGAAGTACTTCAGGGCTACAGGAAAATAAAAATTCCCTTGCCTCCCTGCAGCGTCCCACGATAGCACACACAGCACCCAGCAGGGCTGTGAAGCCGAACTCCATCTCCCATGGTGTCCTGCGGGAATCTGGGGTGTCTCCATGCTGCAGGGAAGACGCCATCTAGCGTCTTGGATGTGTTGGCCAGGATGAGCTGCCGGCCATCCATCACAACAGTTATCTAATACTTTTATGTGTTTAATTTTTTATTATTATTATTATTATTATTGCTCTTTAACTGGTGCTATGTACAAGTCTAAACAGTAAAATATAAAGCAAATGTGTCTTTATGCAAAAGACAATGTAATTAATTGCTTTTTTGACTCAAAGATTCAGTGTTCAAGATTTGAATTCTGTGCCTAGTATGGTCTACGTCCATGTGGATTTTAAACAATCACCCAAACAAATTTTAAAATTGATGCAAATACAATTCCAGTCCATTAATGATGTCTGACTCTTTGGAGGCTTGCTTTCATCAGGCCTCTTATAGTATTCCCCTAGGAGATGTGTCTCTGTGTAACTTTAGTTGTGAAATACATCCTATGAATATGCTACGGTGCATCTTCAGTGATGTAACTTGGGGTCATCAAGTTTTTGGGGTTTTGCAACATCAGACACCATTTCCCAGGTGACCCAGTTGGGACTGATCAAGTCCTGACATGCATCTCTGCTGCAAATGACCATGGATCTGCACTCTTAATCCAGAGTCACCCAGTGGTTCTCTCTGCAGCTTCAGTAGTGGATATGATGGCCTTTCTCTTCACTTCCCCTGTGAAACCCAGCAATGTTAAGGTTTTGCACTGTGTCCCCAACAGCCCAGCTCAATGTGCTCACAGCATGTTCACCACTTTTGCATATGACATTACTCTACTAGTTCTGCCTGTTGGCTTCCTCCAAGTGCTCTTTCCAGGGCACTACAAGCTCCACCATAACCATTTGATTGGTGGTCTCTGATAACAGGATCATGTGGGTGGTGAGTTTTAACAGTGAAGTTTCCTGGGAACCTCAACTACTTGCCCATGTCCACTGTCATCCTCTAGTCAGAAATTGTGCTTTAGAGGCCTGTCCTCATTCTAGACTTTGGGTGGGCCATTTGGCTAGCCTTGACAATGGATTAATGTTCCTTGAGGTATATAACTTGGTCATGATGCCACAGGTAGCACCCTTCCCCAAGGACATTTTAACAACTTCTCAGAAGGTTTCCGAAGGATCCTTTCCCAGTGCAAAGACGACAGGCAGGCGATTTACCCTTCTCCCAAACATGAAGGTCAACTGGACTTGGTAAGTTGTTAAATACAGTTTGAACAAGGAAATGGACTCTGTGGAAGTTAGCCTGCCAGATGCTCACCCAGGTGACTCCTTGTTGCAATACACTCTCCCACCTTGTGAATGCTCCCTGCTGCTTTACTCCACCGTCCTGCTAGGTCTTACTTCCTTCACTACTGGCTGTATTTTATCTTGAATTAAATTATATCTCTCTTTGCCCCATGTTGCATGTTGATGAATCCAGGCCCTTAACCTACCAGGCAAACCTGACTTTTCTTCTTTGGAGACCAGGCCTCAAGGTCCCCAGTGGAAATCTCAATGGCAGCAGTGTCTCTGAGGCTACAATAAAAACACTTCACAGGACTCTTGATTGGTGTTCAGTGATAGATGACATAGTATTCACCATCTATTCCTTACATAGCACAAGAGACCTTGAATTTGATGGTTTAAAACTCATCCTTGTGTGAGTGCCCGGGTAGGCTCTTCACTACTGGTTGCGTCTGGGAGCCTCTTGAACCTGGAATAGTTGTGAACTGAGATGACCAGGCAAATGAGAAAAAACACAGTCAGCAAGGGGTTGGTACAATGTGTTCAGTGTTTTTATTAAATAACAAACTAAAGTGTTCAAAAACAAGTCCAGTGCATACAAATTTTCCATTAATAAATAATCCCTAAAACCAGGTGTCAAAAACAACAGAGAGAGGCTGCACAACAGGGCTGCTCCTACTCTTCTTTGTTGCTCTAAGGAGTGCCCCTTCTCCAGCCTCATGCTAGCTTCCTCAGGGCATACGCCCAACCTCCTGCCTCCTTTCCTCATGACACAGGTTTCTCGTCATCCTGCCTCTTTCTACTTTCTAAACTACTGTTCTTTCTTCATCTTTCTTTTCTTTGATCTGATTTTTCAATCTCATCCCCTTGCTGCCATGCAGGCTCCCTTTATACTGCCCGTTCGGGTGTAGGTATTGTCCTCCACCTACTCCAAGGTGTGAATGATGCACCTGACTGACCCACTCGCTTTTGCATGTGATTGCTTCATCAGCCAAGCACCCTACTTGAAGTGGCGCCAACATGCACACACACACACCCATTCGGAGCCTGCATGTTCTAGGACTCAATTATTTCTTTAAATCCATGCATTACCACACACCTCTTATAACACCTTGCCCACATAATTGTTTTTTGTAGTTCTTGTAGAATTCAACTTTGGGCAATCACCAATGTTATGGTGACTGTAAGATCATCCATAAATGCACTTATGGGAGCCTCCTGCTCTCCAGTCTTTGTCAAGGGGCCTCTGCATTCTGTCTACACACCTTTTACCATCATGTTCATGGCAAGGGCAATATCACTGAGATGATACAGCCCATTATTATGCCTTTCTCAAGTTAATGCCAGTCTGTATGGGATAACAGGCAGCCAGAGCCTATCCTGGCCCCAGCAACGGGGCACCAGTCCATCCCAGAATTCATATACACCACCACACTCCATCACAATAAACCAATTTAAAGTAGCTAATTAGACTACATGATATGTTTTTGGAATGTGGGAGGAAAACAAAGTAGTTGGAAAAAAAACTCACATGAACCAACATTGGAGCCCCACATCAGCTGCTCTTGCTGTAGATGATCTATGAGGCAGCAGTGCCAGCCAACGCTGCCAATAATAAATAGTCACAGCACATTATGATCACATATTGAAAATAAAACTTGGAGTAATTCAGTTCTATTAAATAAATGCCTGATAGAAAAGGGTGGACTTATGTGTTGTTCTTTTGTTTTATAATTTTAAGACATAGTAAAACCATGTTCACAGTATGGCCATCTTGAGTAATGCTGATGGTCACAGCAATAGACTGAGTATTCAGAAAGCTTGCAAACAAAAGTATATAATTAAGTGGTCATTATCACATTTTAGATTTTGAGGATCTTCAAGTTCAACAAAGGCTTTATCTGATTTAGGGTTTTACTGTGACACAAAAGTTTAATTGTCTAAGCAATGCACAAAGCTATTAAAAACCTATTACAAATCCAAACCTTAAACCTACCAGGCAAACCTGACTTGTCTACCTTGGACACTATAGGCCTCAAGGTCCTCTGTGGTTTTCCTGATGGCAGTAGTGTCTCTGTGGCTAAAAGGCAAATAGGTTGTTAGGTTATATCATCAAAACTATTGAATATAAATCAAGATATGTTATGCTCAGACCATATAATACACTAGGAGACTGCTAATTTATGCCTTCAAAATTCTCAAAGGCATTGATAAAGTACAGTAGATCCAGCAGAATTCCTTCAACTAAACAGTGAATCATATACTTGAGGACACCAGTGGAAATTAAAGGTAAGTGCATTCATTTGGTACACTGTATTAATCACGTTTCACATAATCTTTAGAGTGCTGGCTCAACCATTGTACAGCAGACCTATGACTAAAGCTAGGAAGCACTCCTGTATGCAAAGAGTTGTTGGAATCTGGAATAAACTACTTAGACATATAGTTAAAGCAGAAATGAGCTTGATGGGTGGAATGTTCTCCTCTCATTTGTCAAATTCCTCTTCTTATGACCTTTTTTTTATCATGATTGGTTACATTTAAACTGTAGGGGCACCGATGTAATAGGGTGTGACATGAGTGGGTTAGTTGAAGATTGATGGGACTATGGAATGAAGAGGCAGGGAGTTTAGGACATGCCAGATTCACTTAAAGGGATGCACAGTAGTGTGAAAACAAATACACAAGGTTTGGAGTATGCACCGATACAGCGTATTGGCACACCCCCCATATGACAAACCACCTCATGATCCCAAATTAGGACCCAAGCAATGGTTGACACCTCAGCACCACTCTAGTTTGAATAGAATGGAACAGTACAGTTTTCTACAGTGGTTGGAGTACCAATCCTGCCACTAACCCCCGAGTTTTCTTTGCAAGGTGGAGGACCTTTTTGCAGGGCTAGATACTGGTTAATACCATACCCAGGACAGAGCAACTGCATGTTAAGTGTCTTTCTCAAGGTCCCAATGGGGTGGAATCACTTGTGGCATTTATGAGATTCAAACCAGCAACCTATTCTCGGTGCCACCACTCCACCCTAAATACACAAGATAACTTAGTAATGTATAGTCCAAAGTTAAAAAGCCACAGTAAAAAAATACTTGATTTAATGTTGTGAGTATCAAAAACAAAACAAATAATTTGAGGTTGTATGTAATTGAGTATGATAATTATGATATCATAGCAATAATAGAAATCTGGCTGAATAATACAGAGGAAGATGAGAATAACAGACTTGTACACATTTTTAGGAAAGAAATTGTGAAATCATCAGCTAAACAAATTTTAGTGTTAATTTCACAAAACTATATGCAAACCAAAACTTCCCTGTCTCATTAATGACTAAAAGAAATCTTCCTTCTACAACTGAACTCACCTTGAATTGTCTAAGGATCTATGGGGCAGCCAGCTAAACAGTTAATACTGGGCAGCATCAGTCCAGTTGTAGGAATCCTAGCTCTCTGTAATACAGTATACTTTACACCTGCTCTTTCGGTTCCACTGAGGTTTCATTTCCTTTTGAAAACTGAATTTTCCTATAATATTTTCACTTTTGGCTCAGGTTAGGGTGAGCTGGTTTGGTGTGTGTTAGTTTGAAATGAGGACATTAGGCTGTTGTTCCCTTATGGTTGTGCTTCTTCTGTTGTTTCCTGTTGTTATTCTACAGTTGATTCAATTAAACATTGATGAGAAAAAAAAACTCATCAAAAAATCATACCTAAGGTAAAATTGCACAAAAATCCCTTGTTTTGTAAATCAGAATCAGAACTTTACAAAATTTTAAAAAAGTATTTTGACTGAATCAATCATCACCTGACCATAGTTAGCAGAAAGTGATATGAACCCCATATGAAAATGGCAAACATATAAATATTATTCTTTGAATGTGTACTTGACTCATCTCTTTTCATCATGTATGGTGTCAGTAAATTATCAATTCCTGTAAAAAAACAAGCAATGTAATTACCAGTTAAGGCATACAAAATGTAAGCATGCTTTCTTATCCATCATTCCATCAACAAGTAAAATTCCTTGATCAGGACACTAGCCTATCACAGTGTACAGTCAAAAAATTATGCATACTCAAAATATACTATACATACACAGCCATTTTAAGGTCACCATTTACTAGCACGTATTTTGAGGTGAACACCAGAGTATTTGAGCAAAAACGGATGTTGATAACAAGGTCCAGTCTTGGTCTCCAATTTAAACCCAGCCTCCTTGACTGCTTTGAGATAGCATCAGTAAGCACCTCAACACTCAGTTTGAATGAAACCCAACTTGTTGTGCAGTTTATAGACAGCAATTAACAATGGAATAGGTTAATGAATAGTTTAATTCCACCAACTCTACCAATGACTAATAAAATACTGCAGATATGATACTCAACCAATTATCTTACAGTATATACAGTATGTATTTTCCTTTACCCTGTAATAAAGGGCAAAAGACAAAACATGATATGAAGACACAGAATGCATCCTATTAACATATTCAGAAAAAGGCATCTATTTTTTTAATAAAAATGCAAAGGCATTAGAATGACAACAGTTCCTTTAAATTTTACTTTTCTTTATTTACTACACAAAAGTATAGAATATCATTCATATTCAGAAACTGCAATACAGTACAATATCATTGTATTCCTTACAGAAAACACAAAAATAAGATTAGAAATATTTTGGCTTATGGTTCAACAGCTGAAACATGTGTGGTAATAACATTTGCCCCATGATGAATAAATAAATGACTCAAGTAAAAAAACAGTGTGATTTGAAAGTAGAGTAGGAGTGGAACACCAATGCCCTCCAGAATGATCTCCTGTTAATGGAGAAATTTCTAATAAAAGTAGATTACTAAGACCACCTTTCAGGTAGGATCAGGTGATGACTTAATACACAGCTACTGTGAAGAAGAGAAAGTGAAGTTGAGCTCTTTGATATTATCCCCATATAGGACTGGTATTTTAGAAATTACGATATATTATGCATCCTAGGAATTTAGACATAAATAAGTATTGGATTGAAAAAGAAAAAAGCAACATGAAAAAGCAAAAATAAAACAAAAACTAAGGTTTGTGGCATTAGAATGCTAAAAAGTCTCCTGGTTCCTTTCTAATATCAGGTCTGTACAACAGAAATTTTGTTTCCCATTTGTATACTGAGCCTAATCTTCTTTGTGTTCATGTATCTGGTAGATCTCCTATTATGTCAAAGAAATGTACTGTGTGATTCATTTCTCCTACATTCTAACACTAATTGCTTTGTAACCCAATTTGTGATTAGCCTTGGTATCAGTAACAGCTGATAGTGTGGCAGAGCGGGAGAGCAAATCTTTTAGTGCTGTAGATATTGTAACAAAGGAAAAAAAATAGCCACTGACAATTTAACATCTAGATTCGATCACAACTGCCTTTAGTGGCAAATACATGGAGTAGGCCTTTTTATTAAATTTTAAATAATTAAGGCCATTAATGATGTCAATGACCAAATAGAACAGCTATAAAAAAAATAGTTTTTTAGTAACCAATCCCATAATTCCATTTTCATTGGCTGTTAAGCCCAGCCCAGGGCTGCACCAAATTTAGTTTGGGTTTTCAATGTATTCTAGTGTTGACAGTAACAGAACTGAAGCAAAAAAAAAATGAAAGATAACTGGTCCCTGGCTGTTTTTATTTTTTTCAAAGTGATATAATTGCAAGGATATCAAAATGAATTAACTACAATATGGGGACAGATCAATTTTCAGTGTCTGAGGTCTGCTTTGTTGGTTTTTTGCTCATCTCCTTAAAGATCTTTCCCCTCTTCATTCAAGCATGGAAGCCATTCACGGCATTCCTGAATCACTCTCTGTTGCATATTGTAAGTGGATTTGCTTGTGAGACTGACAGCAAAATTCATGAGGTTCTTGAATCAACAGCTATTTCAGCTTCGGAAAAAGATATCCGGAATGTGATAAAATGTGTCACCTTAAGAAGCTACTCACTTGTTATCCTATTTTCTCCATGACGGTCATTAGTGACATATCATTTGTAACTTCATTTTGCGCAAAAAGCAAGTACTGCACTTAATAAAACCCTACAAGCTAAAGCAAACGTTTAACAAATTAGACAATGCACGCATGGTATAACATTATGGTTCGTTCGGTAAGTAAGTTAACTGATTTGAAAATTAGGGCATTTCACATTTTTGTTTACTTCATCCAAGAGACAGTTATTACATTTTTGTTTATTAAATAGTTTTTTTAACAATGAGTAAACTTCAAAAATAATAGCAATAATTGGACACAATTACATGCCGTGTCTTTGAATAATTGTTGTTCAATTTTCCCAAAAGATTTAGAGTAGTTTCCAATAATTAACAATTGAAAAATGTCAAATAATATAAAATTACAAATACTAGCTATACTATAAAAAAACTAATATGTGTATGGTGGTGCAACAGAAAATTGCTGCAAAATCTGCCTTTCAAGCTTCAGCGACTTCTCTGCACTTTCAAGCCTTTTGAGCAGGTCTGGGTCTGGCAACCATTTGGGACGTAGTTCTGCCAACTGGGACATCATCTTCCTGGAGCCCTGGTATTTATGCTATCCTGACCAAAAGAGGCGTGGCTTTGTCAAGTGGGGGCATGGCTGGTCTGCCTTCTTTAGGTGCTTCTTAGAACTACGGAGGAGAAGAGAGATGGTATTTTTAGCATTGGCACCCCCTTTTGTCGCAGCAGGTTATTGCATACCTTATCTGAGCTTGGAAGGTGATCCTCAGGTGCCCATGCATGACATACCAATCAGTATCAATATTACCTATAAGAGAAAATAACGAGCTGAAATAAGCTCCCCATATTGATATTAATATTAATTAAAACACATAAATTCATTACAATTATATAAATAAATAAGAATTTGAAAAGGAACTCATTTATTGCATAACAGGAATACAAATGGTACATGACGGGCAAGAAGATCAGGGGCTTGTCGTGATTGTTTGTATATATCTGGGACTGAAAGATCAAGGGCTGGGTGCCAAAGATCGGGGTCATATATCACTGAAGTGTCCCACTTTCTAACTCCACTGTCCATTTCTAAACCTGTTCAATGTTTATGTCAGTTAGGCAGGTGCACCTCTCCCATGCTATTATTCAGTTCAAACGCCCTTTAGCTCAGGTTGATAACTTGTATTCTTTACAGTAATAAACTGCAGATAACATTGTTCAATCAATTCAGTCCTACATATGCTTGTATAATTGATTTTCCCTTCCATTAATTTCCAGAGAGGAGACTATTTTTGTATTGTATAAGATAACTTACCTAAAGAAGCAAGAGAAGGGCACTGTAGTGTGTGCTGTTTGTGCACACGTGTTCTACCTAGCATTTGACACAATTGCATTGGACATCCGAGCAGCAGCTAGACAAGAAACCAAGGAAAACATAACAAAGTGCACAAGTTCTAGCAACCAGTCTTGACAAAAACTGAAACAATAAATTAAGTCCTATCTGAAGTCACACCGAACAATTCTCCATTTCAAGATGGAGGAGTTAGCTAATTTGAGCAATGTTTTTCAATGGGAAATTTTGACATTTTAAAACATTCTACAGCACAATTTATTCTTCAAAGAATAAATGTGCCATATCTCATCAAAATTACTCTGAGGGGAAGCCGAGTTATTTCATGTGGACTGACAGGTAGACAGGTAGGCAGACATGGGCTTTCACAATAGGTGCTTTCTGCACTATACGAGAAAGCGCCAAAAAGTGGCAAGCACAGCAACATTGCTTTGACTATAGAATGCTCAACCACCTGAAGATCCGGGTTAAACACAATAACTGACCACAATGTCATTGTGGCCTTGATGAAAAATTTACCCATCAGTGTGCATTATGCACATGGGGCCAGAACCAAATACCTAGTGAAATGCACAAGAAAGTCCTAGAATATGGGGAAAATACTGATTCTTGATGTTAGTAAAAAAGCAGCAAAAACTAAAAATAAAAGCTACAAATTGTATTTTGGTCTCTAAATCAAATCAAGTCTAAAACGTAAGAATACTTAATGCTAAAAATTAAAACAAGAATACAGAACAACACTGTTGGCCAAAGCCAATAATTAAAAATGTCTACAATTTAGTTGTGTCTAAATGTTACTACTTTCATTGTGAGCAGTAAATCAAAATTATTGTGTTTATTCAACAATTCTTAAATGCTCTTGTGTTAAAAAATTAACTATCTCCATTTCTTAAAAATATGAGATTTCAGTATAATGAGCTAGAAATATAAATATTGTGTAGTAAAAACAGTAAACCTGGTTAAACCAGCTATTCACATTGGTTGTAGCCTACACAGTAAATGTAAATGAGAGTTAAGGAGAGCAAAAACAGACCAAAACCATAGACAGGGAACATTTTATTCAGAATACAAATGACACTGAAAATCATAATAGCTTTATGTCTGTTATCAGGACTTCTAGTCACAACTGAAAACTGTTAGGTTGTTTAAAAAAAGTTTAAAACACCACTTCACTAAACAGTCACTGCAAAAACTTGGACAATTTAAAACATGTAAAATTGTAAATATGTCAAGCTTTTGCAAAGATTTACTGGAAATGGAATTAAAATAACTAAGAATATTAAATACAATGCCATAAGGAATATTTATACGTGCTAAAACAATACAAAAGTGTTTAACAACAACTGCAGCTTGTAAGTTTTTTACAGAACTGTGAGGGGAAATTGATTCTTCACAAGTCTTAAGTGTAAGTCACTTTTATAAATCAGAGAAGACGCCTGGAACATCAAACGACTTTTTCAAAGTTTAAAAATAATATAGAATGATTGGAGTTGAACCAGTCTTCCTGGAAGTGTATCAGCAAGTGGTTACTTTCCCAGCAGTTTGGTTTTAATGGGATTGCACTTTTGGTTAAAGTCTTTGGCATTCTAGATTCATAACAATTTTCTGTAGGACTAGAGGAAGGAGTGGTGGCTCTGAGGGTAAGGATCTGTGCTGAAGATTGCCAGTTCCAATCCCTGTTATTGCCAAAAGAGATCCTACACTGCTGGGCCCTTGAGCAAGGCCCTTTAACCTGCAATTGCTCCAAGGGTGCTGTTTAACAGCTGACCCTGTGCTGTCATCCCAAGTGGTATGCATAAACCAACAAATTCTTAATACAAGAAATTGTATAATGTGAAATGAAGAACAAAAAAAATGTAGTTTGTCCGGATAGAAAAGGTTTAGGGTATATATAAGGCCAACAAACATGGCAGAACCTAGTGTCACATTTCTCAAAGTCTGAGTGTCATTCACACCGTTAATTGTTATTCTCAGCATCCTTGGGTTCAACAGTGGCCTCAGCTCCTTGCTCCCTGATTACAGACACTGCCATGACTGTTTGCTCCAAATCCTTTTGTATTCCGTTCACATCAATGCCCTGGAGAACACAGATATAAATCAGTATCTGCTATCTAGGTAACACTATTTTGATGAATGCCTCTTTTTTATCTTTGTCAGATTACACAACTTGACTCTCAATAAGGATTATTTTGAACATCATCAGTTTCATTTTCATCATCAGTCTGAAGCTGCCAAACAAGCCTTTTTGTTTGTGGTTAAATTAGTTAAAATGAATCAACAGCATCAAAATTAAAATGTGTAGTTAGGCGGAGCTATGCAGAATAACTACATTATCTTAACATGACTGAATTTATTGAGCTATTTAAAACAATTTTGAAATATTTCTTGATATGACTCTGGACTGTTTCATTACTAAGATCTACTAAGATTTACAATGGTTTAACAGAATAAGTTATCCAATGGCAGTTCAATTTCAGTGAAGTCAATAGCACCATAACCAACTGGACTATTTTTTTTTGTGTGAATATAACATGTATACAGGTACATACACACACACAAACACACGCACACACATACACACACAGTTCTTTTAAAGCAAGCTAGAATTGTTCTGAAATATTATTTGAAAAAGTGCACAATGACTATTTTATCAACTATTTTGATACTACTGGAAGCTAACCATGGAAGCAAAAATTTAGAACATTAATACTAAGGCAAAGTCTATTATTTCTATTCTCAAAATTAGATGTATCAGTATAAAAACTGGCACATCTCTTGAAATATAAATGGTGGAAATTTAAACGGGATAACCTAATATATACAAAACATTTTCACAAGTTCTCTGCTGTTTTCTTTTAGATGTGCAAAAATACCTTGAGGATGGACTCTCTTCTAATTTGTACGTTTTCATTCTGCTGGTTGGGAATAAAAAGTTTATACATTTAAAGCCAACGAAAAATCATATGAACATAAAATGAACATCTGAATCTATGGACTTTAAAGACTAATTATTTTGCCCAAATAAAAAGCTCTGTTTTTCATCATGGCAGGATGTCACAAATTTGAAAATGCATTACAATAATTAATTAAAAATATAGTAAAAGAAGGGACAAGTATGATCCTTCGTTATACAACCTTGGTGTACTTCAGTGTGTACCACGGAAGAAGCTCACTGAAATGGAGCTGCTGATTAAATGTATGGTTAAACCCAAGAACTCTTAGGAACGCATAATGTGCTAAAAAACCATTGATGATTATGTGTTTATAAATGCTTAGTTTCAAAAACTCAGCTGCAGGTAATTATTTTTTGTTTTCGGCAAAAATGCTTAAATCAACATAGGTGTGCTTATCTGAATTTTCTCTATCAGTGAACAAATCTTTTTCTCATTACCCTATTCCATTACTTATAGTCCCTCACAGGGTATTTGTTATTGGATGGTATTCTGTAATTTATACATTTTTGAACAACAGTTATTTATTTCCTTTTATATATTGATAACTAGCAAAATACCTGCGCTTCGCAGCAGAGAAGTAGTGTGTTAAAGAAGTAATGAAAAAGAAAAGGAAACATTTTAAAAATAACGTAACATGATTGACAATGTAATTGTTTTGTCACTGTTATGAGTGTGGCTGTCATATATATATATATATATATATATATATATATATATATATATATATATATATATATATATATATATATATATATATATATATATATATACACACACACACACACATATAAACATATATACATATACACATATACATATATACATTGTGAAAGATAGGGGGTGCTATCGCTTTCTTGAACCCCTGTCCAAGACTCCAGACACCAGATAAAAATCCAAATGTTTACTTTGTTAATTCTGCACAGTGCACAAAGCACTCTCTCCAATCCTCCACTCCCAGACGCGTTGCCACCTTTCCACCCAGCTCAGCTCACCATCTGGAAGCTCCTTTTATACTCCCTGACCCGGAAGTGTTCCCAATCCCCAGTCCATGTGAATCTTTATCACTTCCGGGTCAATAACAAGACCTTTTCTTCACCCCGGAAGTACGTCACTTCTGTCGTCGCTCTTCCTATGATGCACTTCCGGGTTATAGGGCACATATAATTCTTTGCTCCCCCCTGCTGCTCCCTCTTGTGACCCCTGTGGTATCCAGCAAGGCTGTGGATGAAAACTACATTGTCCATGATGCCCTGCTACATCCACATATATATATACATATTGTGGTGGATGGCCGGCGTCATATTCTGGCCCTCACCCCCAGGCCACCAGGAGGAGCTCTCCCGCGAACATGGACGGGCCCCGAATTCCAGCAGGGCCTGATGGACTATGTAGTTTTTATGCACAGCCCTGCTGGATATCTAGGGAACCACCGGGAGTCGCTGTCGGGAGGCCAGTGGACTTATTCATGCACTATGACCCGGAAGTTCGTCACAGGAAGAGTGACAGGCTTCCGGGACGAAGAAAACGACTATTTACCCTGACCCGGAAGGAATAAGGACTTGTGGACTGTTGGCCAGGAACACTTCCGGATCAGCGACTATAAAAGGACTGTGGGAGCTCCCAGACGGCAAGCTGAGCTGGGTGGTAGGAGGGCAATGCGTCTGGGAGTGGAGGATTGTGATTATTGATTTGTTATTGTGTATTGATTTATGAATAGTGTGAAGTGGAGGGTGCTTGGTGCACGTAATTCTTATAATAAAACAAAGAATTGTAGCACTTTTACCAGGTGTTTGGTGTGGTACCTGAGGGTTCAAGGAAGCACTACTGCCCCCTACTGTGACAATATATATATATACATATATACACACATACATATACAGTAATCCCTGCTCGATTGCGGGGTTGCGTTCCAGACCCCCCCGCGATAGATGAAAATCCGCAAAGTAGAAACCATATGTTTGTGTGGTTATTTTTATATATTTTAAGCCCTTATAAACTCTCCCACACTGTTAACATTATTAGAGCCCTCTAGACATGAAATAACACCCTTTAGTCAAATGTTTAAACTGTGCTCCATGACAAGACAGAGATGACATTTTTTTCTCACAATTAAAAGAATGCAAATAGATCTTCTTCTCTTTAGGAGCAGAGAATTTCAGAGAGATCGAGCGCTCGCAAAGAAAAGCAAACAATCAAAACATCAATACGTGTGCTTTTAAGTTTGCCGCAGCATTTTTTAGAGGAGCGTCAGTATCTTCTAAGCAAACAGCCTCTGGGCAAACAGCCCCTCTGCTCACATCTCCTCCGTCAGGCGCAGAGAACGTCAGAGAGAGACAGAGAGAGAGAGAGAGATTAAAGCAAACCATCAAAAAATCAATAAGTGTGCTTTTGGAAGCACTGCGATAAAGCGGCATTTCTTAGAGGTGCGTCCGTATCCACTAGGCAAACAGCTTCTGTGCAAACAGCACCTCTGCTCACAGCCCCTCCGTCAGGCGCAGAGAATGTCAGAGAGGGTGAGATAGAGGCAGAGACAAACAAACAAGCTCCGCGCGGGATGTATATCTTATAGCATTGAGGAGTTTTAGTTAATATGTAATACATGCTCTGATTGGGTAGCTTCTAAGCCATCCGCCAATAGCATCCCTTGTATGAAATCAACAGGGCAAACAAACTGAGGAAGCGTGTAGCATAAATTAAAAGACCCATTGTCTGCAGAAATCCACGAACCAGTGAAAAATCCGTGATATATATTTAGATGTGCGTACATTTAAAATCCGCGATAGAGTGAAGCCGCGAAAGTCGAAGCGCGATATAGCGAGGGATTACTGTACACACATGCATACACACACATATATATACACACAAATACATATATATATACATACACAAACATATATATATAGACACATACATATATATATATACAGTATATACACACATACACACACACATATATACATATACTGTATATACATATACATATCTACATATATATATACCAATGTAATTGTTTTGTCACTGTTATGAGTGTTGTTGTCATCAAGGATTTCATTATCATTATTTCTTTCAATCAGGTTCGTATTTGGAGGATGTGTTGTGTTCAAGTTATATTCCGTGTTTGTCAACCATTGTAAAGACAACAGGTTTCATTCATCAAAGTGTTCACTACCCAAATTGGTACTCGTGAATCTAAGGTGTTTAACAGGCATTCTTGGTATTAAGTTGTTATTATTAAGTAATTATTTAGCAGTAGTGTGTCTATGAACTTAATTTAACCATTCCCAGTCCTGCAAAGTCAGTTCATGTGAGCCACTTGGAGTACATGCATCAAAGTTTGTCCACGGCTTTATTTAATGTTTGCTCAGATCTGGCATACCAGCAATTTAAACTCTGTCACAGCAATTTTAACTCTGTTACAAAGTGATCAAAAGTCTCGTTTAAACCCTGCGTCTTCTCATTAAACTTGTATCTCGCGAATATCGTATTCGTCGTGGACATGACAAACGTCAGCGGCAGCCTGTCTATGAACTTAATCTGTGCTTGTGCTATATCGTGTGATCTTGCGATGTCCATGGCTTTATTTAATGTTAGTTTAGACCTGTCATACCAGCAATTTAAACTCCGTTACAGCAATTTTAACTCTGTTACAAAGTGATCAAAAGTCTCTTTTAAACCCTGCGTCTTCTCATTAAACTTGTATCTCGCGAATATAGTATTTGTCGTAGGCATGACAAACGGTAGAGGGAGCGTGTCTATAAACTTAATTTAAAGTTACGGTTTACACTGTGCTTTGTTTATGCAGTAGCTGCACTTATGAGTATGCTTGTATGCGTCACTATATGCGTTCATATTCTTTTGCTGCCTTCTCAATTGTGCAAGGCGTTTTTTGTTCACCGCTCTTTGGAGCTCTTTCTTGTTCTCTACGTACTGCATTCACAGTCAGTTCACGTGAGCCGCTAGTCCTTCAACCGCGAATATTTACCTTATATGGGCAGGCACTCAATTACGTGGGAGGCTTGATGATGCAGGACGTAACTCCGCCTAATATGGCGACCGAGCTGCAGGCTATGGCTGTGGCCGTATATATGGATGAAAGTAGGTTCCAGTTATGACCGTTACGCGTAGAATTTTGAAATGAAACCTGCCTAACGTTTGTAAGTAAGCTGTAAGGAATGATCCTGCCAAATTTCAGCCTTCCACCTACACGGGAAGTTGGAGAATTAGTGATGAGTCAGTGAGTGAGTCAGTCAGTCAGTGAGGGCTTTGTCTTTTATTAGTATAGATAATTAATAAATAAATCATCCCAAAAACAAATGGCAAGTGACCAGTTACTTTATATTAAGTCAGATTTCTGTAACTGCTTGCTAAAAATAACAAAATCAAAATTACAACTGTTTTGTAGTAAAATGATATTTTAGGAAATGTCCTTATTGCACAACTGCATCATTACCTATATATGCTGAGTCCTTAAAATGTGAGAAAGAAGAGAGCCTTTAATCTGCCTTTCATAGATGAGTAAAACTTGAAAATAACACAAAGCTGTCAGTTTTAACATGGATGGTATGTACACTTTGAACTTTATTACTTCCTCTGCTAAACACTCTAGAATGTTTGACCTGACTTTGGATGATAGATGCATCATTTCCACTTTTTAGTTGAACTTCTGTATCATATTAGAAATGTAGGATCTGGAATACCACTGGACTTGAGGAGGGTCTTGATGATCTGTCAGAAACTGACAACAGTAACTCTCGAGGTGAAGAAGAAGTGTGTCATCTGTAACACATGAAGAAACAGATGTAGAATCCTCCATAACATGGGGTGCTGCAGCTAAAGAATATTGACCTTCAGTATCCATTCCACTACTTCTGTTCCTATGTTTTGGATCTCTGCAATTGATGTTAATTTGATGAATTTGTTTCCATAATCATCATCCTGAAGCGTAAGCCTTTGTTTACTTTCAAATTCAAAACGGTGTGATTTTATAACATATGGCATCAATTTAATTAGGTATTCCAGTTTATAAGGTCAGTTTTCTGGAATTATCATTAGCTCCAGAGAGGAGGTGGAAGGTGGTTCGAAGACCGCATGACAAAGAGTCTTTAGCCACTTTACTATTGGAGGTTACTTTATGTTTGCACTGCAAAAAAATAAGGGTATGTTAAAGTACCGTTCTGGTCTGGCCAGTGATAAAAGAAATAAGAATCATGGCCATGATATCACAAAAACATACCCCTTGCCAATAAGGAAAACTTATAGCAATTATAGCTAAAATTATAATTATTCAGCAGTTTTTGCAAAATTTGTAATAATGAAATGTACTGAAAAGTTATATTCTTTTTAAATCAAGGATTTTCTCCACAGGTATAATAACACTGAAGTTATTTTTGCAATAATCTCCATGTTTAAAGACAGTTATAGTGTATCACTCATTCCAAGAGCTTTGTTCCTTGGGTTTATAAGAGATGGAGCAGTGGAAAGCTCTTTAATGATTATCTGATCCATGATGAAATCATGATTTATAAAAAATATCTGAGACAGCATCTTGTATGACTGGCATAGATGCAGAACCAAACAAAAATGCAATTAATCTAACAGGAGATCAACAGTTTAAGTTGGTACATGAAAAATATTTTCCAGTTTCAATTATATTGATGCTAAACTCTGCTCACTTGTTCTTGGGAGGTCATCATTTGTCCCTGTGTTTCTTTTCGGACTTGAATCATTTTCACACTCAGCAGAATAAAGGCAAAATAGAAGCCTATCAGCTTTAAAACTATCTAGTGACTTGTGAATGAAGTCTTGTGATAAATCCAACTTTAAAATCTTTTACTGTATGGGAGTTCTGTTTTGCTCTTGTGTGAATAAAATAACATGAATGTTTTTCTGAAAGTACAACCTAAAAACATATAGCTAATACTTTCATTACTTCTGTGATGTGTATCATTATGCACAAAATAATTATTTTCTTTAGAAAATCCAACACTTCCATAAATTTGACAAGTAAATGTTATGACCTCCTTCAGCCTTTTTGATACTGGCAATACATGAGCTCAGTATATGGGATTTTAGGACTACTCCATACACTAAATGTGCTTGGAGAATTTATATACACACAAGAGAAGTGTTGGGTATTTCCATAATGGAGATGGATAAGCTTATAGTGGGAAAGCAATTGATACCTACTGTACTAGCCTCTGATGTGTCACATTACTGAAATGACAACACATAACCTACTTTGCCTTGTCTATTTAATTACTTAGAAAATAAAAACATATAGTGAATGAACAGTTACACTCTTGAAATTTCAGCTACCAACAGTTAGAGCGAGTATAGCAAAAGTTAGACCTCTTATATCTTTGAAAGATGCTGAGAAATTAGTTCACGCATTTGTTTTCAGTCGGCAAGATTACTGTAACGCACTCCTCTCAGGACTACCCAAGAAAGACATAAATCATTTGCAACTAGTGCAGAATGCAGCTGCTAGAATCCTAATTAGGAAAAGAAAATTTGAACTCATTTCTCCAGTTTTAATGTCACTACAATGGTTACCTGTGCCATTCAGGACTGACTTTAAAATTCTGCTTATGGTTTATAAAGCCTTAAATAATCTCGCCCCATCTTATACAGTATATCAGAATGTCTGACACCTTATATTCCAAATCGTAATCTTAGATCCTCAAATGAATATCTCCTTAGAATTCCAAGAACAAAGCTTAAGAGAAGTGGTGAGGCGGCCTTCTGCTGCTATGCACCTAAAATCTGGAATAGCCTGCCAATAGGAATTCGCCAGGCTAATACAGTAGAGCACTTTAAAACACTGCTGAAAACACATTACTTTAACATGGCCTTTTTATAACTTCAATTTAACTTAATCCTGATACTCTGTATGTTCAATTCATCATAATAACTATTCATGGTGGCTCTAAAATCTGTACTGACCCCTACTCTCTCTTCTGTTTCTTTTTTCCGGTTTCTTTGTGGTGGTGGCCTGCGCCACCTCCACCTACTCAAAGCTTCATGTTGCTCCAACAATGATGGATGGATTAAAAGGCAGAAGTCTACGTGACCATCATCATCAAGTCCGGAATCCCAACAAATTTTATTTTATTTTTTCTCCAGCCGTCTGGAGTTTTTTTTTGTTTTTTCTGTCCCCCCTGGCCATTGGACCTTACTCTTATTCTATGTTAATTAATATTGACTTATTTTGTTTTCTTATTGTGTCTTTTATTTTTCTATTCTTTATTATGTAAAGCACTTTGAGCTACTGTTTGTATGAAAATGTGCTATATAAATAAATGTTGTTGTTGTTGTTGTATGCCACACCAAGTTAAAGCAAGTATGCCACTCCAGTGCATCTTGTTTATTCAACACTCATTTTCATAAGGTAGGAATGAAAGACAGTATATTTAATTTATTTATATTTAAAAATGCAAAAGCATAAGAAACAACTTAGAAAGATAATCATGCAGTCTTGGCTATTTGCATTTTAACTTGTATTGATAAATGTAAAGGCAAGATTTTCTTTTGGGTGAAATTTTAAAAACTCAAAATCAATACAATATTACTGCCATGATTGACATTTTCTATCATTTTTTCTTAATTCTCTGTCTGTTTGCAAATTATGTACATAATTTTTTGGAGTTTTCATACAACAGAATCCATTTCTGACATTAGTTTCTCAATTGGAAACATTATTTAAAAGTTTAAGAATTTTTTCATCATCAGTCTTAATGCTGTTTTGAAAATTGAGGGAACATTCAAATCACACATCAGAATATGATGAAGGCAATATTCAAGTAGAAAATCTTTACTGAGTAATACTGTGTAATTCATTGACAACAAAATGATGTAACAACAATCAATGGGACCCAAAGTCACCAACCCATTGTAGGCTGATATCAGCATCACACCGAAAGCCACTGTCAAAATTTGAAATCAACTTGTTGCCATGATAAAATTCAACTTGTGTGAATTTTATCATGGCAACTCATAATGTGACTAAATAATGTGTTTGTCCCCCAAGTGCCTGTATGCACTCCAAACAACATCTGGGCATGCTTCTGATGAGATGGCAGATGGTTTCCAGGGGGATCTCCTCCCAGACCTGGATCAGGGCATCAGTGAGCTCCTGGACAGTCTGTGGTGCTACTTGGCAGCATTGGATGCATCAATACATAATATCCCAAATGTTCTCAGTTGAATTCAGGACTGAGGAACGTGTGGGCCAGTCAATGGCATCAATGCTTTCATCAATCAGGAACTGCCTACACACTCACCACATGAGGCCGGCTATTGCCCTGCACCACAAAGAACACAGGGCCCTCTGCACCATTGTAAAGTCTGATAATGAGTTTGAGGATTTCATTCTGGTATTTAACAGTCAGTGTACCATTGCCAATCAAGTGGAGGTCTGTGCAACCCTTCAAGGATATGCCTCCCCACACCGTCACTGACCCACCCCCATGCTGGATGATGTTGCAGGCTGCACAACATTAACCACAACACCTCCTGACTCTTTCACATCTGTCATATGTGCTCAGTGTGAACCTGCTCTCATCTGTGAAGATGACGGTGCACCAGTAGAGCTGCATGGTGAAGGACTGTGAGCACAGGTCCCACTAGCGGATGTCAGCCATCATGCCACCCTCCTGGATCTGTTTCTGACAGTTTGGTCAAAATCATGCATACCAGTAGCCAGCTGGAGGTAATTTTGTAGGGATCTGGCAGTGCACCTGCTATTTGTCCTTGCACAAAGGAGCAGGTATCTGTACTGCTGCAGGGTTGATGCCGTTCTACGGCCCTGTCCAGCTTTCTTCGTGTGACAGCCCATCTCCTGGTATCTCCTCTATGCGCTTGGGAATGTGCTGGGAGACACAGCTAACCTTCTTCAGGTGGCTCTTATCTGGAGGAGCTGGACTACCTGCAGAACCTGAATCATGTTGCAGCTATCACCTCATGCTACCAGTAGTGACAAGGACACTAGCAAAATGAAAAACTAGAGAAGAATCAGTCAGAAAGGATAAGGAGAGAGCAATTGTCTGTGGCCACCACCTACAAAACCATTCCCTTTTTTGGTTGTCTTGCTGTTACTTCTCCAGTGTATCCGTTGTCACTTTCATTTGTACCAAAGCAGGTGATGTTAATTCACAATTAATTATGCTTCCTAACTGGACAGACTGATATGCCCGAAGCTTAACTAACTTGGTGTTAGACCGTGATGATGAAGTGTTCCCTTAATTTTCTGGGCAGTGTGGATTGAAGTTGAGATAAACCTGTTAACAAACATTACATGAATCTGTACTAATAAAGCGAGAAATAACTTAATATTAACATTGATACAGTCTAACTAAACTAAGTTTATATTCCAATTACATATGTTATGAATTAATACAAAAAGTGGATGCAAATGATTAAAAACAAGGAAACAAGTTTTTTCTTATCCACCTTAATCTTTCTGCCAAAAGTATCAGAATATCTGATTACATTATGCACAGTAGGATAAAACACATTATGTTTCACTAAATCAGTCTATTTATTTTAAAGCAACATAAAATAATTATGTTTATACTAAATAACATACATTTGCTGTATATTACATTTATAAGACAAAATTGTGTCCAACATGCAAAAATAATACTTAATAATCATTTAAAAAATAAGCAGATTATTTTTTTAAGTGTGATATATACAGACACTAATAAAATAAAAGGTGTTTCTTTGTGCCTAATAGAAAATAAGCTGGCATATACAAATATGTTTGCACTCTACCATTATGGACATGCTCTTGAATGCATGCTAATCAAAAATGCCAATCTTTAAACAGCTCAAAAATTTGTTAACTTTCACAAAATAAGACACACATTATGAATTAAGACTACACGTATAAATATTCCCATGTTTAAAAAAATTAGTGCTTCCCTTCTGTGGACCCCTTGTGGACCCTTAGTGAAAAGAAGGCTTGTAGTCTCTCTAACATCCCTTTATGGCCGCTTTCTCTCTACCTAGAAGGCAGGTTTATCTGGTTGAACCTGACACATTCACACTGACACTCTAGTGATCTTGAGGAACATTTCCCACTCTCTACAAGGCTGTAGCTTCCTTTTCCTCTTTTTTAGTAGTCAACCTGCTCGCTGCCCTTGGTGGGAACCGAATACCTACATATGACTACCATCAGACTCCCTAGAAATTGTCATACCTTTTTTGCCTGCACTGAGATTTCAGCTTACATCTGGCTTTCTTCTGTCTTTGAGGGTCACTAAAGGCCCAATGTGTTTATTTTCACTGTTCCCTCCTTAGTATCTCCCCGTTGCAGGGCAAACCACAGGTGCACAAAATAAACTTGACAGACATAACAACTGCCATAAACATTTGGTTCTGACAGATATAATAATCATGTTTATACTCCAGATTTCTGCACTGAATAACCTTTCATGACAAATGGAAATAAATGCAACATGGAAAAACCATACTTAATTGCATAAAAAGACTTCTCAATAATTCACCTATGGATCTTTATATTTTAATAAAATAAACATTAAAAAGTAAAGAAAATATTTTCCTAGATGTAGTGAAACAAATAAGAATGATAATTCAACAAAGGAGAATGATAACCCTTCTATTTATTTTTCTGATTTAGAGCTGGGCTCAAATATTGGTAATTTCTTTTTATTTTGTATGTTACATATAACTTTTGCTAACTAAAATGTAAGCATTATTCCACAGTGTTTGAGATAATGGCTATGAAAGTAGGCTTTCAAGTGTTTTGATGCAACTGGGAGTCTCCATACAGTAGAGCCCATAGAAATGTGACATTGCCCGTTGCCAAATCAATCACTCTTTATTGGATACTCTCCCAGATTATATCAGCGAGATTTTTTAACTGTAAATTTTTATAGTGCTTGCAGCTACCGAAAAATGACTAATTATTCACTTCCTGTGAAAACTCCTTATAACACCTTGCACTGGCATATGGTAAGGCACCTTACAATTGTCCTTTTTAAGAGGCTGACGATTTTCCTTCTCCACAATTTTTTTTAATTGTGTCATTTCACAGTTATGATTTTGTTATTTTGAGATATACTCTAGGAACCAGGTCAAAAATTGCCTAAACATGTACTTGCACTGACTAGCAGCTAGTCAGTATTATTTTTTTATGAATGGGCTGAGAAATAACCTTAATCAGGAAAACACAGTATGGTTGATACTAGTAGATTAAAGAAAATGAAAATGCAAACTGAAAGAACAGTAGTCAAAGATAGTTGCAGGGGTGAAAAACTAAGCTAGACAGTTGCATGAATTTCTAAAGTTTTATCCAATCTCAGATAGCAAATAAAGTCCTAAGGTGATCCCTTATGCCATTGCGCAACATAATGTCATCAGTCGTGCACTCCCCAAAGGATCATGGGATATTGCTGTGGCAATGGAGCACAATAAACTCTCAGAAATAGTGACATCCATCAATAGTACTAGGGTGTTGTACTGTGTTAGCCATTATGAATCCATCAATGAAATGGAACAGTGTCAAAAATGAGAGTAAAAAATGATACACTTTTAAATAAGTTAGTAACTCAAAAAACTAATAGCAGTACTTTGCTTTATCAGAAATAATTATAAATAGATTCATCAGAATATAGAAACAGTAAATCAATACATAAAACATCTGTTTAATTCTATCAAGAATATTTTGATTAACAACTTATATGTAATACAAATTTAAAGTAATTCAGGTTGTACATTTGTAATGGAATTGTGTTTTAATAAGTCTTTTGCAGAAATATACTTATGTGTCATTTGCATTAATTATGAAGCAACCTATGACACATGAATCATGTGAAACTATTTACAGGAATCCTCATAAAATGTGATTTTCATGTGTCTCAATAGATAAAATTATTTTTTTCTTAATACAGTATATGGTTGATAAATGCAATGTATATATATTACTGAAAAATTGCACTGCAATAGAAGAAAAAGGCAATGCTAAGTTCTAACAAGATTCTATAGAGAAACAACTTGCAGTAGATACTCTTACTAATATCCACAATTCTAAATTAAACTTGCACAAAGATGTGTGCAGTTTGCTACAGCAATACAGGTTTCATAAACACTTAGCAATGTACTTTTTTAAAGTATGTTGCCAGACATGTTATGTGTGGAAATCACCTTGTATTAATTCCTTCCATTCCACCTATATAAGATAATGGGGCAGAGCTTCTGTAATCTGTATATTAGATTTACTATCAAATAGATTACAAGGAAACAGAAACATTATTCTCAAATAGTTAGGGATAATTAAATCTAGCTACTTTCAGGCTCTTTTGTTTGTCTTTTTGATCACAATTCTTGCTCTTGCATTTTGTACTTGACAATTGATATTCTTTTTTCCCCCCAATATTCAAAGTCATTGACTTAGTCTCTGCTTTCTGCCATTAGTTTTCAACATCTCCTGACCTCTGAATCATTCCTCTGCCTGTGGTCAGCCTTTCTAAGATCACAACATATTTCACTGAATCAGATAAGGCTGGCTCAAATTTTCACCAACAAACCCACCAGAGCTATTTAGTACTTGTTGGCACTGCTTATTGTTACTGAATCGATATACAGCATTATGTCTAACCCTATTTCATTCCTTGTGTGGAAATCTCTGCACCTATAACACATGTCTTCCTTTTTCTGCCTCAGCTGCTTTACCAATCATGTTACTTTATTAGTTAGCTTTTAAGCTGGTACATGATTTCTTTTGGATCCCTTGTGAATAATTTCTACTGGGAGACACTGCTGGCTTCTTTTGGGCACCCTCATTAGATGAGCACCAAGGACCGTGCTGATAGATGTGAAAGAATGTACTGCTCCTTGACCTTGTCTGACAATAACATTGAAATCAATGATAAACTACTGCTGGATAATAATTACTGTATTTTGTGATTTATGTTGAATTTTTCGTTGCAGATTGTATGCTGTAAGAGCTATTACCTTGTTTCACCCTGGAACATAATATTTATACTGATTTTTGTTGAACAACTGGAATTCTTCAGAGTTATTAAGTGACTTATGTCACTAATTTATGAATAATATTGGAATGAGAATCTCTTTTCCACCTGATCACGAATATTATAAGATGTAGCAGGGAGTACTTTATCAGTACAGCACACTATGTTTTCTTTTAATTTACTGTCCCTATTATTAACACTACTGCAATGGGCTGGAACCCATGAATCTTAACTGGATTTAATGATTTTAGTGATGAATGCATAGGTGGATCTTACAAACACTATTAAACAGCAGAATAAAAAAAAGATTTGTCTGCGTTACATAACACATAAAATATGCATTTCCCAGGACTAATACATATTTAACATCAGATCTGAGTTTGAAGGTCATTAAAGGAAATACCTGACAGCTTGAAGGAATATGCTTTTTATTTGTGTTATACTATTATCATTACTACTTGCTGTATACAGTATACATTTGAACATATCATCAATGCCTAAAATTTGCATTATTTAAATATATTGTACAGTTTTCACCTACTTGAGATGCATTTGAACTGTTACAGAATACAAGTGAGAATCTAAAAAAGGAAAAAGTGACCTCTTTGTTGCTTCTGATATTAGCAATCACACTATCAGTGGCATATGCACAGAATGCTGATTTAAGGCTCAAAGAAATTAATCTCTTTACAGTAAGAGGGTGGTGTTCATTCAAGGTTAAATACTTTACTTTTACGTGTAGACAGAAAACAAGAGCTTTCATTGTCCTCTGCGACTGCCAGTAGCCATAATGGAAGCAAACTCAGAATACAATTAAGGAAGAAAAATATTTAAACAAAATCTTATTTTATTTATCATTATAACATATGGAGTTAAACATAAAAAGTAATGCACTGTCTTCTTTTGTCTCCTTTGCTCTACTACAGTAGCTTTTCTCCCTCTGACATTACCCTGGCAGGTCAAATATGTGTAACAACCTGTTATTGTTCATTCTGATACTAAGCATAACCATTCTAAAATCTCAAAAATTATAAACGAGAGAGGCGCTCCCATAGTTGCTCAAACCCAAAATGATACCAGAGAAGTCAAAATACAAAATAAAGTCTCTTATTAATTCAGTGAGGGGTGAACAAAGGCAACCTTACACATTTAGAATGATCCCATGACTCTTTTATTTTACTATCATTCTTCACTCAGGTCACTTTCTTCCTTTGAGGCAAATGCTTGCCTCAAACTGTCCTCCTAACTCTGGAGCTCTGAACCACTGGAGAGGTGGTTATCTCAGCCCTACAATCACTTTTATAAAGGTTCAGGGGATTTAAGGTACACAGTCCTTTGATTGCTCCTGACACCCTTGCATTCCTTAGCCTTTTATAGTTTTTAAAGGCCAGGTCTCTGAGGCAGTTCCGCTGCAGTTCCTTATTGTGGTTCTTAGTGACTCTGCCATTTGCTCTTTGGGGCAACCAATACAAATATAGGATATCCCACGTCCTGGTGGTGTCCTTCTTTCTGTGCTCACAGTACACTAATAAGCATCTCTGCTAGTACCTGCTTTTCTCTCTGTTTATGTCAGGGAATTGCTGGAATCTGACCTTATTCTATAGAAAGACCTTATAGCCATTTAACCCCCCATAAAACACGGCAGATCAAGTTAAGAAAATGTTACATGAGATCATAATTTCTTTGCCTACAACATATTTATTCTAAGACCACTTATGAGAAGTTACTGAAGATATAGTCTGTCTGATTAGCATGTTTTCGTTACAAGGGTCAGCACCTTGTCCCAGGGAGGCTAAGACGTCCAACACCATGGCCCCATGAATTGTGCTAAACTGTATAGCTTGACTCTACTGCTCATGTCTTTACATAATACAGTATGCAATTTATGTTGGAAAGCAGCTGTCAGAGATCCCAGATGATGATCCTTTGGACAGTGTCACTGAATTCTGTTGAGCCCTTTCCACCTAAGGGAGTGCTCTCTACTGTGATGCACCACTGCTCTGCTGTCTGTCTTCTCTGAGAAATGACATTTCCCAAGCTTTATCTATTCTTCAGTTTGCAATAAAGTGTGAGACTTCAAGCAGAATATAATTATGATGATTTTTAAGCACAATAAAACCCAGAGCAGATACACTGTATAAAATACAGTAGCTAAAGGTGGTGGTGGCAGGGAAATATGGTCATTTTGTATGACTTGAAGAGAACTTACGAACTGCAAGTAGCAGCTTATTCTACAATAACACAAAATGTATGTTTTCTAGCTTGGCTTTCTGTGTTAAGGTTGCTTTATTTATACAATGAACACACACAGTGAATGAAGTGTGAGGATCGAGCAATATTTGTGAGAGATGAAGAGAACAGTAGGTTCAAGGATGAAGGATGAAGGACCTTACATATTTTGATTGCTAAAAACTACACTTTTTGATGATGCAAGTAGTAATTTGAATAATATGTGTTTAATATGCAATGTTGCATACTTCAACTAATTAAATTAATTGCATTAAATTATAATCCTATTTATGGAAGTATTAATGCTCAGTTTTGAAAAGAAGCAAAAATATTGTCAAAACAGATTAGTTAAAAAATATTTCAATTCTGGAAGGTTGGAATAAATGATTGTCATGTACAGGTACTATTGATTGTACCACCTCAGATTTAAAATATGTTCTGTCATAGCATTATATCCTAAATGCGTGCTGAGCCACTAAATTCCTGTTTAATTGACAATAATTCATATTAGTAGGTGCACAAATACTTATTAAGAAGACTTTAAACAGGATTTCCTGTTCATACAATTTTTTTCTTTCTTTTTCTTTCGAAAGACTTAAAATGTAAGCAATGTTTTAATCCAAGGTTATTCTAGTCTCTTATGATATTTGTTTCTTAACTATCTTTATGTTTGTTTTGGTATTGACTACCCAAAAAGCATGGACATTAATGTAGTTTTGAATCTAAAGTTGCTCCATATAAGTGAGTGAGGGTGTATGTTTAGGCACCCTGTAATGGAACCATATTTAGGCTGTGTTTCTACACTGGTCTGACGTTGATGCAGTGACTCTGAACAGGTCCGATGTAGATGGGATAATAGATTATGGGTCTCTTACACCCTTTTTGGAGTCCTAAGCAAAATATCTGTTTTGGTGTACCCATCACTCCACCCACAAGCAAGGTCTGCCCTTAGAAACACACAAATAAATTACTATTAAGAAGAACTTTAATTTGTTTACTTTATCAAAATATAAGGTAAATCCGAAATAAAAAAGGAGCAATAAATTACACTCTCAGTGAATGTCAGAAAATTATTAAAGAGAAGGATGAATGCAGCTAATGACAGAGTGGTACTTGTAAAAAAACCTGCTCCGGAGTGCACACAACTTCAGACTGAGGCAATGGTTCACATTTTAGCACAGCAATGGCCCTGTCAAAAAGCATGATCTCACTTTGAACTAATGCATTGTTGAATACAGATTGATGGAGAAAAATGGCAAATGCATCTATTTAAAATGAAATCTACAACAGAATAAAGTGTGCAGAAAGTGAAGGGGTCTGGATACTTCTTAAATCCACTGTATTTCCCTATGATTTTTCCATGTTCTAACTACTGCAAACAACAAAACAAGAGCAAGAAAATCAGGAATTGTTTTTATTGTTTTTAACAGAAAATGGTTATTCATACTACCTCTTTATTTACAATAAAAAGTGCTATTCCCTACCTGACAGCTTGATTTCCTTCAGCCTATTGGATAATAATACTCCAATGTATTCAGGCATGCATTTTTATTGTTTCTACATTAGAAAATGGAATATGCTCCCAGCTCAGCATTATTTGAGCAAAACGTAACTTAATTCAAAAAAGACAATACAAGCTCATTAGGTTTTAGAATAAGATTCATTTAGTGTGGATTAATTCTACGCTGAGAATAAAGAGGACAAAAGGCTGTATCTGTGTTGTGGAAGGTGGAAAATATCTTAAACAGTTATAGTCCAAGACAATTACAAAAAAGTCTGTAACTTAATCTGGAAGTCCTGTGTATACTTAGAAATGTAACTGTCAATTATCTACTTTATATGTCAAACGTTTAGTTTATCCAGACATTTTCTGTAATTCAGAAGTTTTAGTTCAAGTACTAAACGCAACTCTCTATTAAATTTCAGTTGTATTCTGAAAGCAATTTGCAACAGTGGCCACACTGCTTTCAGCAACTTCTGCTTCATATGTGAAACATTCAATTTCTTTTTTTTAACAATGTTACCACCAGCTATTATGGTCAACTATTTAATGGGACCCAACCATTTTTTTCTGTTTTTTTAAAGCAAGTGACTGTTAGTTATTTCCTATCACCCCTTTAACCTATGCATGTTGTCCAAATTATACAGAACATAGCCAATATTATTTTAGCTCCTACCCTCACTTAACATAGCTTTAAATACATTGTAATATTCTTCATTGAGGTGCATGAGGTTGGACTGGTGATTCCTGTAGCTCGGCATATCAATATTAAAAAGAAGTGGACTGAGTAGAGAATCTAGATGGATGCTGTACTAGAGCCCACAGAATAAAAGTGCCTGCATGTGCCTGCAGAGGTAAGACAACATTCAAGAACTGTAAACTCCTGTCAATCTAGCATACAGCAAATGGCATCAAAGAGGAAATGTTTTGCAATTTGTGAAGGCAGAAACAACAAAATGAAAAAAGAAAGGGCTATAAATTGTGAATTAGAAGCTAAATTAAACAAAATAAAAAATGCCGGAAAGGAAGGTACAAACCAGCAAACATGTTGTAAAAGAGATCTGCTTCATGCTATTAAAAATCCCAAAGAATATATTCATTCGCAGTTCTTATGTAAGAACATTTTTTGCCATTTATACTTGTCAGGAACATATGGCATCTTGTATACACATTTTGTGAACATTTCAAACCTTTATTGTATTTTAAAAATGTAATTTTCTCTTTGTTTGGTGCACATTATGTTGTTCTGCATAATTTTCCTTATATAATATATACATTCCTGCATTATTCTCTTAATGCTGAATTCAGGGTTAATAGATTACCCTTGTGAGGGAATTAATGATATTGCAGCATCTTATGCACAACAACTACTGCAAAGCTCACACATTCATAAATGAGGTTCTCCCGCACTGTATTAATTAATATTCTTTTATGTCCAAAGAGCTTTATTATACTTTCTTTCATTTGTTAATTAATTATTAACTAACAAATCTCTGCAGAATTTATTTTGCTGTATTAAGGAATGTAATCACTTCTAAAACAGGTCCCTTTTAACTAGAACAATATTATTCATTGTCATTCTAGAAATGATTGGAACATGAGTAAGGCTCTTAATTATAACTTGATTATACTCCTGTATATCATACACCACCTCCTCATTTCATTCTTCTGCTTTTTTCACTAATGTTACTTACATTTCTTACCTCTGGGAACTTTCCCAAGTTAAATCCCAAAAGTTTTCAAATAAATTATTTAAAATAAAAGATGAAAAAAGCACCCTTTTCTTTCCCTCCTATGTGTATTTGTGCTCGGAGTGGTAACCTTGTTGAAAAACACATCATTTGATTTCAAACAGTTTTCAGCAAAGGTCTTAAAAGTGTTTTTCATTTTTTTGCACAAACATCAAGTCAGGAATGTTTTCCCCTGATGAAACAAAATGCTTTTAATTTCACTCACCAAGTCCTTTGCCTGCAGCCTTATGTTCCCTTTTCACAGCCTTTAATTCAGCCAGGGGAAAACTTGGCGTAGGTGTCTCTGGTGAAATAAGTAAATATTTGGATGCCAATACCAATGTCCTAATTTTAAACAGCAGATCAAACTAAAGTTAAAGCAATAGATAGACAATTTTTCAACATTCATTCAAAGAAAATGCACACAGAAATTAGTTTAAAGACATTAATGAAATTACTGTTTGGGGACAGTTGGGGATCAAGTAGACAATCTTGGACCAGGACAGTGCAGTGGCTACAGGTTATCATTTAATGGTTTCTTAATTAGATGCCAATTTTCCTTTAAATATACCATGTCTTTAAAATTATTTTCTCTTCATAATTATTTTACTCTGCCATGTCAGAAATATCTGCCTGTGAGAATTTGTGCTTTTTAATGATAACAGCCAAAATGTTAGTGGACCAGAGTAGAGTAGTGTCCCATCTTAATAAACTTTATCCATCCATCCATTATCCAACCCACTATATCCTAACTACAGGGTCACGGGGGTCTGCTGGAGCCAGTCCCAGCCAACACAGGGCGCAAGGCAGGAAACAAACCCCAGGCGGGGCGCCAGCCCACCGCAGGGTACATACACACACCAAGCACACACTAGGGACACTTTAGAATAATCAATTTTATTCTTTTCTAAAATGTGATGAAAAAAGCTTCCTTATGACATTTTATGCCAGTGGTATGGAATAGTATGGTATGGTATGGAGTAGAAAGATCTGGGGATGTTTAAAGGCATTTTATATATTATTACATTATATTGTTTAGACCCTTTTATTTTTTCTGTTGTGGTATTCAAGGCTTTGCAAGAGAAGACAGCATGTTACAGTACGTAATGCTATGAAAAAGAAAAAAATATCTAAAAGGAAATGTGTATCTTTTCTGATGATGCAAAAGTAGATGAGTTGCAGCTGAAATACTTATAAGAGAACACTAGTATGGGTTTTGGTTAAGGGTTTATTATTCTTTGTCTTTGACTGCTAAATTTCTTTTTTTATGCAATACTTTGGCTATGAAATTTTGACTAATTTGTTTATTTAATGGATGTTGATGTGGTTTGTACTGTTGTATCACAGCTCTGTGTGACTTGGTTCAATCATTGTCTTTGTGGACCTGCATATATTCTATTCCCCCTGTGTGTATGTATGAGGCTTCCCCATATGCTCAAAATTATTTTTTCTTTCATATCCAAACACATTATGATGACTGTTTAATCTGGTTTAGTATGAGTGTCTGTAGGTGAATATTGTAATGTATCATATTTGGCGTTTTTTATTGTCTCTGAGTTATAATTTGCTCCATTTGGGCACTGTACTCAGATCTGTGTCTGCTAGTTAACTGGGTAGTTCCATTATGTACATTGTGACCTCCAGTGTGAATTCCTACTACTATCAAGAAGAGTGTTCACTCCATAATCATCACTAAAACTAGCTTCTGATTCCTATACCCAGAAGGTACACCAAAACATTGTGGGCATCTCCAGGGGATGACCAGAAGTCATAACATAATGGAGCTGTGCCAACCTAGTGAGAGCAAGAGCACACAAATACAAAGCATTGTCTTTAACAGTTGTGTTTTGCTTGGAGCCACTGAAAGTAAGAATGTCACTGTACTCTAGTACATACTCTTACAATAATAATGGTACTTCTGCTACTAATAGAACAAGCATTACATGTATGTAATGCAGGACAGGTACATACTTAAATTTGGAATTAATAGGAAATAAAAAAAAACTCTGCAGTGGGTTAATAAAGAGTTATAAAAGAAGCTGCAAAAGGAAAAACAGCTGTATAAGGCCTATAAGACTAATAACTCTAAAATGAATTGTAGGGCTTATGAGAACATGACGGCAACCTAAAGAAGGATATTAGGGAGGCTAAAAGACTTTTAGTCAGAAATATAGCAGATAAGGCAAAAGATGACCCTAAGAGATTATTTTAGTATTTTAGTAGTACAAGAACAGTCAAGGAGAAGGTGAAGTCCATCAGGAATAGTAAGAAGGAATTTAAAAAAACAGTGAAATAGCGGACACTCTAAACATGCATTTTTCTGAGGTTTTCACAAGTGAGAAAGCTGTAACCTCCTTTGCAGTAAATGGGACTAAGGAGGTTCTGAGTAATTTAGAAATTGTACAGGAAGAAGTACTGCTCAGATTAAATAGGCTGAAATCAAACAAATCACCAGGACAAGATAATATTTACCCTGGAGTTCTTAAGGAGGCTAATGAGTACATACTGTATATAAACCCTTGACACATATTTTTATGAAGTCACTGCACACTAGAAAGATTTCAAAGGACTGAAAAATGGCAAATATTATCCCGTTGTATAAAAAGTGTGACTGGGCAGATCTAAGCAACTATAGGCCAGTAAGCTTACTATGCAACACAGGAAAATGAATGGAAGCAATTATTAAGAATAAAATTGAGCAACACATGGCAAGGACAGGAGTTTTTATGAACAGTCAGCATGGTCTCTGAAGAGGGAGGTCATGTTTTACTAAAATGCTGGAATTCTATGAGGAAGCAACAAAAGGATACGATCAAAGGGGAGCATATGATATTATTTATCTGGACTTTCAGAAAGCTTTTGATAAGGTGCCACATGGCAGGCTGGGCATTAAACTAAAAGAAGTAGGAGATCAGGGTGATGTTTATGGATGGCTGCAGAATTAGCTCAGACACAGGAAACAGAGGGTGATGCTGCAAGGAACCTTATCAGAATTGGCTGATGTTAAGAGTGGTGTTCCACAGGGGTTAGTGCTAGGAGTGCTGTTATTTTTAATATATATAAATATTTTAGATTGGAATGTAAGTAACAAGCTGGTTAAGTTTTCAGATGATACCAAGAGAGGTGGATTGGCAGATAATTTGGAATCATTACAAAAGAATTAGACAGCAGGACAGGCTTGGGCAGATTTGTAACAGATGAAATTTAGTGTCAGTAAATGTAAAGTACTACACATAGGAAGTAAAAATGTTAGGTCTGAATACACAACAGGACGTCTGAAAATCAAGAGTACACCTTATGAGAAGGATTTAGGAGTCATAGTGAAATCTACGCTATCAACCTGCCAAAAGTGTTCAGAAGCCATTAAGAAGGCAAATAGAATGCTAGGTTATTTAGTATGATGTGTGGATTACACGTTCAACGAGGTTGTGCTCAACCTTTATAATGCACTGGTGAGGCCTCATTTGGAGTACTGTATATAGTTTTGGTCTCCAGGCTACAAAACGGACATAGCAGCACTAGAAAAGGTCCAGAGAAAAGCAACCTGGCTGATTCCAGGGCTGCAGTGGATGAATTATGAAGAAAAATTATAAGAGCTGAGCCTTTTCAGTTAAAGCAAAAGAAGATTAAGAGGTGACATGAGTGTTTAAAATCATGAAGGAAATTAGTACAGTGGATCGAGACATTATTTTAAAATGAATTCATTAGGAACACAGGGACAGAGGGTAAATTTCACACAAACATTAGGAGGTTTTTCTTTACAGGGAAAACCATAGACACTTGGAATAAGCTACCACATAGCATGGTAGACAGTAAGACTTTAGGGACTTTCAAAACTAGACTTAATGTTTTTGTAGAAGAATTAAGTGGATAGGACTGGCAAGCTTTGTTGGGCTGAATGGCCTTTTCTAATGTTCTAAATGCATTAAGGCATCAGTAGTTCTTCAATTTATCCACAGGGTTGTCTCTAAGCTTGATACAGTCCTAGCTGAGATTGTTGTGAGGTCTCATTTGTTTTTCCCCCTTTTATAACCACCTGGGTTTGGTTATATATTTTTACATTTAAATTACTAATACCTTCTGCTATAAAATAGTCCCTTCTGGCTCAAGAAGGTCTCAGGAGCAGATTGTGAGCCCCACAAAGAAATTATCTTGTATAAAGGAAGATGCAGCTAGTGGCCTTAACATGAAGATGCTTCTCAATAACATAAGGTCCATTGAGGCTGATCAGCTAGTGGCCACAAATGACTCCATATAGCAGAGCTTTCAGGGTGAATTTAGTGAGAAGTCAAAATGAGGTCTATTAATTTTTTACATTTAAAATGTCAGACTTAGAGGTTTTTCCAATGTTGATATTTGTCCTAGTGTGTATATAAACACAGAGAACTCCAGTTTCTGTATTACACCTTGCCTGAAGAAGGGGCCTGAGTTGCTTCAAAAGCTTGTAAATTGGAATCTTTTCAGTTAGCCAGTAAAAGGTGTCATTTTGATTGACTTCTCACTACATTCATAATGGCTAACATGGTACAACACCCTAGCACTGTGTGAATTTATCGTAATTCAGCACAGTTTGAAGGACTTTAAAAATGAGCAAAAGAAGATTGACCAAAGAAATGGTCAGCACAATAAACAAATTAAAATGCTGGAGGACCAGGTCACCTCTATTGTGGTCTATTAGTGTAATGGAGTTATTTTCTGTATTTTTACAGGCTGTTCTTTAGCATTTCTTATATGACTGCTTGGCAGATTGGGGCCTTTGGGATGTTTATTCAGGGTTCAGGTTTTATTAGGGATGATGCTGATGTTGTATGTCCATTTCTTTCTTTCTTTCTTTCTTTCTTTCTTTCTTTCTTTCTTTCTTTCTTTCTTTCTTTATGGTCTCTGTTGTGGCTGATTTATCAATTGCCTCTGGGAATGTCCGGGGTCTGGATTCAGATGTAAAAGGTGCTAGCGTTCTGGAATTTCTATGGCATAAAAGGATGGATATCTTTCTCCTACATCATACCAAACTGTTACAACTCAATAATATGTAATAGGTACTACCATGTCGTGACTTCTACATCTAGCTTAGGGCTTGCTCTCCTTGGCAGCCTTCATTAGTAGTGGGAAGTATGGCCAAAAGTCCATGTCACAGTATAATTTAAAATTCTGATGGGTCCAGTAGATACCAGTATATTTATTTATATGTACTTTGCAGACTGAAACATACTTTTTTAAATGACAAATGAACCAGTGATTAATTGCGCATAAAGGTTTGTGTGATAGGCTAAGTTCAGGGGATAGTGAGAAAAAGCCATAGGAGGAATTAAATTTTCATTTATCTGTTTTAGTGCTCCTTCTCAGATTAACACAGTAGCGGCACGTTTTGCTGGTGTTTGAGCATAGGTTTGCTCAAAGGCTGTCTGGAGGCCTACAGACACCCCAATAGCGAGTCGTGGGGCTTGTATTTGCCAGCACCAAGACACTCATCTGATGCCGTCTTTCAAGCAAGCTCATGGTTTCCGATGTCTGAGTGCTGAAGCACACTACCATTACTGCTGCAGGGGAGGAGAAAGTGTTATATAAAAGCTCAGGGAAACAGACTAAGAGAACAGAGGGCTCAGCTTCAGAGTGGCCGGCAGGAAATATTCACATGTCTGGTAGAGAATGGAAATGAAAGTGGGTGAAAGTTGACAGCATGCACTTATCAGTGTCTAACCAAGTAGCCATCGTGTCGCCAAGAGAGATGGGTACACACACGCGTGAGTGCGGGAAATTTGAATAGGGTGGACTGCACCTGAGTTGGAATTGTTGTTTGGTGCATGTCAAAGCATAATGGTTTATTGGGTGACCATGGGCAATGTAAATAGGGACTGCATAGACAAAAGGGCTTGCGGTATAAAATTGTGGTCCGAACAGCCAGTTGATCATTTCTTCGGGCCAAGATATACATCTGTGCTACTGATTTACTTAGTTGTAAATAATAGTTGCTAAGATCAGATTCTCTTCCTAGGGACAGCTTAGCTTGTGGTAGAAGGAATCTATGTTTAGAAGGTGTCATTTTTTTCCTTTCTATATTTCCAAGTTTGTTGTTTTCCATCACTTTTGAATTAGAGCCACTGTAAATACTTTTTTTAGCCACAAAACTATTTTTTTCTTTATTGTTTTGTTAGTTTCTTTGCAATCGACTTTATACATTTTTTTGCAAGAAATTTGCTTTGCAAATAGGATTGATGTGTATGGAATAAAACAGAAACCTATTTTTGAGTAATTGTTCGGTCTGTGTCTCACTTATTCCATCCCCTGGTCATTCAGTTATGTTTACTGGCACCCAGAGTCCATAATTGTGCAACAGTGCCTTTGCATGGGGTGTCACAGTGTGCCTCTTATCCATCAAAAACTTAACAGATTTGATGAGTAGATATTCCAAGTCTAAGTGCAGACCTTCACTGCTCTGCTCCAAAAGAAGGAGGTTGTCACTTTGCAATTAGTAATGTTACGTGGTACACCTGGTTACACTATTAGGGTTGTTGTAGGGTTATCTCACTAAAATAAGGATGATTGTCTAGTGAACCAGAGGACATAAATATGGAATCCAATTGGCTCTTCAGTGGAGCTGCTAAAATATAGAGCTGCAAAGTTGTGTAGTTGGACGCTTCTCAGGTATTTACCTCTCTCGAATCAATAAAACTAAAGATTCTGTCATACTCGCTCATACTCTCACCAGCAAGAAAACACTGCGCAAGACAGGGCTTCTTCCTGTCCTGCTGTTCTGTTTGCATCAACTCACCAATTAGGTTGACCCACACAGCATTCTCTGTAATATTCGGAGTCTTCCACTCATTTTTGGCATACCAGTAAAATATTTTTTTCTAAATACATCCCGGAAGAAAAACATAATTTGGTATACCAGAGCAAGAAATTTATCAGCCACTAATAGTGTGTCTGCTGACTTCTTTAAGGGCAACTTACTTCCATGCAGGCCATCCAGGGACAGTGTGCTGCTTCCCTAGTAGTCTTCCATTGCATCACTCTAAAGATGGATGCATTGCCAAATCTTACCTTCATTGCATGTGTACAGCATATCTTTTATTACTTGTGAGAAGCTTTTGATATTCCTTATAGAAAACCCATGAACAGCTAGAAAGGTAGAACACAAAATGGTTGGTATGCTACTCCCAATTTGTCTTCATGCAAAAACATAATTACAGTATGTGCTATAATACAATTCACAAGAAAAATTTAACAATCGTACTAATATAGTATTGTTTCATTATTTTTTAGTGTCATATTTTGTTACTTTGCAATACGTCGTATTACATGATTATATGAACTTCAGTTTTAGCTCATTTTAGATTCATTTAATTGCCTGAGTCCAAACTGCATTAATATGTAAATTTGCTTGTACAGAATATTACAGGAAATCACTTATGCTGTTGTGGTGGTTGTACTTTTTTGCACATTTATTAATGATGATTTGCTTTAATTATTTATATGCATTAAATTTAAATTGCTGAATTTGCTTCATTGCAAAGGTTGCGCAAAACACTCACAACTAGTAGCTTCTTTAAAAAAGATAATGAGAACTAGCGCAATATACTATTAGACTGCAACCTCATGGATCTAGTATTCTAGATTTGAACACTGTGATTATGTGGATGTTTTGTCCTGTTTCTGCATGGGTTTTCCTCGCATATTGTCAAGGATGTGCTGTACAGTTAGGTTAAAAAGTGATTCCAATTTGACCCAGTGTGAGTAAGAGTAGTTATGTAAGTGAGTGTAATTACTATTGGACTAGTGCCTTTCCTTTTACTTTATCCTCACTTTCTAGGGTGTTCATTTCTCATTTTCCTAATCAAGTTGCTGGTTTCTTTACAGTGAGGCACACCTCAAATTCTCAAGCTTTAAGCCTCATTTAGTTAACCTTTGAGTTACCTTCAGTAATTTCCCTTATGTTTCAATTATTTATTGCTACAATTTCACTTGTATACAGTACTTGTAATAAATTGTGAAAGATTATATACATTAACTAAACATTCCATTGGATCCATGTATACAGCAGGTAGCAACAGCATGAAGGAGATATCAGTATCAATAGATGTAATGCTAAACTCTATGAGTGATTTTTGTGGCATCTGAAAGAACAGGAGTGACAAAATAGAGACGAAGATGCAGTTGTTCAGGCCAATCATACTACCAATTGCACTGTGCAGTTGTGAAACCTGGGCATTAAAAAAGGCTGAAGAAAAGAAACTCCTAGTTTCTTGTTTTTAAAATGGCAGCCCTAAGGAGGATTTTCAGTGTGCAGCTGCTGGAAAAGATCAAGAATGAAGCAATCGGGAAATGCCCAAACCAGACAAAGACAATAGTGCAGTTGGTAACAACAACAACATTTATTTATATTCATACAAAAAGTAGCTCAAAGTGCTTTACATACTGAAGAAAAGAAAAACAAAAGACAAAATAAGAAATGAAAATAAGACAACATTAGTTAACATAGAAAAGGAGTAAGGTCGGATGGCCAGGGTGGAAAAAAAAAAAAACTCCAGACGGCTGGAGAAAAAATATAAAATCTGCAGGGGTTCCGAGCCACAGGACCGCCCAGTCCCCTCTGGGCATTCTACCTAACATAAATGAAATAGTCCTCTTTGTAGTTAGGGTTCTCACGGAGTCACTTGATGTTGATGGTCATACAGACTTCTGGCTTTTAATCCATCCATCATTGTTGGAATATCACGTTGCTTTGAGTAGATGGGATATCGGAATGCCTGACGCGTTATATTCCAAATCGTAACCTTAGATCTTCAAATGAGTGTCTCCTTATAATTCCAAAAGCTAAACTTTTGAAGCACAACCCTGTAGGGGCCCGTGGTCACCACCAGGAAATGCCCCAATGCCTTGGGGACCCTGGAACTCAGCAGAGGGCTTGCGCCTCCCTCAGACCATGTGGGGGCGACCACCCTGGTGCCTTTGGTGGCCACCGGTACAGGGCTTTGAAGCACAACCCCGTAGGGTCACCACCAGGGGGCGCCCCAATGCCTTGGGGACCCTGGACCTCAGCACTTCCGCCACACCTGGAAGTGCTGGGGGGAAGAAGAGCAGGGACACCCAGACTGCTTCCTGGGATGCAGCCGGCACTTCTGCTACACTGGGGCATGTCGCTGTCGGTGGAAGATTGTCGAGAAACACCTGGAGCACATCCGAGTAATTATAAAAGGGCCTGAAGAAGAGGCATAGTGTGGTGTTGGCCTGGACTTTGGGGGAGTCTGTGGGTTCAGTGGCACGTTACTTGTAAATTGACTGTAAATAAACTTATGGTGGTGATCTACAACATGTCTGCCTGTCTGTGTCAGGGGCTTATTCCACACTATTTATAGCTTATCACAGTTTTTAGCACTCTAGTGCTGCTGGAGCAATGTTACACTGGTGTTTAGTGCCCTGTCTGAGTTAACCACTGCCTTGAAGGCCTGCAAGTCAGAGGGTGTTTCCAGGCTTGAACTGGCACTACACGGAGGTGTGTGTCCACTGCCACTATATTATCTACTGACACACTACCAAATTGAAGAGGCCTAACAGTAAAGCATGTGCCCGAAGCCACTGCGGGAAGGAAAGATCAAAGAGCCGAGCTAGGAGGTTTTCGGCAGAGAGAATATTCATTTTTTCAGCATTATCTTTGTGCATAATTTTTTGCCTTTTTGTTTTTGATTATTTTTCTGTCTGTCCTTCATGAACTATTAATAGAACGATAAGGAGGAGGAAAGGGGTTTTTGTTTATTTTTGTTACATTTTTTTTTCATCACATTTTGCTTTGGAGTCACTGTAATTATAGTATATAGTACCTGCACCTATGTTTCTTGTTTTTGTTAATGCTCTTGCATTGAACTGTGCAAGACATTGCTGCATCCAGTTATTGGCACATCTGGGATAAACCAGGATTCTGTTTTCCTGGAGCTCCTGGTGCCCAGAATCTGAAACTGTGCAACAGTGCAATTGCATGGGGCACCTCACTTTTTCATTCTATATTTTTATTGGAAAAGGAGAATACTTATTTATTTTTTCCTATAAAAATGTACTTTATGATTGAATGTATAGCATGCTAAACTCTAAAGATTATATTTTAAATGTCATTGGAATGGCTTTTATATATCACTGTTTGTAATATTTTCTTCATTTTTTATTTTAAATTGAACTTTTTTAAATCAAAATCAGCATGATTAGATATTGTGAAATTAACATTTTTCATAAAGTTAATCCAACTTTTTTTAACTTTCAAACAAAGGACATTAAGCAGCTGCTGGGTATCATTGAGGTAATACTGAATGTCATTCAGTGTGGTTGTGTTCTTATTTAAAAACAAAAAACTGGCAGGAGTATATGAGGAATTGTATATATTTTTGCTGAAGCCCTCAATCTTTATAAAATATCTGTCCATCTGCCAAGTCGTTTGGCTTTCCTGCACACAGTATTTTTTCTTCTTTATGAATTCATTTGCCACTCAGAGAAAATTGGACGTGTGTGTGGAAAATCGGAAATTATTATCTAAGAATGTCCAGCTCTCCAGTTATTAACTGCCGTAGCCTCATCCATACTCCATAACCCAAGTGCTTACATAACTGAAACATGCCTAGAGCTAGTGATATGATTTGTAATGAGTGTTGTTGCCATTTCAAATTCAGCATGTTCATAAAATGTATGACAATATTTGAAAGCTTTAAAATAAGACCAGGGTTAGATTTTTTTTTTAACAAAAGGTGTCAAACACAAATGCTTTTGCAGCAGGTTTTTCGACAGGTGTTCCCAATTTTTTTTAAACCTAGAAGGCAGAAGCACTGATGATCCAAGATATTATTTGCCACAACAGCCTATAACTAAATGCATTAAAAGACATGTACTGTAAATACATGTAATAAAACCTAATATTACTTTAAAGTTAATAAAAATTTAATAAATTACACAGCATTAAATCCTGAATTAAGTGAAAAAATAAACTGAAAAAAACTGCAGCACATATGTATGTTGGCAGAAAAAGAAACTGAAAATATTAGCCACAGAGAGGCATCACCTGACAAGCTCATGAAACGTTCCATATACAGGTAATACAAGCTTACACAAAATTAATAGGGTACTACCTTTATAATTAAAGTTGGCCTAAGTCTAGGTTTCCCCAGAAATCTACTGTTTTTAGGCGCCTATCTGGGTGTCCAGATGAATTTTATAAAAATGTCAGTTTGTCTGGGTTTTTCATGTTGTGGCCCATCATTTTTTACCATGTTTTCTTTTTTTGCAGTTCAGTTGATCATCTTTTTTTCAAGTATTATGGAAGTAATTACACCCCCAACACAGTCATTCCAAAAGGAATGACAGTACAACCCATACATGGACAAAAACCCAAGGGGAACCGCATAGTCTTTTTTATATTTTTGTTTCTTCTATTTTGGCCTAGGTGATATGGTAACCCTACTTACAATATTCTTCATTGTTCTTGTAGCTGTTCAAGTGTATTTGTTTTCAGAACAGTTGCTTAAACTACTTTTCATACTTTATTTAGGTGTCATGGTGCTTAGTGAATGGGCATAACTGAAATGCTCTTATGATCAAATTGATCTATGTGTTCAGATATAAGCACTAGCTTTTGCTCCAAAGGTTAAAAGTCCAAGTGAACTACAAGAGCTACCTATCTCTTGGTTATTGGCTGGAGATAAAATTGAAAATGCTTAGAAAATGTTTGCATATATACAGGAATGTATAACTTGCCACCTCCAAAACTATAGAATGTTACTTGCTGCAATTAGGATTAGGAACTTCCCCCACATGATCAATATGGTCAAACTAATTTAGTTATCAATCAGATCTTTCAACTTTTACAAAGCCAAATCCTTAAGCCTCTTTAACATGTCAAGATTTTTTTTTCCTTTTTATTCATTTTATTACAATCCATACAAATCAATCATGTTTTTACAAAAAGAAAAATTAAGTTAAGAACAAATCGATCCCCACCCCTGAGAGAGAGAGCAAGCTAAACGGCGTGAAAATTAAGACCTGTAAACATACCTAAATTAATAAATATGAGCTTATTTTAAAATATTACTGATTAGATCCTGCCATGTTTTGAAAAAAGTCTGTACGGATCCTCTAACTGAGTATTTGATTTTTTCCAATTTCAAATAGTATAACACATCAGTTTTCCACTGACTTAAAAGAGGAGAGTTTTGGTTTTTCCGGTTTAGCAGAATAAGTCTACGTGCCAAAAGTGTAGTGAATGCAATCACAATTTGTTTGTCTTTCTCCACCCATAACCCATCTGGAAGAACCCCAAACACAGCTGTTAATGGGTTAGGAGGGATTGTGAGACCAAGGCTGTCTGAAAGGTAATTAAAAATTTTCGTCCAGAATGATGTTAATTTGGTGCAGGACCAGAACATGTGACCCAGTGAGGCTGGGGCTTGGTTGCAGCATTCGCAGGTTGGATCATGCCCTGGAAACATTTTTTAATCAAGACAGATGTGCTCGATATATAATTTTGAGTTGTATAACATGTCAAGATTTTGATTCATTCCTTCAACATACATGCATTGTTGGGTGGGTGTATGTGATAGCAGGCTGCTTGCTGTTTGCTGCTTATTGACACTTTGACAGGACAAAAGACACTGATGGAGAAGTGCGAAGTGATTTAAGGTAGGACGGATCTATGAGTTTTTTCGTAGACTCTGGTAATTCTAATGTTAATTTGAAATGGGAATACAATTGGAGACTAAAAACTGTGAAGAAGCAACACTGAATATGATAAGAGATAGAAAAATAAATTATTTTTGCAATTTATGATAAAAATGTAAACAGATACCAGAGTTAAAGCTTTGTATAGCTGTGTATATTTACACTTATAAAGCAACAGTGCATATGCTTCTTAAAGGTTTCCCCAAGCCAACAACCATACTGATATTGAGTGTCTACACACTTTAAGAAGGAGCATGAGAAGAAAAAGGAGTTGTGCAAAAGGTATGTGTATGCCAGCAAGAGCAATAGTGTGAGAGAGAAACAGTGCGAGAGAGCAAGCGTGAACTATGAAAGTAGTTAGAAGATCAACATCTCTGCTTAAATCCATTAGATCGGGTACATGGCCACTAATATGAGACTTGGGAAGCATACTGACGTGGATCATCTCATTGCATTGAGAAAAACAAAGGCATATGGTGTTGACAGTGTAACAGGCAGGTGTAGGTGTGAATATGTCAACAATGGACAAAGTAGGGGAAAGATCAATGGATCCACATTGGGGAGGCTGTGGAAAATCAGTGGTAATGTCATTCAAATAATTGCATTATTGCATTATATCATATGGCATAATGAAGTTCAACATAGATCAGGTACTCAGAACTGAAGGCAAAAACTCAAATGAATATTTATCAGTAAATGGGACACTGCATTGCTAAAATATAACATCCAATTCTCAATGCACTTACAATTTCAGTCCAAGAACGTATCAAATAATTCTCCAGGGTGAAGTGGTCACAAACTTTTAATTCCCAGTTTTTGTTCATTACACAAAATGCCAAATCGTATTGTGCCTAAATAATCAAATTTGACTCATTTGAAAATGTTGATGACGACTATTCCAATACAGCAAGATGTGAAAGTTTAGGTAGTCTTTAAATTGTGTCACTTGAAAGGGCTCTACCCTTTAATCCCCAAAGAAGAACTGAGACATTCAGGCTGTTGCACATGCATACGAGCAAAGTTATGCTGAAACTGTGCCTTCAAAGGGCCTGTCCAAGCAACACTGAAACAGACTAGCTGCTTCAGAGACAAAGAATGTTTCTCAATCTCAAAAAAGAAATATACATCCATATAAGAAATTGGATTAAGCATATCAGGGAATTAACAATATGTTAAAGTATTGGGATGTACTTACCACTGTAATGGGAAGGGGTGCATGTAATGTAAAGATCCCAGTGCTTGGAATGTATTAATCAATGCTTATCTTATTATTGTTGGAAACAAATGGTTTTCATGGTTGAAAGTGTGGGTGTAAACGTGCTATGTTAAGCCTTATCTTTTCTAGCCACAGGATCAACTATGTATCCTTAAGATTCAATAAAACTAGTTTGAGGTTCCTTTACAGAATAATGAAAACTAACAAAGCAGACTAACATGTTTGGGTTCTTTATTCTGGAAAATATTGTTTCAAGGTAGGAAAAGAATGTTAATGTTTCAATTTTTGGTGAACAATTCATTACAGTGGTCAATTCATGATTGATTTTATTGCACATAGATTGAGACCAACTCTGGGGGCAATATCTTTGTGTTCACTATCTGCTCTGTTTTTAATGTGTGTTTATTAATCCCTGTAAGCTTGTGAAATAAAATAACATATGTATGTGCATCTGCTGGTTTTAGCATTTATTTCTTCAAGCAATGAAGTATGTAAAAAATGAGAAAAATAATAAAAATCTAACTGACTTCAAGTCTAATTTCAGTTGCATCTGAACATCAGTAGTTATCAATGCTTTGTACATACAGTACGGTTATAGGTTGTAGGTTCAATGAAAAGCCTCTAAATGTTCTTTATAGTTGTAATTTTCTTCTGAAGTAGTAAATGGATTATAGCCTAGTGCCCAACCAGTTTTTCCCGTTGCATGTCACAATCTGCATATCCTTGGTGTTTGATGCTTTCTTTCATTCTTCTCTGCATCCCCAGATTTTTCATTTACAATAAGGTATAAATCCTTCCATAAATGTGTAAATGGTACAGCAGAGGCCATAGTAAAATAGAGCTCTGCTTTTTAATTGCCTGGTTTATTGATGAAGCTTTATTATTTAATTTAATTTACAGGAGTCAGAAAAATAGAAAATACACTTTTTGCTTTCAGTATACCCTTTTCCAGAAATAAAATGCACTTTTTCTGCATGTTGTTGATAATACCATCATAATAATATAACTACAATGTACTTTAAACAAATAGTATATAAATGATATTCACTGTAATAACAATAGCTGTTTAAATACTAATGATCAGAATTTTACTGAGCACATACTTTATGCCCAACTACTAAAATATTGCTATCATTATGTACCACCACCCACTTCCTCTGTAAAGGTCTCCTAGAAATTAATTTAATAAACTTGGACCATTTTTAGCATTTAATTAGTAAGCACGTCAGCTGCAGAAGAAGATACTCGTCGACAGGAACATGCATTTTAGCTCTTATTTGCTATTGCAAAATTGGCTTCTTTTCAAAACAATGTATCAGATTAACAGTAGGATGCCAAGACTTTGGGGATAACAAGTGGCTAACATTTACTGCAGAGGGAGAACCATTATGTTGCCCTTCTAACAGCCTGCACTGTCAACAAACAATTTGCACCTCCTGGTCAAACCACATGTGACAAGACCACCTGTTCAGCAAACATTTCTATTCATTTATTTCAGTAGGGAACAGCAGCTGCAAGGAAGCAGCAATTTTACTTTTTTTTAATAGTGATTGAGATAATTTGGCAATGAGATTTTAATGAATGATAATAGCTTAGAAGTTTGAGGCATTAAATTTTACTCTGCTATATTATGTTTGCATGTATTTAATCTTCAAACAAAGAAAAACATAACATAATGCTAACATTAGAAAATAGAAGTAGTTTAACAGCTTCACTTTAGATTGAATGTAAGGTTTATGCTTTTATTTAGTCATATTTACATGAAAAATATGCATTCTCAATTGCATTAAAAATAGTGGCATTAAAGAATGCATTAAAAAAAAATCACCAGCAACTTTCATTTATAAATAGTAATGTTTTTTGCTCTGAAGGGTCAGGTAAATAAGAGGTTTTCTATAAATTAAAGAGATCCAAAAAAAGGAAGTCTAAATGTGTAAAAAGAAGACCACTACTGAAGAGAGGGACAATTAAGTTTAAGAAAAAAACATACAAATTCAAATTAAATAATTAAACATTAATAAATCCTTTATCTTCCAACTTATAAGAGTCTGTGTGTGTGTCTGTGTGATTGTTCGGTTGCTATGTCTGTCATTCCAAAAGATGGCAGATCACAAGCATTTTTAGTAATAATATGCATTGCATTTGTCATTCCAACAGATGGCACATCACAAACATTAACACTGCTTTTACGAATCCCTTACCAGATGGCATATAACAGAGATATACAGTATATAACTCCCTTTATCAATGATTTTTTTTTTCCAAAAGTGTATTTACAGTCAAAAATAAATCTTCAGCATTATTAAAATGAAGCCATTTTATCTTGGAAACTATATTTCACATTAAACGTGATAAATCATGGTATATTTGGCAGAAAGCTACATTTGTGAACAAACATTCCTTGTAGGAAGTTAATAAAAAGTCAGCCTATTTAGTTCTGTCTCATTTCAAGGGTCAATCTTCCTATTTAAAATCAAACCTGTACTTCTTTTTTGTTCAAGGTTACAAACAAAGAAAAAAAATATAGCTGTTAATAATGAATTCAAATTATACAAACCTCCTTTCACTTCTTGCCATGGAAACATTTCACATTAACAATGCTTCTGCACTTATCATTTCAATGTTGGATGCAGAGCTGACTCTTGACGGGGTCAAGGCAGCCATCAAAGCTTTGAAGAACAGCAAAGCATCCAGTGTGAACAACATAACTGTGGAAACAAGCAAAGCTGGTAGAGACTGCTTACTTAATCGACTTCATACAGTTCTCTGCACAATATGGTGCATGGAGCAAGTCCCAACAGCGTGGAAAAGGGTCATTATCATACCAATTCACAAAAAGGTGACAATAGAGACTGCAAGAATTGCCACGGTATTTGTTTCTCAATCATCAGCAAAGTCTTCACGAAAGTCCTTCAAACCAGACTGCAGAGGAACCGCGAGCAGACAAGCCACGAAGAACAAGCAGATTTCAGACTGAATCCTGGCTGCTGTGACCAGATCTTCACCCTGCAACAACTCATGGAAGTCAGAACTTGTTGTGGAAAATGGCCAGGACTGTGGGCAGCACTGGAGAGGGAACATGTCCCCCCAAAAAATATCACCCTATTCAGATCCAGCTACAATGGTTCCACTAGCCAAATAAGGAGTTTACCATACAGACCGCAGTCCATCTAGGGGACATTTTGTCAACTCTCCTATTCAATATTGTCATTGATGCAATCATGCTGAAAGTATTCCAAGACACATGCGGAGTTCAATTCGATGTAAACAAGTTTATCACTGACCAAATGTTCACAGATGATAGTGCCTTTTTCACCTGCAACAATGCAGAGGCAGCAGATACTGTTTACCAAATTGACTGAATAGTCCAATCGTATGGCCTGTAAATCAACACAGACAAGACAAAGGTACTCACAATGGATGGGTCACTAGCCACTGTCCACTTGGATGGAACCCAATTTGAACAGGTTAATGAATTCAAGTACATAGGATGTCTAGTTTAAGAAAATAAGGTGGCCTCCACAGCAAAAATCCATAGCTGGATTGGACAAGCAACTGCAGCATTTTTCTTGCTGAAATGGTACTTGTGGAAACAAATGAACATTTCAACGAAGACTAAAGTTCACCTCTTAACCTCCTGATCCTGTTGTACATATCACAAATGTGGACTTTGCTCAGATCTGACCTTTTCAAACTGGAAGTATTCCAGATGTAATGTCTATGTCAGATCCTTGGAGTCTCAATTCATAACGTCAACAACGTTGCTTACAATGGTTTGGTCACATTTGTCAAATGAGATGGCAGATGTCTACCACACAAATTCCACAAATTGCTCCAGAGCGCTCTTGACCTCAGACTGGGACGATAGTTCATCTTTCAGCAGGACAACGACCCTAAGCACACAGCCAAGATATCAAAAGTGGCTTCAGGACAACTCTGTGAATGTCTTCGAGTGGCCCAGCCAGAGCCCAGACTTGAATCCATTTGAACATCTCTGGAGAGATCTTAAAATGGCTGTGCACCGACACTTCCCATCCAACCTGATGGAGCTTGAGAGGTGCTGCAAAGAGGAATGGGTGAAACTGGCCAAGGATAGGTGTGCCAAGCTTGTGGCATCATATTCAAGAAGACTTGAGGCTGTAATTGCTATAAAAAGAAATGAATTTAATCCATTTTGGAATAAGGCTGTAACATAACAAAATGTGGAAAAAGTGAATGGCTGTGAATAATTTTGCATTTCTATTTTTTGCTACCTTTAAAACTTCTGCTTCTTCACCCTTTTTAAATTGAATCATAATCTGACCTGGTAAATGAATTAGTAATAATTCAACAGAATGACTTCAACCATGCATTGGCAATTCCATTAAATGCTGCCCACTTTCCATTGCACTGAAGTACCGAGTATCTAAATATGCTTGAACTTCATCCTGCGAATGTTCTTTCGATAAAGTTATGTGTGCTCTATTGTGCCTTTTATGAATGTACTTGTAGATGTACTTAATACTCATAACCGATGCACAATACTCAACATTAATATGACAATCAAATCGTTTGAGCAAATACGGATTATATGGTACAATCTATGAGTTATCAAGCATCCCAATTACCATTGTGAACTTTGACCCGGACACAGACAGACGGACAACATAGTTCCACCCAACACACTGTTTATTTACAAGTTATTTACACAAATAAGTCACGTGCACTCATAACCCCAGTGCCTCCAGCACCGATTCCCCCAAGTCCAGGCTACACAGTCCTGTGCCTCTCTTTCTCCTGGCCGCCTCCAGTCCTCACTCCAGCTCCGTCCTCTTCCACCCAACTTCCACTAATGACTGGAGGGAGGCGGCCCCTTTTATAGGAACCCGGATGGGCTCCAGCTGCTTCCCGGCAATCTCCCGCGGACACACCCTCGTGTAGCGGAAGTGCCGGCTGCGCACCCGGAAGCCGTCCGGGTGTCCCCGGTCGTCTTCCCCGGCACTTCCTGGTGTGGCGGAAGTGCCGGGCTCCCGGGATAATAAGGCACTGGGCGCCGCCTGGCGGTGGCCACGGGTCCCTACAGGGCTGGGCTTCCAAGCCCTTTACCCGAGGCCCCCAACATAACCAGGCCTTAATAAAGAAGAGACGATTAGCTTTGACTTTTAGATATGCATTAAAAATGTAACTGAGCAGTTAGATGACAGTGTTCTTGTTTGAAAATGGTTATAAGTAGGGCGTGCCAAGAACTGAGAGGTTAGATGACCGTAATCTTGTTTGAAAATGTTTGGAAGTACAGCGTGAATTGCTTCCAAAGGATGTCAGTATGAAGTGACTTGACGGTGTCGTGGGATGTGAAAGTGTCTCTCTTAAGTGTCTCTCAGTCTCTGTTTTAATCTGTCTCTCTTCAAAAGATCACGTCTCAACACACATTTTTTTTATAATAGAAAGACATGCTTTAGCATTTTTCCCCCTCTGGCAAACTTTTTTTTTAATTGAAAACTTATCTTAACATTATGATTGAACATATAAATAAAGAAGATGTTCCAAGAATTTTTTATTTATTTTTACATATAATAAGGTGCTGATCTCTACTTTTAGTGCAGCTAATGGTTTGTGGGGACAGTGCAGCTGGGATGCAGTATCAAGATAAAGATATTGGGGTCCAAAATTCAAACAAGTAATCATCAAAGACCGAGTCCTTACAAGGATAAACTAAAGTAGAGGAGTGATCAGGTTTTATAGCTGGAGGGCAGGAAGAGGTGGGTTTTCAGGTAGAAATGGACTCAATAGGGGGGTGTGAACTGCTGTCAGAAGTGGGAGGAGTTTTAGGTGAGCTTTCTTTCTGGAGGTCTGTGGAAGAGGGAGAAAAGGCATTAGTACAATTAATCAGCCCCAGACTCTGCATCTTACTCCCACCTGAGCCCTTATACTGCTTTCCACGTGCATATGTGTGACAATATCTATACTAATAAAAGGCAAAGCCCTCACTCACTCACTCACTCATCACTAATTCTCCAACTTCCCGTGTGGGTGGAAGGCTGAAATTTGGCAGGTTCATTCCTTACAGCTTCCTTACAAAAGTTGGGCAGGTTTCATTTCGAAATTCTACGCGTAATGGTCATAACTGGAAGCTGTTTTTCTCCATTTACTGTAATGGAGATGAGCTTGAACGCCATGGGGGCGGAGTTTCGTGTGACATCATCATGCCTCCCACGTAATCACGCAGTACATAGAAAACCAGGAAGACCTCCAAAAAGCGCTGAAGAAAACATGCATTATATAATTGAGAAGGCAGCGAAACAATAAGAAGCGAGCGAGTGACATATACAACCATATTCATGAGTTCTGCTACTTCGGAAACAAAGCACGATGTAAACCTACACTTTAAATTAAGTTCATAGACAGGCTGCGGCTGGCGTTTGTAATTTAGTGCCTGCCCATATAAGGCCATCCGTCAGGGGCAATCCAATAACAACCTCCCACTAAATATTTACGGGTTAAGGACTGTGCTTATGCAGAGGAAGATGAGATGGTCAGGGTGGTGTTTGGCACAAACTCAGCGAAACTGCGAGAGAAAGTTTTAAGTGCCAGGACTAAGGTAACATTAAATACAGCCATGGACATAGCACGAGATGGCACCAGCACAGCTGGGAACCTTCGATGCATGTACACCGAGCGGCTCACGTGAACTGACGCAGTGCACAGATAAAAGCAACAGTTCCAAAGAGCTGAACAAAACAATTACACAATTGAAAAGGCAGCAAAAATATGAAGCGCCTGATACATACAAGCATATTCATAATTCCAGCTACTGCGGAAACAAAGCACACGGTGGAAAAGTCAATGTCCCGCTAAAGGAAGACAGTGTAAAAAAAACCCGTGCATGCAGTGTGTCAGGTCTCAGATAAAGAAGAAGACGAGCTGTTTATTGATGCAGTAAGAAACGAATCGATGAATGAAATCTGTCATCTTTACAAGGATTGACAAACACGGAATGTAACTTGAACACAACACATCCTACAAATACGAACCTGATTGAAAGAAATAATGATAATCAAATCCTTGATGACAGCAACACTCAGTAACACTCACAAAACAAATACTGTATATTGACAGTCATGTTACGTTATTTTTAAAATGTTCCCTTTTCTTTTCATAGCTTTTTAACACACTACGCTCTGCTGCGATACGCGGTATATATATATGTATATATATATCCCGATCTACATACTCGAATAATGGATACTTTATTCGCCATCAATGATTGTTTTGGTAAAGCCATACTCAGTGTATTCATTAGATGAACGGTAAAAAGTAAGAGCGAGGGAGGATGACTTATTGAGGCATGCAGGCTGTAGTGTGTCAACTCTATCTGAATTGCGATCACATTTGAAAAATATATCTTTTCAAGTTCTATTTAGTCCATATGTGTCAAACTCAAGGGCGGGCCACATCCGCCCGGCGTAATTATATCCGCCCGAGATCATTTTATATACTGTATTATTGTTATTAATGGCCGGGTATGTGAAGCGCTGGTAACACAATAAACTACAGATCCCATAATGCAGCGCTTCAGCTGCCTTGCCGAACACTTACCGCGTTAATCAAGTCTAGCTTATGATGCTGCAAGTTATTGCGAAGCTAGCTCACACGATGCTGAAGAGAAAAGTTGATTCTGAAAATAGAGCCTTTAAAAACCGATGGGAGGCTGAGTATATGTTTACTGAACCCGTGTGTCTCATTTGTGGAGCTAATGTGGCTGTAATTACAGAATTTAATCTAAGATGGCACTATGAGACAAAACATCAGGGTAACCTGAAAGACCTGAATGCAATGCAGAAGATACAGAAAGCAGAAGAATTAAATAAGAATCTGACACTTCAGCGGACGTTTTTAACCCGTGCACAATCACAAAGTGATTTCAAGTGAAGCTGCTTTTATGGGAGACACAAATGCACCAGTGCAACTTGCCCCACTTTCCCTGTTGCCAAGTAATGTTGAACCAAGTCATCACTACGGTGTTCCCAAATACGCACTTTGCTGATAAACTGAGCGCACTGAGTTTGCACGGCGCTTTGGTGACTTTGAAGAACAAAAAAAGTCCGTCTACATGCGGCTCGAACCTTGTGCATGTTTGGTAGCACATATCTGTGTGAGAAGCTCTTCTCAGTGATAAAGACTAACAAAACAGCACACAGGAGTCGCCTCACTGATGAGCACCTGCAATCCATCCTGAGAATCTCCACAACACAGAACCTCACACCAAACACATGCGAACTTGTTGCCAAAAAAAGATGCCAGGTGTCCAGCTCTAAAATGACATATGAGCAAAGACAACTGAATGATTTGATTTGTTATTGCTGAAAGGAACACATTTTATTTATATTTCCAGGTTTTGTTATGCAGCATGTTCATATTTAAATTTGTATAATTTTAACAGGATATATTTTTATGGAGAGCAAAATCTTTTGGGATATTTAAAATCTAAGTTTATTTTTTATATAAAATTACATAAGAGTAAAGAAATTTGAATGTTTGTTCTTTTAACGTTTACTTTATTTCTAACTTGTATAATTTAGACAGGATATATTTTTATGGAGAGCAAAATATTATAAGTTGTTTAAGGTTTGAGTTGATTTATTCAGGAATAATATTCCTGTCTGTTTTTACCATTCCTACCAAAGATATTTCTGTCGAATAAATAAAAATTCCTTCTATTTAAAATTTAAATAGAACTTGAACAAATACGATAGTTCATAATATCCACGCAGACTTGCACGTAAGAGCGGGAGTTATCCGTTTTAACAAGCAGCATATTGCACTGATACGAAATAGCTGTGTGTGTATATATGTAGATATGTATGTATATGTATATATATATATGTATTTGTGTGTATATATGTGTGTGTATGTATGTATGTATATGTATGTGTATATATGTAGATATATATATGTATGTATATATGTGTGTGTGTATATATATGTGTATATGTATAGATATGTATATATATATGTTTATGTGTGTGTGTGTAAATATATATATATATATATATATATATATATATGACAGCAACACTCATCACTCACAACAGTGACAAAACAATTACATTGACAATCATGTTACGTCATTTTCAAAATGTTTCCTTTTCTTTTTCATTGCTTCTTTAACACACTACTTCTCCGCTCTGGCTGGTATTTTGCTAGTATACTAATAAAAGGCAAAGCCCTCACTGACTGACTCACTCACTCACTGACTCATCACTAATTCTCCAACTTTTCATGCAGGTAGAAGGCTGAAATTTGGCAGGCTCATTCCTTACAGCTTACTTACAAAAGTTAAGCAGGTTTCATTTCAAAATTCTACGCGTAATGGTCATAACTGAATCCTACTTACGTACATATACAGTATACGGCCATAGCCTGCAGCTCGGTCGCCGTGTGAGGCGGAGTTGCATCACCCATTACCACGCCTCCCATGTAGTTGGCTGCCTGCCTATATTGCGTCCCCCATACCCATACCTCCCACGTAATTGAGTGCCTGCTCATATAAGGCCGTCCATCAGCAGCAATCCAATAGACACGCTGCCGCTACGAGGCGTTTGTCATGCCTAAGATGAATATGATTTTTGCGAGATACAAGTTTAGTGAGAAGACCCAAGGTATAAACGAGACTTTTGATCACTTTGTAACAGAGTTAAAATTGCTGGTGAAGGACTGTGCTTATGCAAACAAAGATGAGATGGTCAGGGATAGAATAGTGTTTGGCAAAATCTCAGCAAAAGTGCGAGAGAAACTTTTAAGTGCCGGGTCTGAGCTAACATTAAATAAAGCCGTGGACATTGCAGGATCGCACAAGATATTCACGAGATACAAGTTTAATGAGAAGACGCAGGGTATAAACGAGATTTTTGATCACATTGTAACGGAGTTAAAAAGCAAGAGCTCCAAAGAGTGCTGAACAAAAAACGAATTACACAATTTAGAAGACAGCAAAAGAATATGAAGCATGTAACGGATACAAGCAAATTCAAAAGTGCAGCTACTGTGGAAACAAAGCACATGGTGGAAAAAGTCAATGTCCAGCTAAAGGAAGACAGTGTAAAAAATGTGGTAAATTGAACCACTTTGCTAAAGTTTGCAGGACTGGGAAAGGTAAACCCGTGAATGCAGTGTGTAATGTCTCAGATAAAGAGGAAGACGAGCTGTTTATTGATGCAGTAAGAAAGGAGCAACCCTCTGAATCTAAAAAAGCCTTAGTAAGCATATCAATAGGAAAGCAAGGTGTAAAGCTTAAGTTTAAATTAAGTTCATAGACACACTGCTGCAAAATATTCGCAGGCAAATCCACAAAATAATACCGGGAATGCATGTTAAACATCGTAGATTTCCGAGTACCGATTTGGGTAGTGAACACTTCGATGAATGAAACCTGTTATCTTTACAATGGTTGACAAACATGGAATGAAACTTGAACACAACACATCCTCCAAATACGAACTTGATTGAAAGAAATAATGATAATCAAATCCTTGATGACAACAACACTCATAACAGTCACAAAACAATTACATTGACAATCGTGTTACGTTATTTTTAAAATGTTTCCTTTTCTTTTTCATAACTTCTTTAACACACTACTTCTCTGCTGCGAAGCGCGAGTATTTTACTGTATATATATATATATATATTTTTTTTTAAATTATATATATATGTTTTAAAATGTACTTGACATTTGCTATTAATTACTCTCAAATACTGGAAATATATTCATTCCCATATATTTGCAGTCAGGTTTAATTCCTAGCCTAGCCTGGCTTTGTGCCTTGGTTCTCAGAAAGAGCTACACCTGTAACTAATTTGTCTTGAAAAACTGACTCCTAATATGTGACATCTTTTGAATATATTTTAATTTTCACCAATCAGCATACATATAAATGGTGTACTTCAGAAACACCACTTATGTCATTAAGCATTAAGTATTATGTGAATTCCCAAACGAGTTAAAATATTAAGAGTTGTGGGTGGATACTTGAATTAAAGAAATAAAACTTCTTACATGTAAACTGCTATCAGAGAACAAAATATAAAGTTAAATGTTATATATGATGTAATTTTTTTAATTTAAATGTACTAGTACAAATGTCAGGAGATCCTAGTTAAACAAGTTAAAAAGTAAACTTTTCTCTTACATTGCAAAGCCTGGCTTTCTATGTGATTTCTAAGGTCTTTACTTTTTTACCTTCAATCATTAAAATTTTGGTTTAGTTTAGGGAAATGCCACTTAAACAAAACCTTCATTTACAGCTTGGCAAAGAAAATTATCTATGACACTACCCATCCTAACCAACGGCCTCTTGTCTGTGCTGTGGTCAGGTAAACACTTAAAGTCAGTTCAGAGAGAACAAGAAGGAGCTTTTTCCCCAAGTTCATCCACATGTTGAATAAGGAAAGTGTCTAAAATGACAAAGTGCTGTATTGTCAATTCTCTTACATAATACTTACAGTATTTAAGTTAGTCATTTATTTATTATTTTTCGCAGATTGATAAATCTACCAATGGTGTTTGCATATTTATATTGTCATGTATTATTGTTATTGTCCCGTTATATTATTTAAAGCACAATCATTAGGGTTAAGCAAATAAGCATTTCATTACATATTGTACTCTATGTATAATTTGCATGTGACAAATAAAATTGTATTTGATTTATTTGACTCTAACCAAGACAATCGGCCTTAAACTTTTGATCATACACAAGTAGCCTTTAAAAAGTTTCTGAAGATAAAACATAATAATTTGCTCTGATTATCATTTCTTGGAGCATCATACGTTCAGAGAGCAAATGAAGTAACTGTGCAAGAATTTTATTTGAAAAATTGTACCAATTCACAGCTTTAACTTTGTTATTTTTCTCTTGCCTCTGGGAAACCAATTAATTCATACCTTTTGTGCATAAGGCAAGTATTCAGATAATAAGAAAAGAATTGAACACTTAACACAAATAGCCTAAAATTACCGCAAGCATATTATTAAATATGAATAGTTGTAAGATAATTTATGTTAATTGGTATGCCATCACTGAAATTGCTTTTCCTCTTGTCCAGAAGAATTAGAATGGCTTTATACAGAATTTATTTTTCTGAGCTTTTGTTAGTACTCAAAAAAGTTAAAAGATGTTTTCATTAACATATTAAATATATATGACAAATTCTATATTAAATATTTTAAATGTGATATTTTATAGCATAATGTCAATGGCAAAGACATGCACTCAGCATATTAATAACTAATATCATTTGTTTCACTAATGTTTGCAGGTATTGACTTTCAAATAACATGTAACACTGTAGTACTTATATTAGAATCACAGATTATTATTATTATGATTATTTTTATGACACTATTTTAGTAGAGTTGCGTGGGAATATTTATGAATACCTGAAGGATTGTGACAAGCTGTTTGAAATCATCTTTGGTGGTTTTGATTTTATTTTACCACACAAGTTTCAAATTTGAATCACCTTCCCAAGGTTTCCTGTAAACAGTTAACGCCACTGCTGCCGCAACAATTCCAATAATAGTTTCCATTTCACTTTGCACTTACCCATTTGAATGTGAGACAAGGTGTTTTCCATAATCACAACAGGTCTATGTACTGAATAACTTTATGTATCATAGGAGGCAGTCAAGGTCAATATTTTAAGTTTAGACAAGCATAAAATTCAGCTTTAGATATATTTCACAGTAAAGCAGTTAAAATGCTAATAGGAGACTAAAGAACATTGAGCTTTCTGATGACATCCACAGCTGACATTAACAAAGGAGAAGCCAACATTCATGAATACTCTACGTTAGCTTACCCCCGGACGTAAGACTTGCTTTTATGTAAAGCAGGTAAGAAGGAATATCCTGGAGAAATAATTGTCCCATGATTTGTAAGAGGATGTCTACAATAACAGTGACTATCTACTCATACCATCGATTGATTCAGTGTGGAGGAGTGTCCATTTTGTAGTGTGTTGAGATCTACCATAGTCCTAAGGCTCAGACAACTTGAAAAGTCTTAACCCGCTTCAAAATCCATGTGTTCACTTGCTCATTAAGCACCAGATAGCATCCAAGACACCATTTTAAGATGAGTCCAGATGTGTGTGTTTTTAAAGATTTAGATGGATGGAAATATTCAGTAAAAAACAGTCTGCATATCTAATATGCTATTTTTTAAAAGCAAGACTTTTCTTGATGAAACAGAAATCCTCTGCCAATCACATGAACCTTATAAAAATGGCACCAAAAATGCAGCTTACTTAACATATAAAAATATATATTTTATAAGTCATGAATTACTTAATTAATTGAAGAAAAACTTCCTGTGTCTTGCAATTTAATTTATGCACCCTTTGATTTAGATTTTTACCCATCTTTGAGGTGAGTAGACTGATAAAAAAATGCAAAGATTAATTAAAAAGGAATTTTGCTACATCTTTCCTGCTTGTTCATGTACAATAATAAAGTAAATTTCTTTAAGTAAAGAAAAGTTATTTCTCCTACACACAAGGAAGTTTAATTTGCTCACAAAATCATTTTTTGTGTGAACGAGTACACAAGAAAGTTTTACGTGGTAACAAGATTTTTTTGCGTACGCAGACATTAGTGTTAACTGAGATAGAAGCATCCCTCCATATATTTCTGACAGACTTGTTCTGCTTCTCCATATTTAACTGTTTTATTGTGTAGCCTATCAGAAAGTGGTGTGCATGCAGAAAACAGCTTGTGCATATTAGAAATAACTTTTATTTGTGTTTATGTCCTTGTAAAATATATTTACAAAACATAACATATTGCTGTCTAGCCTAACTTTTCTGGTAGTATATTTTAATGGCACTGCACACAAAAATAAAATCACCATACTTTTTTTAATATAAAGGATCACCTTTTAAATTCAAAGTACTGTAAGCTGTTTTCATATTAATTTTTTACCTGTAAAGTCTTTGATGCCACTGAAGTGAATGACAAAGCAATATATATTTCTGTCCCACTTCAGGGAAGTTCATTTTCCCAATCTTCTGGCATAAAGACATATTGCTTGTATGAAGGAGAGGTGAAATTCTCTGCTGTGCTTCACTGTGTCAGCCATAGAATTTTCCACGAGTCGGTGTAGGTTTTTATGGGCATCATAAAGTATATACTTAATATCATTTTTTAAACAAATATATTGGCTGTCATTGTTTTTATATAGTATGCTGGTACTTTTTGAACTTTCATTTGCTAAATCAGCCAAAAGAGATAAGCCTTTCTTCGATATGTGTGATTTTGGGTAGCAGTCAGGTGACGCTCAACAATATAATTATCATCACATACAGTTTTTTACTGTATGCTCAATCATCTACAATGTGTCTTTCTCTGTTGTTGAACAGGTAGATTTTTAGTATGTGGATACCTGACTAAAAGTAATTTAAAATATTTTTATGTTTAAAAAGTTTTTATTTTCATTGCCTACTGCAAAAATTGCATATTCATAATGTGTTTTCATTGTCTCGTTAAGCTTATTTTTTTAGAATAATTGAAAAGAACGTATTTATTTATTTATAAATTTATTCAAAATGTCATACTTAATCAGTGTTTATAATTTTCTCTTATTTAACAATAATAGTGTGAGTAGATCTTTTAGATAGAGAGAGAAATAAAAAAAACTACAGTATATTATATACTTATACTACATGTATAGTCTGTGCACATGCAGTATTAATATAGTCAGGAATACTTTATTGTACAAGCATACAAGCATGAAAAGTATAAGCAATTAAATACCAATGATAAATTTCATTTAAAGAAAGACAGGGACAGTGAACTCTGTTCATTTATCTTGGATGCTTCCTTTTGCAATTTTTCACTGTCTCTAAATTAGAAGGTTTTTTTCACGTACTGTAACATCATCTAAAACAAAATTCTGCTTTATATATAGAGAGATCTCCCAGCTTTACACACATCATTAAGTCTATGATTGATGCTGTGTAGGCTTAACAATATTGTTTTTTTTATCTCTGAAGTGGACAGCTGAGATATAGAAAGGAATTGTAATATTGCCAAAATATAAAGGAGATACTTTATCATGTGAACTAAAATGCAAGTCAAATAATATAAAAGACAGTTTTTTTTTTTTGTTTTTTTTTGTTATGTGATAGCTATGTTGACACATTATAGCACAGGTCCAGAGAGGATATGGCTGGTAAGCAGGATATCCCATTTACTTCTTAGACTTAGAGAAAAGGTCAGCAACATCAACAAATGATAACAGCCGGGAGATAAGATATATTCTGAATAATAATGGATCAGTCACTAATATATTTCTTTTGTAATAAACCTAAGAGATATCTAAAAATGCAGAGATCTACTATACCAGCATTTACTATACCTTATACCCATTTTTTTGCATAATTTTGGAGACATGGTGGTGCCTTCATAGTGAGGATTCCCTGCTTGTGCCTATTTGGATAAGCTGCAGTTTTCTACCACAGACTAAACACATACTACTTTTAAATGGTGTCCTAATTGCTGCAGTGGAAATGACACTACAGTGGTGCTTTGGATGCAAAACATCAAACACAATTCACATGTTGGCACAGTGCTTAACAGTGTTGTCTCACAGATGCAAATCCCTGGGTTCAAATCTTGCCTGTGCAGAGTCTGAACGTTATTCTTGTGTCTGCAAGAGTTTTTCTATAAGTACTTTGGGTCCCCTTCCACATCCCAAAGATGAATATTCTTGGGTAAATAGAACAAATTGGATCAATATGAGTTATTGTGGGTTTATATATCTGAGTGGCCCCTTTGATGAAATGGAGCAACGAACTGGCTGGTATGGCCTCCTGGCCCTTAAGACTTTTAATTTTGATTAGGTGGGCATGCAAATGCTAATTCTTTGTGTATATTAATATATAATAAAGACTGCAATAGGGTTCCTCATATAATGTGCCCATTATAACTCCCTTTGGCATGCCAGCTAAAACTTATTGCATTGGCCAAGCAATTTCTTTGTTCTGTGTTAGTGCTGGATTATCCATTCTCATTTTAAAGCAGCTTCTTGGATGGATAGATCTGGCAGCTCAGTCCCTGCTTCTTTTCAAAGACCCAGCCCCCATCTGCTTACTGTTTCCCCTGTGCACACTCGCGCATACTTAAATATACTGAACAATTACCCAGCACCAGGTTTACATCACTTGAGTGATGCAGATGAAGCCAGCAAACCTCTTAAGGGGTTGCACACAGGTGTCACCATTCATTCTGCTACAATAGGTGTTTTTACACTGAAACTCTAATTTGTTTCCGCACCATTGATACATACAGTACTGCTGATTAGAAATGTGCCTTACTGCTACAAAGCTGAGCATTATGAACTTCATTCCAATCATTAAAGATAGGTGTCACCTGAATTTAGCTGTGCAATTTTGAGAAGCCTAAGATTAGTGATATAAACTGGGACGTGACTGAAATTATATATTAAAATATATTTTTCAGTTAATTTATAAAAAATCATTTCTTGGTATCATTTAAACTGTTTTTTGGAGATTTTGTTCTCAGTTAATCCCGATGATCTTATTGATGTTGTAATTAACTTTATTTTTTATTATATCATTATATTCTTCTCTGCAATGGACAGGCACCTAAATTATAGTTGATTGCCATGTTGTGCCCAATAATGCTGGGATAGACAACGGCTTCCAAAGACAATAAACTGGATATATAAGTTAAAAGATGGATGTATTGTGAGCTGGAGGGCTGATCGCACCCCAAATAGATACAGACGCCCCTGGGAAAACCACAAACCCTGAAACACTGACTACCACCCTCATTGCTCCTTATCCTTGCACTATAACGCGTAATACAAGCCTCGTGGTACTCCGCGACTTATAAGCCTTGCACAGCGCCTGTCAGTTTGGAATTGATTGTTTGCTTTTATCTCTCTCTGCTCCTAGCAGAACTGTCATCTCTGACTTGTCATGGAGCACGTTTAAGCTCATGTGTTTGCAGTGTTTGAATAAAAATCCTTCTTGTTTCTACGACCTCCTGTGTCTCTGTGCAAATCTGTGACCCAAGCGTGACAAGTGGTACCAGGAGTGGTTGCACAGATGGATGCCGCCGAAGACTTATTTCAGAGCTAAAACATGCACTTAAAGACTGGAAACTAAACATGGATGACCCAATCCGTGCGCAAATTCAAGATTTGATACATAAAGTGCACTGCTGGTTTGAAGGAGACGTGATGGAAACAGTTGTCGTGAATATATTACTGGCCGGCATACCTGAAGTTCTTCGAGATGAATTTCTATGTCATGATATTAAATCATTAACGATTATGTCCAGACGATTAGAGGGTTCACAGTCCTTGGAGAAAGAGCGGTGGATTTCGTGCTGCTTCGCAACCTGTGAACGAACGTCCAGGACATTCTCGTCGCTTCGATCGACAAGCTGCAGGACCTGAAAATCTAATGGGGTCAGGTAGGACCCGGGAAATCCAGTCGTAGATGGACGCCTGTTTCTGGGGAGACAGCGGCAACAGCGCGAGAAACCGTGGACACTACAGAGCACGCGGCGTGGGCGTCGCAGAGGATATTTCGAAACGGAGCCACGTAGATGTTTCCGTGTGATCAGCTCGGCCATTTGGCAAGAGAATGTCGCTTGTCTCCAGCTCATTCAATGGAGATTGGACTGGCGAGATTTGTTGCTCAACTATTACATATCCGGATGGAAAAGATGGCTTGTTGATCCGGTGAAATTGGGGCAGAGAAATCTCAGCATTGTTAGACTCGGAAGTGACCTTTGTATTGTGAGACGAGACTGTCTTAATGAACAATGCCTTAGAGACTGTGAGACTGTAAAAATACGCTGTGTTCATGGTGATGTTAAAGATTATCAGACTTTACTTCTTCCTTTAACTTATAGGGCGCCACTTTAAGGTTTGGTCTGCTTTCAGACTCGTGCCCTTGGCCATTACTCATAGGACGGAGAAATGCCCTTTTTCGAAACTGATTAATAAATGTAAGGGACCAGTAGTCCAGTCCACTAATGAACTTAGTGGGGGAGAAGAAGAAGAAACAAGACGAAGAACTGGTAGCGGCGGGGAAAATCTAGAGCCCAACTTAGATATTGAACCCGATCTCTCCAGCGAGACGGAGGAGGTCACCCCGACAATCTTCCAGAATGGGCTGGTCCTTCTACATCTTCCCAGATTGCAAACGCCTCGAACACAAACCGGCGTTAACGAACAATCAGATTTTGTGCGTTTGCAGCATACTGATAGCTCATTAGAATATGCATTTAAACAGGCTCGCCTGCTAATGACTCTTATTACCAAGCGTAATTCGGGGTGTGAAAACCCCACACTTTATAGAAAAGGACGGTTGCCTTTTCAGAGTGATCTCAGATCATTTGGAGGGGAATTTATTGAACAACTGGTGGTACCTGAAGCACATAGGGAAACTGTTTTGCATCTGGCACATTCACACATCTTGGGGGGACACCTTGGTGCCGACAAAACTAGAGACCGGTTATCAAAACGATTTTATTGGCTTAATATGGGAAAAGATGTTGAACGATTTTGTACTTCATGTCCAGACTGCCAGATCGTCTCTGCTTATAAGCCTCCTCGGGCTCCCCTTTGTCCTATGCCCATATTGGAAGTTCCCTTTCAGCGTGTGGGATTAGATATTGTGGGACCATTACCTAAGACTAAGGATGGGTACCAATATTTGCTGGTGTTGGTTGATTATGCGACACGATATCCAGAAATGATTGCTGAAAAGGCCAACTCTTCGCTGTAGCCAAAGCACTATGTGAAACTTTTACTCGTATTGGTATCCCTAGAGAAATCTTAACTGATCAGGCACACCTTTCACTTCTCGCGTGATGAAACAATTGTGTGACAGCTTTGCTATTAAGAAATTGAGTACTACTGTTTACCATCCTCAAACGAATGGTTTAACCGGCGATTTAACAAAACATTGAAACAGATGATCAGGCGAGTTGCTCATAATGATCCCACAACATGGAACACTGTCCTACCTTTTGTTTTGTATGCGGTGCGAGAATCACCACAGGCGTCCACTGGCTTAGTCCCTTCGAGTTGTTATTGCAGGCGGCCGCGAGGCATCCTGGATGTGGTACGTGAGGAATGGATAGGAAACGAGAGAGCAGCTCAAGGTCCAAGCTTTGCAGATCGACTAATTTCGTTGCAAGACAGAATTTCTATGCTTTCCTCTATTGCTGTGGAACACCAACAACGAGAACAGGAAACTCAGAAGCGTCTTTACGATAGGCGCAGCAAGCTCCGTGAGTTCAAACCTGGCGATCGTGTTTTGGTACTGGTTCCCTCGGATCCACACAAATTCTTAGCTAAATGGCAGGGCCCGCCATTATTGAGGAGCGTATGAGTCCGTAAATTACAAGGTTAGAATACCAGGCGGCGCAAACCATTCCAGATTTTACACATTAACCTCTTGAAGGAATGGCACGACCGACAAGAGGTTAACACTTCCTTGGCTGCTGTTTCTCAGACCGATGTTACCATTGGTAACGATCTTACTGACACGCAAAAGACAGAACTGTTATCTTTGATAGAACGGAACACTGATGTCTTTTCAGATTTACCAGGCAAGACTAACATTACAAAACATAAAATTACCACTGAACCTGATGTTCAGACAGATGCGGCCGTTCGGATACCGGAAGCGCAAATATTGTGCGAAGAGGTAAAAAGATGCTGACACTGGGTGTAATTCGTGAAAGTAGAAGTGACTGGTGCAGCCCAGTCGTATTAGTCCCAAAGCAAGACGGTTCGGTTCGGTTCTGTATCGATTTCAGACGCTTGAATAAGGTCTCTAAATTGATGCTTATCCCATGCCCCGTGTCGATGAACTGTTGGAAAAACTGGGTCAGGCGAGCTATATCTCCACGCTAGATCTCACAAAGGCTATTGGCAGGTGCCTTTAGAGGCTAGCAGTTGTGAGAAAACGGCATTTGCGACTCCTGACGGACTCTATGAATTTACAAGACTCCGTTTGGTCTTCACGGGCACCTCTAACTTTTCTGCGTATGATGGATCAGATCCTATGTCCTCATTCTGAATATTCCGGGGCATACCTTGACGATGTCGTGATTTTTAGCAATGATTGGAAAACACACTTAGAGCGGCTTCAAGCCGTTCTTGAAAGCTTGAGACAGGCTGGCCTTACTGCTAACCCTAAGAAATGTAAACTAGGCATGTCCGAGACTCATTACTTAGGCTATTCTATGGGCAAGGGTTTACTTAGGCCACAATTAAGGAAAATAGAAGAAATGCTTGTTTACCCGAGACCTGAGACACAGAAACAAGTACGCGCTTTCTGGGACTCGCTGGTTACTACAGAAAATTCATTCCAAATTTTGCACATAGAGCTGCTCCTCTTACAGAACTCACTAGAGGCAGAAAAAACCGACCTATTTTGTGGACAGAAAATTGTGAACGTTCTTTCAACGATTTAAAAAAAGCATTGTCTTCTTACCCAGTTCTAAGGAACCCGGATTTCACAAAAGATTTTATCTTGCAAACAGACGCAAGTGCATTTGGTGTGGGCGCAGTCCTGTCACAAATTTTTGATGGAGAAGAACATCCAATCACATATTTGAGTAGGAAATTACTTCCTAGGGAACGCAATTATTCTACAATTCAGAAAGAATGCTTGGGAATTAGGTGGGCTGTGGAAGCGCTTCGCTATTACTTGTGGGGACGAAACTTCACTTTGGTAACTGATCATGCTCCACTTCAGTGGTTGTACCGACAGAAAGATACAAACTCTCGTCTAATGAGATGGTTTCTGGGTTTACAACCTTACAGTTTCACAGTAAAGCACCGACCAGGTTCTGAACACGTCAACGCAGACGTATTATCACGACTAAATGAACCTGGTACAGAGAGTCGCTTGATTCACAGGAATGTGAATAAAGCTGAGGGGGAGGGTGTGAGCTGGAGGGCTGATCGCACCCCAAATAGAGACAGACGCCCTGGGAAAACCACAAACCCTGAAACACTGACTACACACATTGCTCCTTATCCTTGCACTATAACGCGTAATACAAGCCTCGCGTACTCCGCCGACTTATAAGCCTTGCAGCGCCTGTCAGTTTTGGAATTGATTGTTTGCTTTTATCTCTCTCTGCTCCTAGCGGAACTGTTGTCTCTGACTTGTCATGGAGCACGTTTAAGCTCATGTGTTTGCAGTGTTTGAATAAAAATCCTTCTTGTTTCTACGACCTCATGTGTCTCTGTGCAAATCTGTGTCCCAAGCGTGACAGTATGTATGGATGGATTGGCAGATTTATGTTATATTCAAAGGTTGAAAAAATATTTAGCATCATTTAAAAAGCTCATGGTAAATGCCAAGGATAAGTAATTTTTTTAATTCATAAAAGATAAAATTGGCACAACAGCGGCACAGTGGTTTGCATGGCATCAAGATTTAAATTGTAGCTAGGTCACCTTTATGTAGAGTTCACATATTTTCTCAACAATTGCATTTTTCTCTCTGGGTGTACTTTAGGTTGACTCACAACTGTGTATTGTTCTGCTCTGTGTATGTGAGTATGTGTGCCGTGTTTAAATATATAACTCTATTTCATGTTCACAACAAATTCAGAATCTGCAACCTGGTACAATTTGAGAAGAAAGGCACAGTTCTAAACAAAATTACTTTTCTTACTTTTTTTTCTTTGCAATACTGCTTCAGTTCCTAGTTGATGTGCCCTCTTGCATGTTGTTTTTTTGATGGCAGCCGTCTTCTTCATATATTTCAAAGATATGCATTTACCACAGGTGGACTGACCACTCTAAATGGGATCAGTGTGAGTGTGCCATGTGATAGGTCAACATCCCATTCAGTACTGATTCCTAATGAATACCAAAGGCTACCTTGATAGGCTTCAGCTCTCCATAATTATATAATGGGGGAAAATAATTTGAATGATTTTAAATTTACTAAACTGTTGCCATTTTAAAACATGAAAGAAATAATTTACTACACTAAAGAGTTGGCTTCTGTTTTACAATAATGTACTATAAAATGTGAATATTTATAATCTCTACATTTATAGGATAATCAGCTTGCAAGGGATAGCAAGAGACAATCAGTGCATTTAATGCACACTCAACTGGGTTAAGGTGAATAATCCGACTATAGCAGAAAGCTGGTTCCTATAGGCCAGGGATATACTTGACACTACACAATGCTTGTGGTTGCAGATGCTGCTGGCAGTGTGAGAAATCATCACAATGACAAAACAACGTCCAGTGTCTCTGTGTTGTGAGTTGAGGGAAAAAAGATGTTAAAGATAAAAATTCTTTATATTTTGATGCTGTTGCAAAGGTACAAAAAAAAAAAAAAGCAACACAGTAGATAGTATGTGACGCCTTTAAATATATTGAATCATTACTTTGGGGAATATGCAATGTTTGTATTGCCTATGCGAGAAATAGATGAAGAAAAGCAATATGAATATTTTCACATGTCAGCATTTTAGTCTGAAGTTTCAATTCACCGTATTGAACCATTCATCAAACATCAAACCATCAAATTAATCCTGTTGGAGTTGCAATGCTGCTTGCCATCACATGTTGATAGTAAACAACGATGCTGATGTCACGTACCAAAACTTGAACACAAACGCCACCCAAAGTTTTGCTGGTACTTCAACTTTGCACATGTGTCGAGTTAATTTCTGGCAATGTGCTAAGAGGACGTGTGAAAAGAACGCTACATAGGTATCCAGGGCTTTGTCACCATTATATAGCACTACCTTTACTACTTTATGCAAACATAACTGCCATCAGTGGGGTCTGTCACCAAAAATCATCTCAGTAGCTGCATTTAGTACACTGGTGCCCTGTTTTGGGGGAAGACTGTTCACTTTGGGCAAGACCTTAAGATGTTGTTATCTGCATATAGTATATTGCAAGGTTTTTTCAGATTACACTGAGCAGCTTGAACGATCACACTTCCAGAATAACTTCTGGCTTTTGATCCAGTCTATAATCTGCTCTTTAATAAATTGCTGGAATGTAGGAAATTGGCTGAGGAAGTGCTCTGTATTTTCACAATATCGGCAGTAAAGTTTAGGCTTGTCTTGCTTCTCCTCCAAAGGCTCCTCAATTGAAGAACTGGAAGTCTCAGTAGTAGTGTTTTGGTTTGCTCCAAAGTAAGTCAGTAGTTGCTCTTGGTACAGATTTGGGGTCTCTATGTTTCTCCACTTGTCCAGATTGCCTTCCTGAATCTTGATGCCATACTTCATATTTTAACCAGTGTAGGTTGCCCCTGGACAATACAACACATGTCTACTAAAGTTTGCCCTAACCTTTGGAGGGAGCTTTGGGAACAGACAAGACACATGAGATCAGCACTGAAGTTCAATGTCCCCCTCAGGCCCTATAGTCCCCAGTATGCCCACTATTGATTAAATATTTACAGCTAACTTCTCAGAAACGTCTGTGTCCCCATTATGAATAACTAGAGAGTTCATGAATTCTGCAATTTTCTTTAATGCCATTTGATGAGGTTGCCCATATCTTTCAGTTACAGCTGCCATGATGTTAGTATAAGGGTAAGGAGAGTTCAGGTTGACATCTCCCATTAAATGGCTTTCTCCATCTTTAGGCATCCCGGCAAAAATCTGGTACTTGAAAAGCTCTTCGCTACTATGAGGGAGAAGGTTGGTTAAACCTATCTTGATCTGTGCAAATTCACTGTGATCTTTGTGGAAGAAACCTGGACTGAAGGTTTAGGCCCCGTGCAGCTGCTGGTGGGTAAGGCAAGATCAAGCATGAGTCAAACGTGCACCAAAAGAAACATTTCAGTCCAAAAAGTGTGTTTTATAATATGTTTAGTGAAATTTCAATGCAAACAGTCCACACAAGAATAGAGAAATGTTGAATTGGCTGGTGAGGTAGGCGAGGAAGAGGATCAGGGGCAGGTTTTATAGGATCCATGGTACTGATTAAGGGTTGAATGTTGCCTTGCTGGTATTATCTGTTGATATGCAGTATGATCAAACTGGGTAAAGGAGTCTGATATACTGTATGTGGAGAAGGGTAGAGCTGTGTCCTTTCATCATCAAGCATGGCATCATTTCCCTGGCTGGGCTGTGGACCCTCCTTTGCAGAAACAGGCAATGATTGTTTGTTATACTAATTACTTGAATGCTCCCTTTCACAAAGTCTCTGCTCATTTAGAAGATGCTCTCTGTAGCTGTAAGGGATGCTGGAAATCCTAAAGGTCCTGGTGGAGTCTGTGGTGGTGTTTGATAGACAGTCTGTTGTAAAGGAAGTGGTTCAGCCTTTCTTAATGAATCAGAACTAATGGCAGGCATTAAGGATAGAGTGCTTATTTTGGGAATGTATTACAGACTGTCCAATGCAGACAGAAGTTTCAATGTGCATGTTTAAAATATTATTAAAAGGCAGGTTTAGAGGGGGATGTTATAGTCATGGAGGATTTTGCTTATGTGGACACTTTTTCTATAGTGTCGTTTCTTGTGACTGAAGACAGAGAGATATAATTAAAGTTAGTAAAAATCTTTTATTGATACACACCAGGCAAAGGTAAAATGACAGAGAAGCACAGTCCTAGGACACCTGCCCTTCGTCTTCCCCGAGGGGTCGGTGTCCCAAATTTTTATAGGGCTTTTGTCTTATGACTTTAGTTACACAAGTATTTCAAAATATTAGCCTGAATCAGCACTACCAGAAATCTAAAGGTGGAATACATCTGTTAGTTTCCTTAGTTTGGGGCTCGATGAGTCCACACTTGTGGTTTTTTGTGTAGTAACCTTAAAACAAGAAGTAGCACTTAGCATGCATACTTTGGGCACTCAGGGTCTTCATGACCCTTGTCACGTACACCATGGGCAAGCAGGGTCTGCATGGCTCTTGTCACATACACCAGATTGATCAAGCTGTTTTGTATTTTTCCACATTTACCAAAGTATTAACTGGGCTAACATTACAAACAGTGGAATACAAAAGAAGGAGTTTTTAGATGTAATCAGTGACTGTTTTTAACACAGTATATTAAAACACCAACAAACGAAGAATACTTTCTAAACTTAGCATTTTACAATAGAATTCATTGGGTAGAGATGATTGAAATATTAAGGTCTGGTGACCATAATATAACACATACCACCGTATTTTAGCAGAACACATATTTAAAACCTATAAAAAGTGGGCAGAATTTCAGCAGATGCTGCAAAGTCTAAAGGGATAAGCTGGTAATTGTGGAGACAGACGAGGACAAGTGAAACAGGCCTAAAACATTTTACATGTAATGCAGACCAGGTTCATTACAAATGTAGATGCTGTATGAAATTAAAGGTAGTAAACAATGGGATTAAAAAGAAGTTGCATAGGAAAAAAAAGCTGTATAAGTCTTAACTCCAGTGCTGCCCATCGGGTATATGAGAGTATGAGAATTTAAAACGATATTAGAAAAACTAAAAGGCAATTAGAAGGAAATATGGAATTAAGGCTAAAAGGTAAGAGATTCTTTCAGTATTTTAGTAGTAAAAGAACTGTCAAAGATGAGGTGAAGTGTATTAGGAACACTAAAGCTGAATTAAAATATCCAAACAGTGAAAGAGTAAATACTCTAAACTTGATATTTTCTGAAGTTTTCTTGTGTAAAGAAGTGGATAACTTCACAACAGTAACAAGGAACCTCTAGTGACTTGGGATTTATAGAGAAAGTGGATTGATATGAAACAAATCATCAGGATCAGATTATTTGTTAAGGATCTCTTTGTATACCACATTTTGAGTTCGGCCTCGGTTGAGCTTACTCTTGAGCATGCAACGTACAGTTGGCCATGTGAGCAGTAATGTTGTTTCAAATCTCACAGCTTGGATTGCTGCTGTCATAATCGGTTTGAGTTTCATGGTTTGTTTCAATTACGACAGTATTTGCAGGACTTGTGTTGAAGTGACATTCAGCATCTGTCAAGCGTTGTAAGCATACAACCGGTTTCATCGATAACTTCACATCCAGCTTTTGAGAGTATAAACATTCATAAACATCAAAGTGTCCACTGCTGAAATCGTAACCTGTGAGTCTTAAGATGTTTAAGAGGCACTGGCAGTTGTCGAAAGGTGTAAAATATTTGGCTATTTCGGTACACTTGAAAGCAACAACCGAACAATTCAGCGGCAGCCATCAACTCACATGCAGAACCATAGGTGAAGGGCTTAAGCATTTCACTCTTATAGTGCTCCTGTGTAGTATAATTAATGAGCCTGCCAAATTTCAGCCTTCTACACAGGGGAAGTTGGAGAATTAGTGACATTGGAAAGTTCAATATGGCGGCTGACAGTGGCATCATACCACTGAAATAAGTACGTACATTGGTTTTGGTTAGCACAGGGAAGCCACCTACCAAATTTCGTGAAGATGGGGCCATAAATAAGAAAGTTCAACATAGCGAACGTTGTCAACCGTTCTGACTGTTATGCATTGAATTTCGAAATGAAACCTGCTTAACTTTTGTAAGTAAGCTGTAAGGAATGAGCCTGCCCAATTTCAGCCTTCTACCTACACAGGAAGTTGGAGAATTAGTGATGAGTGAGTGAGTGAGTGAGGGCTTTGCCTTTTATTAGTATATAGCAAAATACCCGCGCTTCGCAGCAGTAAAGTACTGCATTAAAAATTTTATTAAGAAGAAAATTTAACCTTTTTAAACTGAGGGAAAATATGCCAATAATTATTTGTTAAGGATCTCTTTGTATACCATGTTGTCAGTTCGGCCCTCTGGTTGTAATATGACCAAGCTGTGCGCTGAGCTTACTCTTGAGCATGCAACCTACAGTTGGCCATGTGAACAGTAATCTTGTCTCAAATCTCACAGCTTGGATTGCTGCTGTCATAAATCGGTTTGAGTTTCATGGTTTGTTTCAATTATGACAGTATTTGCAGGATTTGTTGTATTGAAGTGACATTCGGCATCTGTCAAGCGTTGTAAGCACAGAACCGGTTTCATCGATAAAATCACATCCAGCTTTTGAGAGTTTAAACATTCATAAACATCAAAGTGTTCACTACTGAAATCGTCACCTGTGAATCTAAGATGTTTAAGAGGCATTGGCAGTTGTCAAAAGGTGTAAAATATTTGGCCATTTCGGTACACTTGAAAGCGACAACCGAACAATTCAGCGGCAGCCATCAACTCACATGCAGAACCATAGGTGAAGGGCTTAAGCATTTCACTCTCATAGTGCTCCTGTGTAGTATAATTTTCTCCTGTACTGTCATCAGTCCACACCTTGAACCTGTCCCAGTCATTCAATACATAAGACACAATGTTCCTCCGGATATCAAGAGTGAGCCTGATATGGCCGTGCAATATGTAACAAAGAGAATGGAAAAGGTAGGTGGTATCTCCGGGCATGGAAACCACTCGGTAAGTGATAGTTCTTTGATCGATAGTGATCATCTCGATAGACATGACAGACATGGTAATGGGGGTTGGAATGATAAAGGAAATGGGTACCTGAACAATGTAAAGTAAGTGTAAAATACCTATACAATAACTATAATTGTAATAAACAAACAATAAAACACTGGAGAAGCCGTGGATTAAACAAAAAGGCTGTAGTTATCAGTAGGGAGACGTGAATCCCGTGGCGAAGCAAGGAAGGGAATGTAGAGACTGGAGCGACGGACGGCCTTATATAGGCAGGCAGCCAACAACGTGGGAGGCGTTGGGATTGGTGACCCAACGCCGCCTCACACGGTGACCGAGCTGCAGGCTATGGACGTATATATGTACGTAAGTAGGATTCAGTTAGTGTTGAGAACCCGTGTACCAAATTTCTTGAAGATTGGCCCATAAGTAACAAAGACTGTTGAAAAGTTCAATATGGCGGCCGACAGTGGCATCATACCACTGAAATAAGTATGTACATTGGTTTCGGTTAGCTCAGGAAAGCCACATACCAAATTTCGTGAAGATGGGGCTGTAAATAAGAAAGTTGAACATGGCAGACGTTGTTGACCGTTATGACCGTTACGCATAGAATTTCGAAATGAAACCTGCTTAATTGTTGTAAGTAAGCTGTAAGGAATGGGCCTGCCAAATTTCAGCCTTCTACCTGCACGGGAAGTTGGAGAATTAGTGACGTTTGGAAAATTCAATATGGCAGCCGACAGTGGCGTCATACCACCGAAATAAGTACCTACATTTTTTGGTTTTGGTTAGCGCAGGGAAGCCACCTACCAAATTTCGTGAAGATGGGGCCATAAATAAGAAAGTTCAACATGGCAGACATTGTTGACCGTTATCCACCGTTATGACCGTTACGTGTTGAATTTCTAAATGAAACCTGCTTAACCTTTGTAAGTAAGCTGTATGTAATAAGCCTGCCAAATTTCAGCTTTCTACCTACATGGGAAGTTGGAGAAATAGTGATGAGTCAGTGAGTCAGTCAGTAAGTCAGTGAGGGCTTTGCCTTTTATTATTATAGATATATATTTATATTGTGGACGCTGGCCCGGACACAGACAGACAGACATCGTTGGCTCCACCACACACTGTTTATTTACACTTATTATTTACAAGTTCCTACAGCACCGATTCCCCCAATGTCCAGGCCACACAGTTCCACTGCCTTTCTCCTGGCCGCCTCTAGTCCTCCCTCCAGCTCTGTCCTCTTCCACCCGGCTTCTGCCGACGACTGGAGGGAGGTGGCCCCTTAAATGGGAACCCGGATGGGCTCCAGCTGCTACCCGGCATTCCTCCAAAGCCACGCCCCAAGTGCCGGCTGCGCACCCGGAAGCCATTCGGGTTTCCCCCGTCGGAAGTGCTGGGCTCCCGGGATATTCCGGCACTGGGGCGCCACCTGGCGGAGGCCACGGGTCCCTACAGGGCTGGGCTTCCAAGCCCTTTACCCGAGGCCCCCAACATAACCAGGACGGACGCCCCCTCGCGGTCTGGAGGAGGCACAAGCCCTCCTCCGGTCCTCCTGGGCGTCCCGGCCGTGTAGCACTATATATATATGTATATAATATATATATATTTATATATATATATATATATATATATATATATATATATATAAATAACAAGCTGGTTACGTTTGCATATGTCACCAAACTAAATTGAAATGCAGATAATCTGACTAAGTATCATCCACAGAGGGACTCAAACAGAATACAGACTTGACCAGATTTATCGCCAATGAAATTTAATGAAAGTAAATGTAAGGTGTTACACACACTTGGAGATCTGAAAATTAAAAATAAGCCTTATCAGAATGATCTAGGATTCACAGTGGATTAATCACTATTAAGATCTATACATTATGCAGAAGCCATTAAAGAAGGCTAACATAATGTTAGGTTGCATAGCACAATATGGACAGTACAAGTCAAAGAAGGTTTTGCTTAAGCTGCTTAATTGACTGGTTAGGTCTCACCTTGAGTACTGTGTGTAATTATGATCTCCCTGCTACAGAAAACCATAACAGTGTTCCAGAAAGTCCAGAGAAGAGCAACTAATCTGATTCTAAGACTACAAAGTATGAGTTATGAGGAAACATTCAAGGAGTTGAATGTTTTCAGTTGAAGCAAATGAAGAATAAAAGGTGAAGTGTTTAAAATTATGATAGCAATCAGTGGATCTCAGTTTTTACTTTAAAATGACTTCTTCAAAAAGAACATCATGACACAGATGAATCTTTTATGGGTAACTATTGCAGACACATTAGAATGTCTTTTCCACACAAGGAACTATAAGAACATAGAAAATATTGCCAATAAGTGTTGTAGAGAATGATAAAAATAATACTTAATTTATAGCGCGTTTCTAGTGCTTAGACTCAAAGTGTTTTAAATAGGCAGTAGGGAATCACATTAACTGCCACCAGCATGCAGCATCCACCTTGATGTTTTGACAACAACCATTATTGCACCAGTACTCTCACCACACATTAGCTGTTAGATGGTGAAGGGATGAGAGAGATGGTTAACCAATAAAGGATAAAGGGGTCAGAATGGACAAAGCTGTGATGTAAAATTTAGCCAGAATATAGTGGTATACTGTACTTTGTTGTGAAAGATGCCCAGGGATATTTTATGACCACTGAGAGTCAGGACCTAGACATCTCATCCAAAGGATGGCACCATTTTTCTCTAACATTGTGTTCCTGTTACTGCACTGGGGTATTGGGATCCTCAGACAGACCATAGGGTAGATGCCCCCTGATGGCCTCACCAACAGCTACTCAAATTTGACATTGTTGGTCTTCCATCCAAGTACTGGCCAGGCCTGAACATGCTTAGCTGTAGGTGGATTACCTGTTCTGAAGTGCAGGGGCTGTAGGTCAATAGGGACCTTCAAAACTCAACTTATTATTGTGGAAATTATTTTAATAGAATTGTCAGGCTTTGTAGAGCTGGATAGATTTTTCTCATCAATTTTTATAATGTTCTAATGAAGACAAGTTTAAGGTTATTACTCCTTACAGGCCTTAGATGTTATTTATTAAGTTACAACTATCTTGTCAAAAGTACTTTAATCAATTTTAATTACCTGGTTATTTAACCAATGATTGTTTTGTCTCCAGCTTCATCATATTATTAACCTGCCATTAGTTTTTTGGCCATATTACAAGAATATATTCACATTTTTTCAACCTTTATGTCACAGCCACACTTAAAGAAATGCACAAAGATTTGATTTCTGCTGGTCTTTATATAGTTTAACAGGTTTTTAAGTATGGGAAGCTGATTGCAAAGCTTCAGTCTTGCCTTGAAAATATAGTGCGCTAGTGAGTTTGAATGTGATCAGACAACTTTCCTCTATCCAATTTCCCGATCAAATTGAAAACTTACTTTCTTGCCAAGGTGGCATCTTATGTAAGTCTGACAGGGATGTGTGACCTTCAGAACCACCTCCAGCTGTGGCTCAGGTCAGTAGGTGTCTTGAAACGAATGTCTGGTTTGCTGGTGTCCATCTTGAGGAATTTATCTCTGAATTAGAGCTGGGTGTTTAGGATGGGAATGTATAAACATGCAACTTGTACATCAGGAAATTTAATTTTTAAGACAGAGTAAGCTGATACAAAAGACAATCGGTAAAACAGACTGAGAGGTTTAAAGACTTTAATGAAATATGATATCATAAAATAATAAATGTAAATAAATAAAATATACTACAGTGAGCTTCAAATTTTGATCTGTCTAAGCAGCATGATATTTTTAGTTTTCAGTGAAAACATTTGTCAGCTGCCAAGATAGCCTGTGGTCTTGGATATCATCTGCATTGCTTTCTCAGCTCCTGGAGTTGATTAAATTTATTATGTCAACAACAGAAAAAAGCACGCCTGGAAGTATCCTCTTTATTAAATTTGTTCAGAGACCTAAGATCCCAGTTATTTCTCTGGCAGACATGCCTTACACCCACCTGTGCTTTAACCACAGGTTCAAATATTTCTCCTAATGAAAAAGTCAGACTCTGAAATAAATATTATAGCTTAAAAATTGTATCACACTGCCTGGTCAATAATACAGTTATACTGTTAGAAAAGGCACATCCAGCTCTTTGTCTTTAAAGGAGTTGCATGTCATTCAGCATTTACAAAAATGTAACCACAGGCAGATACATTTGTAATCATTTGTCAGGTGAACAAACCCTCAAGACATACATGGAATAATGTACATCTACACTCTTGGGATAATAAGATAAAGGATGACTATGACTGTTATGAATCCAATATGAGAAACAAATTAAACTCTGAAGTATTTGTGCATCAAGTGAAATAAAATTGCATTAGTTACAGAGATTGTATTTAAGAAAGCACTCCCCAAATTGAAGGATTTGTTCAACATAATGTTAACAAAGGCCATAACATTAAATGGCAAATCATAAAAATGCATTTTCAGAATTTTGAATGATATTTTATCAGAATGGTAAAAAAGTATTTTAGATGGTTTGCAGGTTATTGTGCCTCCTATAAGATGAGAGACATTGTCCTAAAGGGAGATTTCGAGTTTTACATTGGCACAATATTTTCATCATCTAAGAAATTTGCAGACGCTATTAAAAAGGCAAATAAAATATTAGGTTATATAGTAAAAACTGATAAAATAAAACTGAGGAATGTTATGCTCAGACGATATAATGTACTAGTGAGACCGCATCTGGAGTATTGTGTGTAGTTCTGGTCACTACGCTACAAAAAAGACAGCAGCACATGAAACTGAAGAGAGGGAGAGTAACCAGGTGCAGGCCTGGATTTAAGGACATGCCATACTCTAACAGACTCAGAAAAGTAAAGCTCATTAGTATTGAGCACAGGGGACTGTGTGGGGTCCAAATCCAGGACTTTAAAATTCTCAAAGGCATATCTATATGTGACAAATGAACAAAACTAATATTCAGGCAACACATTATAGGTCTAATGTAATCAAGTCAAACTAGTCTGAACAATAAACAGACTGAAACCCTATTCTGACAATTTAAGCTCTGTCACAACACAACCCTGGTTTGAACAGAATGAAACAGGATAATGAATAAATGAGTTTGTTTGGACAGCTACCCGAAGGAGACTAGATGCTTGGGCAATGTTTGAACTGCACAGTATTTTATTCCATCTGAAACCCTGGCTAGTGTTACATTTATGTTTTTTTGCAACTGTATCATTATGCCTTTCCAAAGTACAAAACTATTCAAATAATATATACAAAAATATTATGTGTAAATATTAACATACCACCCGCATTGAGGTTTACCTCTCCATCACTCCTTTCTCTTCCCAAGAGTTGCATAATGGAGTCTCAGATGTAGCAAAAAGGTGTTAGGCCTCCAAAATTAACCATAAATCAGGGCATGATCTTTACTTCTTAATGTAGCCTCATCCCTAGGCAGCCAGTCCCTAGCTACTACCCGCAGGCTTCAGCCAGCTCGGGCCAAAAATGGGGATGACATTAAAAGTTGCAAAATACAACCAAAGTCCCAGAGTACATGTACAAGGAATGGACGAACATTTAGAGAGATAATACATAAATATTAAATAATAAACACAACAGAAATTAAATAAAATCTGAAAAATAATTAAAAAAAGAGAAAAACAATAATAAAACAAAAACAATATAAAAGGATGTAACACAACATCAGAAAGTCATCTATATACTTTTGTTTCCTTGCCATGGAGCAGTTCTGTATTAATCAAAACAATTTTTACATTTCTTTTGTAAATTCAATATTTCCTATGAAAACCAAGGGTTTATTTCATTTTCAAGTGATCATGCATGTCTAAGATCTGTATAGGCATGTGAAGAGCCAGCCCCAACTTTAAGCCTTGGTTTGGACGCTAGAGTACACATGTGGAAGCGGAGTGGACTGCATGGGACAAAATGGCAGTGTGAATGTGCATCAAATAAATGGTAAATATACATTTCTATTAATGTATTACAAAGAGAAAACAGAGAGATTTGTATTCTAATGCAGAAAACATACCAATAACTGATACAGAATGTAAGATAAAACCATTCAAGCTGAAATTCTAATGTTTAATGAAAACCATTAACAGCAAGTCCAATAAAATAACTTTCTATTAAAGGTGAATCTATTACACCGTTCATCCTGCACTGCACAGTTGCCCAATTACACATGTCTTAATCTGGTTGCCTTTTATCAAAGCAGCTTTCTTCACCCTGTAATATTATATATAATTAGGTAGCGTTTAACGGGAAGTTGTTTTACATACTTAAGATGGTTAGTAAAACATTGGTATTTCCTGATGCCAGTTATCTTGCTCTATATAACATTCATAGTGTAAATGAAGTGATTGATGTTTTTCATTATTTTATGTAGATGTATAATGTTAAAGACGTACTAAGTATCCTTTATATTTATACAAGAATGTGTCCTCTCATGTAAATTACTAAAAATGGTTCCTTGGAAATTTAGTTTTATTTACTTGTAGATACATGTATGAATTACAAATAATAATTAATGCTCTATTTATATTTTTACTAGCAGATGTACCTGGCATAGTTTGGGGTGGAATAAAGTGCAGAAGCAATCACTAAATAAATTAGCTTATGGTCTTCTGTAAAAAAAAATAATCTGTGCAACATTTAGCAGAGATAAAATGATAAAATGATGTATTGGAAGATGTTTCAACTTCAAAAAATGGTTTCAGCTACTATAAGACATCATTAACCTTCAGCAGGGATACCTTTGAGTGTAAGCTAATTTCATCAATTTCGCAATGGCATCAAAACTTGTTGGTTGCAATATTCTTATTTCAGCAATGATTCATCACACTACGAGACACCTCTAACTAAAAGCAAATGTGTGCTGAAAGTCTAACTCAATGAAGACTGCAGCAAAATATGGGTTTATAGTCGCAGTTGTTGGCAATTGTTTCATCAGGGCCACTGCCTGTTATAACCACTTATGGAATTCTGTAAAAGGCAGAACTTTTCCTTAAGCGCTTGTGGACTTTCTAGGTCTGCCGATTGTGGATTCCTGAACTGTTCTTCTCCTGGGTTTGTAGAAGCTTGCTTTGCCTCAGGTACCGAAGTTAGTTCAGTGTTACTTCGCACTTTCTTTTGTGTATTGACGTGTATTTTATAACTAAGAACCCAGAATTATGTGGTGTAAATGTAACAAGATAAAAAGATAGAAAATTTGAAAGGGAAAAATCAGAGACAAAAGTGCCAGAGCACTAGTAGAAGAGTAGTAGAAGACCCAAGTAAACAAAAACAAAAGTGCAAATTACACATATTCTCAAAGAAACAGACAAGTGTGTCCAAATGCTAAAACTTTTTGCAAGTGCCTTTTAATTTCCTGTAACCTGGAAAAATGACAAAAAGACAGTATAGTGTACAGACGAGTTCAGGATAGTCAAAAACTCAAAGATACAGGACAGAAGTCAATGAATCAATAAACCAAAACAAGAAGGCAGAAAACAAAACATAACAGGAAACATTGTTCACCTTTAGCTGTTGTTACAAAAAGTTTAAGCAAGAAAACCTCTAAATTAGGACACAGGGACATTTGCACAACCATCTTTTTTGGGGGCAAGGTGATAACATTACAGATCAGATAATACGTTACTAGCAACAAAGGTAGTTTCACATACAATATGTCAGTGACCATGCATCTCCAAAACAAGTCCAAACAAAATGGTGGTGTATTGATGTCACTTTCATAATATTAAAGAAAAAAAAAACACTACAAAAGAGTGCATGCAGGACATGAAAAATAGGGAAAAGTAATGCACCCATGTACCAAACTGAGATTCATGACATTTGTTCTAATCTCACTATTAAATTATAATAGATATTCAGGCAGCAAAATTCCTCCCTTTATCAATATAACGACTCGGAGAATGGCTTTATACGAGGTGTGCAAATCTCCAAAATATTAAGAAAGTTTTTTGTACATCTTTATGTTTTGTTTTCTTTGTGTTTTTCCAGCATGGTGGATATATGATGGTCTTTAAGAAATGGCTGAATAGGTGAGTACTCATTTATAACTATGTCGGGTCATGTCAAGTAAAAAAAGCCCTCACCATCTCCACTTTGAATCCTCCATTATTACCTTCTTTAGGCTAGCATTAGGACCTATTAGAAATCATAGCACTATGTACTGCTTACTTTTTAGTGGTCTTATCACTGCTCAAATTCTAGGCAACTCAGCCTACAGACTATTTTTTATGCCAGTTGAGGTGTTACTTAATCCTTTTGATCTCATTTAGCTGTGATATGCTACTTTCTCTAATTTTAACTACTGACAAACTGTGTGTTTTATTTTATGCACTGCCCACATTATTGTCAGAAATGCATTCATTTATTGGAATTGGTTTTATTTCTACAAGTAACTCATTTTTATTTTAATTTATTTATATTTTTATTGTTATTTTAACATGGACAACACATTTTATTTTTCATGGATGTTGACATGTTCTTTCTTTGTTTGCATGGACTCTAACATTCTGTATTTTTAGACTTCCTGGGTGTGATGGCCACATGCCCATAGCTGGCATAACCTTCATCAACCAGGATATCAATAGTCATGACCAAAATGGCTAGGGCAATAAGGACACATAAACAAGCAACAAGGTTGGTGGAGAAACGTATTGTTCCATTTTATTCAATGACAAAGTGTTCAAATCAAAGCACAGTGCAGTTCATCATAAATGAATATTCAGAATAAATAAGATCATAAAATCTAGTTCTAATGAGGAAGGAAAAACATCCCAATTAATAAACTCAATAAATATTCCCAAAAGCCAAAGATATATCCAAAATTAGAACTGATTTTTGTTTTATTTTCCCAGTGCATCTCTCTCTTTTTCTCATCTCACCCTGCTCTCCCATCTTTCAGGTATGCTCAGCAGACCCAAGACCCTGGTGAAAGCAGTCCATTCCTGACTCCCATCCCGGTCACTTTCTTTCTTTGTACACTCTGTCTTCCCACTGCCTCCATCATTGTCTTTGGGATACCTTAGATCCATTGATTTCTCCTGCTCTCCTCTGTTCAGTAGAAATGATTCAGTCCACACCTGGAGTGCCTCTTACCATGCTCTTCTGCAGAATTTCCCCTGACTGCTTCACTGCCTTCTTATGACACTGTCTACAACTTGACTTAGCTCTTTGTCATTGCTCTGCCTAACGACCTGTTAAGTGTCGATTATGAACAACTGAGCACGTTAACAAGCAATCAGCTCCTCTCTCCTTTGAACACCCCAGAGCCACAAAGCTTTGGAGCAGTGTGTGACCACAGCCCCTAGGCTAAACCACATTGATTTTTACATTTAAAATTCTACACCACCCCAGACTCCATACTTGCTTCACCATGATGTGCACAACCATTCTGTGTGTCTGGTCACTATGATGAATATGCTCTTGATGCATGTGTCATGTGACTTGTGATATTATGTGTCAACTTAACAATATGCATTTTATGTTTTCTTGTTGTGTGTTAAATCTTAGTTATTTTCCATGTTTTTTGTGTTGGCTGTGTTTTTCTTTCTTTAATAAGGCAGTTTGTTTTTAAACGTGAGTTTAACCCAGCCATGGGGATGCAAAAACCAGTGTGTTTCTTCATGCCATTCCCAAGCCTGGATAAATGGGGAGGGTTAGTCAGGAAGGGCATCTGGTGTCAAATTTTGGCAAATCAATATGTGGACAAGGTGCATTGGTGATTCTAAATTGTCCCTAGTGTGTGCTTGGTGTGTGTGTGTGTGCGTGCACGCCCTGCCCAAGGTTTGTTTCCTGCCTTGTACCCTGTGTTGGCTGGGATTGGGTCCAGCAGACCCCCATGACCCTGTAGTTAGGGTATAATGGGTTGGATAATGGATGGATGGGATATGCGGACAACAATACAAATTTCCATACCAGATCGGTTAAGCCCCTGGTTAACAACGATCACCACCAGTACTGTTAGCCAACAGGGTGCTGGCAGAAATTGGGCTACTGTTGGCCGAAGAAGAAAAAGGAGAACAAGAGGGGAGAGATGTGTCTGGAGGCAGGAGGACAGGAGGAAGGTAAAGAGAGTGGAACTGAGAGTAGGAACTTTGAATGTTGGCAGTATGACTGTTAAGGAGAGAGAGTTAGCAGATATGATGGAGAGAAGGAAGGTTGATATATTGTGCATATACTGTAAGAGACTAAATGGAAGGGAAGTAAGGCCAGTTGAATTGGAAGTGGATTCAAATCGTTCTATCATGGTGTGCATAGAAGGAGAAATGGAGTAGGGGTTATTCTGAAGGAACAGTATGTCAAGAGTGTTTTGGAGGTGAAAAGAGTGTCAGACAGTGTAATGATTATGAAGCTGAAAATTGGAGGTGTGATGATGAATGTTGTTAGTGCATATGCCCGCAAGTTGGGTGTGCGATGGATGAGGAAGAAGAGTTTTGGAGTGAGTTGGATGAAGTTATGAACAGTGTACCCAAGGGACAGAAAGTGGTGATTGGAGCGGATTTCAATGGATATGTTGGTGATGGAAACAGAGGAGACAAAAGGGTGATGGGTAGGTATGGTGTCAAGGAGAGGAATGAAGAAGGTCAGAGGATAGTGGATTTTGCGAAAAGGATGGACATGGCAGTGGTGAATATGTATTTTAAGAAGAGGGAGGAACATAGGGTTACGTACAAGAGTGGAGGAGTATGTACACAGGTAGATTACATTCTATGCAGAAGAGTCAATCTGAAGGAGACTGAAGACTGCAAAGTGGTGGCAGTGGAAAGTGTAGTTAAGCAGCATAGCATGGTGGTCTGTATGATGACACTGGAGATCAAGAAGAGGAAGAGAGTGAGGGCAGAGCCAAGGATCAAATAGTGGAAATTGAAAAAGGAAGACTGCAAGGTTGAGTTTAGGAAAGAGGTGAGACAGGAACTGAGTGGTAGTGAAGAATTGGCAGACAGTTGGGAAACTACAGCACATGTAGTAAGGGTGACAGCAAGAAGGGTGCTTGGCGTGACATCTGGACAGTGGAAGGAAGAAAAGGAAACCTGTTGGTGGAATGGGGAAGTACAGGAGAGTATACAGAGGAAGAGGATGGCAAAGAAGAACTGGAACAAGACAGAATACATGTGTGTGAATGAGAGGGAGGTCAATGGAATGGTGAGAATGCAAGGAGTAGAGTTGGCGAAAGTGGATAAGTTTAAATACTTGGGATCAACAGTACAGAGTAATGGGTGAAAAAGAGAGTGCAGGCAGAGTGTAATGGGTGGAGAAGAGTGTCAAAGTGATTTGTGACAAACGGATATCACCAAGAGTGAAAAGGAAAGTCTACAGGATGGTAGTGAGACCAGCAATGTTATATGGGTTGGAGACGGTGGCACTGACCAGAAAGAAGGAAACAGAGCTGGAGGTAGCAGAGTTAAAGATGCTAAGATTTGCATTGGGTGTGACAAGGATGGATAGGATTAGAAATGAGTACATTAGAGGGTAAGCTCAAATTTGACGGTTGGGAGACAAAGTCAGAGAGGCAAGATTGCATTGGTTTGGACATGTGCAGATGAGAGATGTTGAGTATATTGGGAGAAGGATGCTAAGGATAGAGCTGCCAGGCAAGAGAAAAAGAGGAAGGCCTTAGAGAAGGTTTATAGATGTGGTGAAAGAGGACATGTAGGTGATTGGTGTAACAGAACAAGATGCAGAGGACAGTAAGATATGGAAGAAGATGATCCGCTGTGGCAACTCCTAACGGAAGCATCCGAAAGAAGAAGTTTTTAAACGTGAGTTTACTTCTTGTATTTTGCAGGGGGTACCCCAAGAGTAAGGTCAACGCTGATATGACCAGTCTTGTACCCACCCTCTGAATATTTACGGCCTAGAGATTAGGAGCTTCTCTCTGTATTGAGACTTGTAGCTTAGATTGCCTATTTAGGCAACTCCTTTCCGTTATGGTTGAACAATTTTGCTGTATTTGTCCTTTGTTGAAAATAAATCTACACTCATAATGAACCATTATAGTGCTTTTTGGCTATAAGCCAGAACTTTAAATGATTTGTCTTTCTTGTTGGGCATTTCTGATTTTCTGTTTTTGAGACTCTTCTGGTAATTTTTGAACAGACTAAGCTTGTTCCTGAATTTTGGGACCTGCTAGGCTGAAGCCTGAAACTAACAATTGGGGACTAGCTGTATCTGGAGTAAGCCTCTTTGGGCAGACCAAATAACATCCTAGCCTGCTTTTATGGTGAGTTCTGGAGGCCTCAACTCCTTCTGCCATGTTTGTGACATCATAAAACAGATATTATTGAAAACAGGGTAACTACTCACTTTAAAAGCATCTAAATATTAACATATTTAATGAAAATATCTGTCAAGAGACTTGCATTGAAAAAAACAGAAAAATATTTTGGAACAAATTCTTGTTTCATCGAATTATGGTTTGTGAATCTATATTTCTAATTATTAGATGTTTGAAAACATGAGGAAGGTTATGTCACACGCATGCGCATTGGAGACGTGTACAGGCCTGTATAGTGTCATTTCTCAGCCAGACCAGGGGTTGGTGCTGCCTTCTAATACTCTCACCTTTTGTTCCTCTGCAGACCAACTGAAGACTGTACCTCCCAGTAGCACCAACTCTGTTCCTCCTTCTGATGACATCACTTTGGCACCATATAAGTACGTCCTATCTGGTCAAGAACTCTCCACTACATTGTGGGGTACAGCCTGGACAGGCAGACATGTTGGTTCACCACACACGTTTATTTACAACACTATATTACAGTTAATAAAGTGCACAAACTCAGGGCCGCAGCACCAATCACCCCTTCTAGTCCTGGCCGCACAATGATGCCTTGCTCAGTCTTCAGACCGCCTCCACTCCTCTCCTCCGAGCTCCGTCCACTTCCACCCAACTCTTGCTGTCGACTGGAGGGAGGCGTCCCCTTTTATGCACACCCGGATGGGCTCCAGGTGCTTCCTGAGGAGCCTCCGCCGACACACCGCTGTGTGGCGGAAGCACCAGCTGTGTAGTCGGAAATCCTCCGGGTGCACCTGCTCCTCTTCCCCCCAGCACTTCCTAATGTGGTGGAAGTGCTGAGGTCCAGGGCTCCCAAGGCATTGGGGCGCCCCCTGGCGGTGACCACGGGCCCCTACAGGGTTGGGCTTCCAAGCCCTCTACCCGTGGCCCCCAACAAAATCAGGGTGGTCGCCCCCTCGTGGTCTGGAGGAGACACACGCCCTCCTCCGGTCCTCCTGGGCGTCCCGGCTGGGCTCCACCACCAGCCGCATGCCACAACATACATCACTTCCTCTTCCAGCCTCCTGAAACTCCACCTCTTTCTGCTCGTGCAATATATATACCCAAGAACCTAACTGTTAACCAGTTCCATTGTGAATTCTGTTCTATTTTCAACCTTCTTTTTTCAGCATACGGGGTGGACATCCCCAAACCGTTTCCTGCCTTCAACTCTTTAATGTTTTTTTATTACAATTTACAATACATTTTTATGTAATGACCAGGAGAAAACATAAAGTCAAAAAGAAAGCTAAGGATACAAACAAAAGCCAATACTATCTTTCAAACAAACTGGGGTATAAAAAAACAGATGTCAGAACCTAGAGCAAGAGATTAGAAACCAGGAAAATAACTTTTTTTTTGTCAAAACCAAAATGCATTTAGAACATCAATAAAAACAAAGCAAGTATTTGTTGTCCAGGAAAGATAAAAAACAAAAACAAAACGGTGTTTTACACAATGATTCAAGGTTACCCTGCAAAACCTCAATAAAACATGGCTGTTTGTGCCATCCTTTAAACTCCAGACATTACAAAATCAAGGTCACAACCTCTGTGAATATGCCCCCAACAACCAGAGGATGCATCATGACAGTATGATCCACAAAATGGTGGCACTGGTGAGAAAAGACAAAATGGCATTTTGTTAAAATGTAAATAAATTTTAAACTTTGTTAAGGTGCTAAAACTACAAAAACAAACCTTAGATTTGAAATCTCTTGTTTCAACAGCCTAAATCCAATACATAATTAGCCAGAATTTGCACGATATTTTTTGAAAATCAAAGATCATAACAATTGCATGTGTTACAGTTCAAACATTACTACTAAATCTAATGCCATTTTCCTTTGTTCTATTAATAGCTATGTTTCATAGTCAAGATCTAAATATATTTCATTTATATTGACCTAATTTCACTAAACTTACAAATAGAAACATAAGCAGTGTGTCACTGCAAGAATATTATCAATAGATCAGACACCTTAAGTAGATACATGTCTGGCTTTCCTTACCAAATACTGCACTGGAAACCAATAAAAAAAATATTGATGTTTTTTATTTCATCTTTTTTTCCTGAACTCATTTAAGTGAATACCATTCCTGGGGAGTCCAAGCCCATTTCTGTAGCATTGAGAAGAATGGCAAGGACTGGACCAGCTCCGGATAATGTGTCATCCCATCATAGGGTTTATAATGTTTCCTTATTTTACATTTGTTTTAGAAAAGAATGCTTCTCAGGTGCCGACTCTGAGACCATATGTTCTGTTGGAGTCCAGCACAGTCCCATTTATCTGTAAAAGACACTTGTTGACTGTCATAGATTTTTTCTTTGCACATATTGTACTGTAACTAATGTATTATTTTTTCTGTAAGACAGCCATCATCCTGTTGAATCTGCTAGCCAGGTGAGTTTTCATTCATTGTTCCCAACTGGTTTTGTATACTTTAGGTATTCACCTTAACTGTCTAACAATTCTTCAAAAAAGATGTTAATCTTTTAATGTAAACTGCAAACCTTATACCTCTCAACAACAAAAACTCCAACAGTGTAGAAAAATGAACTACCATAGACTGTTTGTTTTCTGCAGAACTACTGTAACATCCTTTAAGAGAGCGTTGATTATTTTTTCTGAAATGGGAAGCTGTGCTGGGGCATTCATTATTTGTAAATATAGTTAATCTGGAAGGATCTATATCTCAAGTGTTAATATCTGGTGAATTGTATATCTTAGACGCTTTCTTACATGCATGTTTAATGGGTTATACCTTGCCAAATGTCTTACTACACTTTTGATAGCTCAATACACTCCTGTAATCCCATCATCACCCACTTTTTAACATTGTTTGTATTTCAAATCTTTACAACTTTCAGAACAAAACTCAGTAACAAACCTGTACATGGCAGGTATATCACAGTCAGCTTACTTCTCTATTCATTTTCTGTCTGAAATAGTTAATATACTCCTATCTTTATCCGCTCTCCTGGTCTTTGTCTTATTCGTTCAAAAAGACACTCTGCATTAGATAACAATTCCACGGATATCTCCACCCCGTCATTTGCGTTCCCCTCCAACTTCATTTTATGCTCCAGGATATAAAAGTAAGACTCCTCTTAAAGGGAGGAAATGCACAAATATGGCTGCTATGAAATCTCACAATACTTTCAGCTACACTCTGATATTAAACGTTAGTCAGCTTTTAAATGGTAAACTTCATAGTCAGAAACACTACAAAGTAGTTTATAAAGGAAATAGTACTACAGCTAATCAAAATTGTCAGGGTGTACAGGCATTCATTTACTGAATTATGGAGAGTCACAATAAATATCACTTGCAGCATGCCAAAGCAAATAACTCATCCTGGAAGGAAAGCCAGTTAAATGTCAGACAATTTCATACATACATTCATCAACTTAGAGGCACCAGTTCAACTAACTTGGCGATCTTTGGGATATGGTGGCTAAAGGGTAGGGGATGGAAAACAGGGAGGAAGACCTATTAAGACACAGAGTTAAAGTTAATTAGAAGGAGAATATTAGAAATAGTAATTGCAGTCAGAAAAATCCAGCAGATTAGTATACCAAAGGAGGATGAACATATAAAAAGGTTAATATAAAAATATGGTTATTTTGAGAAAATAAAGCCACAATTAGTTAAAACCTGAAGGTTTCTAACAGATGAGTATTTGCCAGACAACACACAAGAGTAATCTTTGAGAGTGGTGCTATACATCATGGCATCAGAGATTCTCTTTTATTATGAGGTTTTTACATAGAATGTACTCCAAACAAATACTCCATTGTGTTTGATTTTGTTGCACTATAGGTGTGTGCAATTGTCTAGAAAATGACTTTTTCTAGCAAATTATTTCTTTAAGATATCTGGTCCGCAGTTTGCAAGTGTCAGAAACAGTAGAGGGAAACAGATAGATAGATCTATCCAAGCAAAAAGCATGCCATGAAGTCAAAGGAATTGCCAGCATAGCTCAGAGACAGGACTTTTTCAAGGCACAGATCTAGGGAAGTTCTAAAAATAGTTCTGCAATTTACGCTTCCCTCCATAATCCTTAAATGGAATAAGTTTGGTACAACCATAACTCTTTAAAGTGTTGGCTGGCTGGCAAACTGAGCAATCGGGGAGAAGAAACTTGATAAGAGCTGTGACCAAGAACTCAATAGCCACTCTGGCTGAGCACCAGAAACCCTGTGTGGATACAGAAGAAACTTCTAGAAGGTCAACCACCACTACAATATTCCACTAATCTGTGCTTTATGGCAGAGTGGCCAGGTGGCACATGAGTGCCATCTTGGTGTTTCCAAAATAGCACCTAATGGACTCTCAAACTATCGTCTGCTGAAACTAAGATTCATTTGTTTGGCCAGTCACAACTTATCACCTTACTCAATACCATTCCAATGGCAAAGTGTGGAGGTGGAACCATTTTGTTACTGTTGTTTTTCAGTAACAGGGACTGGATAACTAGTCAAGTTTGAGGCAAAGCTGAATGGAAGAAGGTACAGAGATATTCTTAATGAAAATCTGCTCCAGAGTGTTCTGCACTGCCAGACTGGAATGATAGTTCACTTTTCAACAGGACAATGACCCTAAGCTCAAAAAAGATAACACAGGATGAATTTTGTGAATGTTCTAGAGTGGCTCAGTCAGAAATCCTAGACTTGAACCCAACAGCTGAAAATAGCTGTCACTGACAGTCTTCCTCGAACCTAAAAGAGGTTGAGAGGCTCTGCAGAGAAGAATGACAGACAATCCCCAAATCTAGGAGTGTGAAACTACACAGATTACATGGTTACTTTGTGAAGCGTGTCTACTGTACTTCACTAGAAGTATGAGGAGATATGTTCAGTTTATAAAGTTACTATGTACACTACATTTAAGAACATAGGTGTGCAAAATCATCTCAAATCAACACATCCATAAATAACTCTCTTAACCACTTCAAAACGGAGCTATTGTATGTGCAACCTACTCTACCTAAGACACAGTTTGTTATAAATTACTTATGTAGTCACGTTTAAATACACTTAAGTAAAGTAGGCTGAGAAAGCACAGTTCAAAGGATATTCCATTATTTCAAGACTTTTAGAGATGAATCCTGCAAATAGGTAAGAGTAAGACAAGAATTGTGAGTTTTCAAATGACTCAATATAATCATTGGTTTCATTGAAAACATATACTGTTTAGACAACTAGACTGAAGATCACAGTTACAGTAAAATGAAAAAAAGGTTTTTGACATTTATAAGCCTTGATTACCTTGAAAAAATTCACCTACCTGTATCGAATTGTTCTGTGGTGAGTTTTTCATTGAAATAACGCCATTAGGCCCCTAGAGTATGTCACATTTAATACAAAACTAAAATTAATCTGTAGACCAATAACATTACATTGTGTTTCAATTTACCAGATCAGAGTCATGGAATGAAAAAAAAAAAATACTATCAAGACAAACAGCGGGTGCAAATTGGATTAGACAATCTCTGATTGAACAAAATACTTTAAGCAACATAAAAATACAGGGGTTTAATGGCTGTAAAATGTGGATAGGTAATTGCAGCCCAACTGCAGCAGGAGAATTATTTAATTTATCTAATTATTTTACACTCCTGGACTGTTTTGTTTCTGTTTGTAAATCCACAGCATATTTATGAAAAAGGCTTTATTTTTAACAGCATTCATTTTGTTTAATAAATGGTGATGTGTCTTCAATGCCCAGTCTTGTCAATTCATTTTGAGCTGCCTAGATTTTTCACTTATTTTATTGCTTTTCCCACTGTTATTGTTTGCCGAATGCTCCAGTATTGCATATTAAAGAATGACATTTAATTATGTGCTTATGCCTATGCTGTGTTCAGGTGGACACTTGCTAATAGGTCTGTTGGAGCTGCTGCAGACCTGGCTGTTTTTCTGTTACTGTACATTCCTTAGGGAGACTTTAGAAACTGACTGGCGCAAAATGAAACCAGCACGAATCACTTTCACTTTAATAGTTCTGTATTATTTTAACAGGAGCAGGAAAACAAAGAATTCAATAATTTCTGCAAAATGTTTTTGTGATTATGAAAAATTAATTATTGGCTTAACAAGATGTGCATACCATCTTTACTTCATACATCACTTTTGGCTATAGTTGTCTAGCAATATCAAACCCTTAACTTAATTCACCAACAAAAACATTCTTTACTGGCAGAGATTTATTTTGTTACATATTACTAATTTGTGTGTTCACATGAATGATGATGTACATTATATAAAGATGGCTAGAGCTAGAGGAACCACGGACAAGAAATTTAATCTAAATAATGTTGATTCTGGAGTGTCTTTGTAAATGCTTGCCTTGGTTTAATTTCTATTTGTATTTTAAAGCCCTGGGCTGTATTGTATGGCTTAATGGATAAAGTGCTGAAGTGAAATTCAGAAAGATATTTTTTGGTCTCCAGCTCTAACTCACTGAGTGAATAAAATGAGACTATAACATGTAAGGCATACAACTGTACTAAACTACTGCATTTGTAAAAAGAGGTGCTATTTAACAAAAAAAGGTCATCTGTAAATCGGAACTATTTGTTTGTTTGTGTAAAATTTTGGCTATTCTCACTATTTTCATATAGGGATTAAGTGCCATATTTCAAAGATGAGCATGTTTAATTGATTATTGTTTCCAAACTGCCCCCTACGTAAGCGCTTTTCTAAGCTAATTGGAACCTTGCTTTTACATCTCATTCAAAGGACGGGACCAATTTTTATAGTACTTTGCCAACCTCACCATATGGGGGCATTGGTATCCACATACAAACCACAAAGTACGCTTCCCCTGATAGTTTCCCCTGTCTGGGGATTTCTTATTTTAGTGTAGCATACCCTGATTATAACCACTGATTCGCTGTTCATATAGCGCTTCTCTAACCTACTAAAAGTGCTTTACATGGACAGTAGGGAATCAGTGCAACCCTCCACCAATGTGTAGCATCCACCTGGATGATGTGGTGGCAGCCATTCTTGCACCAGCATACTCATCACACATTAGTAATTAGGTGGTGAAAGGATGAGAGAGATGGTGAATAAGGGAAAGGGGATGTTTAGGGGGCCAAAATGGACAAGGAAGCACCCTAATCTTTTTGAAAGATGCCCAGAGATATTTTATGACCACAGAGAGACAGAACCTTGGTTCTACATTTCATCCAAGGGATGGTGCCAGTTTTTACAGTACAGTATCCCCATCACCACTCAGTGGCATTGGGACTCACACATAGACCACAGGATAAGCACCCCCGATGGGCTCACCAACATCTCTTCAAGTAGCAACCCAAGCTTGTTCTGGATGTGCATGACTGGTTCCTGCCCTGAGTTTAGTGCTTCCTGGATAATCTATGACTTCACTTAGTCCTGAAGTTGAATCAAGTGGGTGCTTATGTTGATTCTCTTCATTTTAATCCTGAATACCCTGATTAGAGCTGCTGATTAGCTTTTAATATTGCAACTTTATTTGTTAGTTATTTGCTCAATAATTAATTCATGAAACTTATTATGAACAGTTACTGATGCATGTTTATTTTATTTCTCTTCCTAATACGCTAGGTGCCAATTCTGCTTTGCTGTGCTAATACTCCAGTCAAGAAAAGTCACAAGAGAAACACTCGGAACCTTGCGTTTTAATGGCAAAAGTGGTGAATCTTTTCTCTTATGTTGCCTGACTTACTTATGATGTTGTGCATTGCCTGGAAATGGTTGGGAGGCCATTTGGCTTGATCATCAGCAAACTAGGATTGTGATGTTACCACACACCAAACAGAGGCTGATTTTTCCAGACACTTGCGCTACTCTGTAACGCAGTACAAAGCACCATTTGTGTTTTTTCTAGAGAAATGCACACATTAGCTGTCATTGTGTGCTATTGTTTTGTTACTGGATATAGCAGTCTGTTACAAAATATAAGAATTAGCAAAAATGAAAAGTTAATTTTCTTTGTTACAATCAAGAATACAAGTTACACTGTACTTGTAGATTTTAAAACTAGTGATGCTTCTTGGTTGTTTGTGCTGTAAAGATCAGATGGAGATTTTAACATTTATCATCTCAAATCAGGTTGTTAGACCTCATCAAATAACTGCTGATGCACCTAATGTGAGAAACCTTTGTTTTCTGTGTATTCTTATATGTCATCTTCAAAGAGCAATTAAGACAGTTTTAAATAATAATGTTGCAAACTCAGCATCCAAGCTGAGCAAAATATGGGACAGCAGCAATGATAATTGGTTATCCATGTGCTGCATTTTCTCTCTTTGAGATCTAAAAGGCCCTTGAAAAGCCTCCTCTGTGAGTTAAGTTGAAGCTGAATAAAATACAAAACAGCACTGATGGTAGACGCAGAGATGATAGAAGCAGATCTAGCCAAGAGCATGTTTACGATATAGGCCGCAAACAGAAGCCCTAATCCTGCAGCTGGCATTTGATAATCCTTATAAAACATCCCCCTGCAGAAGGATTAATCCGAAAAGCAAGTCTTTTCTGCCGCTGCTCAAATGTGTAGCCTTGTCAACTCTGCCCAGGTCAGACAGTTTTGGAAAACTCTAAAAGGAACAATTTTTGCTGGCAAACCATTAACTTCTTTTGTTGAATGTCAAAAAATAAATTGGGTTCAACCTAATAACTATTTTAAAGAACAGAAGGCTGGAATCCCATACTGCAATTACAAGGGCTGCCACAGCTTGTTGTTGATCCCTTAGAGGGTCAGAGAAAGGGGTAAACAAGTAGCCTTCTTTTAAGTTATGAAAGATGGATAGATGTGCACTTTAAAGTACAGAGCAGCAGCAATAACATAATGAAGCACTGTGTGACAATAGCGGGTTAGAATCTCTTTTGCCAAGGCTATGATTAATGAAGAAGCTTTTAGCTGAGAGTACAAAAATGATACTATGAAAAAGAATACACATCATTAAATATTTTACAGAGCAAAGGTCTGAAAGGAGATCTACCTACTTCTTGTATTAAGCAGCTACGGAGTTCAATTTTGGCTCTCTTAATATAAACAAGATGTGTTGGTATTGACACATTATTCTTGGGCTGAAATAAGAAAGAAAATATAGAATTATTAATGAATATACATGACTTTGAAAAATATGTTCTGTTAATTGCAGGTCTACTTGAATGTAAAATAGTAATTATAAAATGTTATTGCTTGTATATAAAAAAATGCATCATTTTAGTCAATGCAGGTTTCAATATGCTTCATAATTAGACAGTTAATGAGGTAAAGAGGGGAAATCACAATGAAACCACATTACTTCCTAAAAATGCCTTCAAGTTGTTCTTAAACTCATTGAAAGGAATGGAACATTAAGCCTGTTTGGACTCTGGGCTCACTTGGTCTTAGACACAGAAGAGACACATGGTCATATGAGCCTAACGTGGGAGAAGTGAACAAAAGTAATGAGATAAATGAATTACCAAATGAAGTGCTGATTTGAATAACTAGCCAGGCAAAATAGAGCATGGTCTGAAAAGCCAAAGCTGTGATGTAAACTTAATTATGATGCCGTGTAGCCTAGGGTAACATCTACATTTAAAACATTTTTTGTTACTCCTTGGATTTTAGCTTTGATTTTAAAATCCACATAGTATCTGAAAGTCATTAAAATACAGTAAGAAATGCTTAAACTATGTAAAATCAAAATTGGGGAAAAAGTCCAAAGCTGTTTCTGTACATATTTGAAAAGTTTACTCTCTTTCTGAGTGCACAAAGATCGAACAGGATTTTTGTGATTTTATATATATACTGTCAGAGACGACTGGGGTTCTGACCCGGCAGGGACGCCTAAAAGGACCGGAAGGTCAAAAGAATAGCTTCCGGGCCACGAGGGGGCAACCGCCCTGGAGCAGGAGATGACCACGGGAGAAGAACAAAGAGCTTCTGGCCTGTTGGGACCCATGGCCACCACCAAGGGGCGCCTCAAGCCTCATAGGACTCGGAAATAGTTACTTCCGCCACACTCGGCAAGATGGTGGAGGAACCTGCCAGGGGCAAAGGGCAAAGGGCAGCACTTCCACCACACCAGGAAGTGCTGTCGGAAGAACGTCATTAGACACCTGGAGCACATCCGGGCAGGAATAAAAGGCGCTGCCTTCCAGCAATCTGAGAGCCAGAGTCGGGAGAGGGAGTTGGACAAAGCTCCTAGGAGGAGAGTAAAGGTGGCTAAGGACTGAGAAAGGACTGAATTGGGGTGATTATTGCTGTGTGCATTGTGTGGTGTTTGGGGACTGTGTTTATTTATGAAAAATAAACGTGTGAATTGTATAAAGATGTGGTTTCCCACTGGTGGTGTCTGGGCAAGTCTCACAATGGCGCCCAACGTGGGGCCTTCCGCTTGTTCCAAAGCGGGGGACCCAACAAAAAAAATTTTTATGAGCTGCTCGGTACCCCAGTCGGCCAGCTGGGAGGCGGTCCGCACACACACCGTGGAAGTTCCGCGAATTGCCCTGTGGCCGTCGGAGATTCTTCAGAGTGCAATCTTCCACCCGAGGGGGGTGAGGAATGCCAGCCAAGGCAGAGAGGAAGGGGATTCCCCAGCGTTCGTTGTCACCGGAGAGACTGCGGTAGGCATATGCACTGACTCGTCCGGAGGAGCAGACCTGGAACTGCGTCAGTGGCTGGTGTGTGCCGATCCTGTTAGCGAGGCCTGGACTGCGTCGCTAGAGGAAGGGGAGGATCCGCCACGTCTGCAGCAGTTGAGGCAGAGGAACGGCAGCGAGTCTCGCAGTCCCCTCGGGAGGAGAAGCAAGATGGCCGTGGACCGGAAGTCCCGCTCCGTGACAGGCGAGGGATTGGACGGTGTGTGCCGTGCTCCCGTTAGTGATTGGTTAAAGATGGGACCAGTGAACGTCCATCCTGAGCAAGGGGTGGGTCTGGTGAATCCCGGAAAAAAGCTCCAGTGTATACAGCCGGTGAGTTGGACCGATTTACAGGTAAATCCTCCACTGGCTGATACTGTATTTTTATCTGCAGCTCCAAAGGAATCAGAGAGGATGCTTCGGTTAAGGCAAATGGTGCAGCAGGTGGAACACAACCTCCGTGTCTGTAAGGATAAGCTGGAGAGGAAGGCAGTCGCGCCAAGTCAGACGTTACGTCACGAGGCAGAGAGGCGCGACGCTGGAATCTTTGGCCGGAGGATCGTGGCGGTAAAGATAATTAATACCAGTACCGTAAAAGAAGAGGGAGGTGCGAGCGAATCTGTCCCAAGATCATGTGGTTTCGGGGACAGTAGCTGCATCTCCAACGGTGGAAGCGACTCGAAGAACTGATCGCTTGGAAGGGGTGGAGCCAAGACGCCGGCTGACAAGTGGCGTGGGTCTTAGTGCTCTACCGCCGGAGCCAGCATTAGTCTTGCGTCATTCTACAGGGGCGCAGACGGCAAGGGGTCTTTTCCTTTCCAGTAGGAAGACCCAAGCCGCCAGACTGCCCCAGAGGAATGGGAAGAATCAAAGGGGGAAAGCCAGTTCTTCCTACAAAGGGAGACGTGAGCCTGTGAGCTCACGTAGTATGACAGGCCTCCCTCTGCAGGTGCATATGGAAGTTCCAAAGTCAGCAAGGGCGAACCCAGTATGTACCCCGATGAAGGGGAGTGGACATTACGGGAGCGGGTGCCGAGGTTTTGGCGACCAGGGTGCTGGTCAAAGGGGGGAGCGTTGGCCCTATTTCAGGAGGAAAAAAGCCAGACAGTGGCGTCAGGGCAACGTCTCTGCCCCTATGTCTATTTAATATTTTATAGGACCAGACTATGGGAGAAAACCAATTATGCCCGCTTCGTCTGAATTGCACACTCGCGGGACAGGCTGCTACGAAAGACTATTCTTCGCTGGCGATGGGGCAGTGTCACAGACGACTGGGGTTCTGACCTGGCAGGGACACCTAAAAGGTCCGGAAGGTCACAAGAATAGCTTCAGGGCCATGAGGGGGCAACCGCCCTGGAGCAGGAGAGGACCGCAGGAGAAGAACAAAGAGCTTCTGGCCTGTTGGGACCCGTGGCCACCGCCAGGGTGCGCCTCAAGCCTCATAGAACTTGGAAATAGTTACCTGCCAGGGACGCCCGGAGTGCTTCCGGGGCAAAGGGCAGCACTTCTGCCACACCAGGAAGTGCTGCCGGAAAGACGTCATTAGACACCTGGGGCACATCCGGGCAGGAATAAAAGGCGCCGCCTTCCAGCAATCTGAGAGCCAGAGTCGGGAGAGATAGTTGGACAAAGCTCCCAGGAGGAGAGTAAAGGTGGCTAAGGACTGAATTGGAGTGATTATTGGGACTGTGTTTATTTAAAGATGTGGTTTCCAACTGGTGGTGTCTGGGAAAGTCTCACTATATATATATATATATATATATATATATATATATATATATATATATATATATATATATATATATACAGTACAAATATATATTATGTAAGCCGTTTGGCATACTATATACATGGTCAAGAGTGTAATTATCAGAACAGAAGAGGTGGTTCTAGAAAAGACCAGAGAGGTCACATGTCTGTCTTTTCCTTTACAGTTCTGATATCTATGACCTGGAAGAAAGGGTTTATTAATTATGGCTCCAAGGTAATCATACAATGCATTTAGAATCTTTCAATCTATTCCCACATCTGGCTCCCTTCAAAATGACCCTAAGCAGCAATCAGTAGTTGTTTGTTGACTAGAAGAATGGATAACTTCTCAATACCATTCAGTAATGCAAAAGGTAACACCATCTTCTCACCAACCTTCCACTGACAATAAATAGGATTTCCCAACTTGCAACCCCTCAACCAATTTTATTTGTTCTGTTCCTTTCTAAATATATTTGTACACATCAGTGTAGCAAGCAATAAAAAATGTTCAAATTATCAATCTGACATGTATGCCCCCCTTTATTGCAGAATAAATTATTATATCAAACTAAATTTGGACATTTTTCTAATCGATGATGGGTATCTCCATGGAGTTGATAACTGATCTCTCTCGCTCTCTTCCTCTCACTTCCTTAGTTTTCTCTCTATTTCAGAGACTGTTTTTAGTGTCACTATACTTCTATATTTTCCATAACTTGTATACAGTAGTTTGGGTATTGGCTCACGCTGAGGCAGAGCTAAAGGGATAAATGACCTCTATTAGAGTAAAAAATTTTCTGTTAGGAGAAAAATAAAAATTAGACATTATATTTAAGAGTCTGTCCCTTCCAGTGTTCTACATAAAGAACATAAACATAGAACAAATGAGAAGAGGGCATTCAGTTTATCAAGAACATTTGTTTAACTAATAGTTAAGCTGTCCCAGTATCTCATCCAGCATTCCTCCTTATAAACATTTCAAAATTGAAACCTTAATAAATCTAATATATGTTTGGTTATATGAAAAGAACTTCAGGTCTTCTTCCTTTAATATATCAATCCTTTCAATAGTGAACATCATCCTAATACCATCTACAACATGGAGTTATATCACAATTGCTTACATAAATTCCTGACTGACATTCTCTGGGTCGTGTACTCAGTAGAAAATGCGTAAATGTCAAAATTGGGTGAAAGTTATCATTTTATACTCAAAATGCAAGAGATAAATGATTTAAGTGATGTTTTATGTTGTCATTTAAAATAGGTCCAGTAGACTTTGACCTTTACTTTCTCAAAGACTGAAGGTGCCTAGAAGTTTATTTTCTTCTGGATCAATATCAACTGACGTTATGGCTTCCTTTTCTTCTTTTCACAGCTGATCTTATCTTATTTTATATTTCCTCACTTTCAAGCATTAGAATTATTAAAATGAAGAAATCTATTCGTGTTTGCATGTTTAGAAATATGGGTGTATTTTTCATGATTAAGGATCCCTAAAAAGATACAAAAGGAAAACAAATATACAGAAAGAGCACCTGAGGTGTAAAAAAGTGCTATATTATTGTTATATTCTTAACAAAAGAATACAATACATCAGATGGTGCCTAATCCAGCATGGGACTAAACACCCCTACAAAAGAACTGGGAACTTCAACACAGGTTACTGAAGAACTTGCAAGACCTTTCTTGCATAGCCAGACATATGTAAGCTGTATCAATAATAATTAGTTCCTGCCAAAAAGGTGTGTTACATTAGTTGATTTAAACGCACAAAACATCACAAATATATAGCAACATTTGTGCATTAAGTACAAGGAGAAGGTCTTGACAACATACCCATGAAAAGTCATTCTATTTTTTTAATCAAATCTGTTAACCTCTCTTGACAGTGCATGCACAACGACACATACTGACAGGTAAGCAATTGTCACAACAATGACATCCACACAATGCAACCCTTCTAAGGTAAAACTTTTAAAAAGTTACAAAAATAGCAGAAAATGTATAAAATACAATAAAGGAATGTCAGAAAACTGCAAAATTACTAAAAAAAAAAAAAAACTACAAGAATAAAGTGTTTAAAATTATGAAGGAAATTATTACAGTGGATCCGGACAGTTATTTTATTTTATTGAGTTCATCAAGAACACAGGGACAGAGTGGGAAACTTATTACTAAGTTTTTCTTTATACAAAGAACCATAGACAAGCTACCAAGTAGTGTGGTAGACAGGAGGACTTTTGGGACTTTCAAAACTGGACTTGATGTTCTTTAGAAGAATTAAGCGGATAGGAAAGGCGAGCTTTGTTGAGCTGAATGGCCTGTTCTTGTCTCGATTGTTCTAATGTTCTAAATATGACTGAATACATTTACTAAATATGCTGTGTATGACTCATATATGTTGCATTTTGGTTTATGCTCTACTATTATCTTTAGGACTGTATAAACTTTGTTGTAAGAAATAAAATATCCAGTGGAGAATTTTAGCTCTGAAGTGATCATTTTTGTTTGAATTATGGTTATGACTTTAGTTTTGTTTTGTTACTTCATTGCTATTGTTCTCCCTTGCATTTAACCAATGGTTTTTGATCATCCTTAAAAGCCCCTTTAACTCTGCCAGTTAATTAATCAAATTAGCACATCCTGTGGCACAATACTTACATATGCAAACATACCCACTGTATACAGTAAGCCTGACTTCTCTGACCTATTTACATAAAAACTGAACTGAATCATCTACATTAAGTTGGTTAGCCAGTCAAATAACCAGCCTCATCATTGTTTTTTCTTCACAGTGTTTCAGATCTCTATTGCTACATCTCAGGTGATGAGTCAGATGACATTATCTCTAACATTCAAAGACACCACCCAAACATGGAATACAAAATGATACATGGCCTTCTGAAATCGCAAGGAATAGGAGTCCCAGGTATGTGGTAGATAAGACAATATAATGCTTGCCACTGATCAGAGCTGTAAAGTTGTTTGAAAAAATAACTGTGAATATGCACCTGACTTTAGACTTGTAAAATAAGGGTCAAATATCCAGTTCAGAATATTTGGGTTTGGGCTTTTTTGTCAAAGTGTCTAAACTGATACAGATGCAGCTCACCGTATTACTGGCTCATTCGCCTTTTGATCATCTTCACTTACACACCATATACTGTAGATCTGCAATCTTTTAAACTGCATAAAAGAAAGTGTTCTATTGACTCAGCTGGAATGTCAAAGGATGGGCATCCAGGGCAGGTAACATCATCACCTGAATTGGCATGTAGCTTAGTCCATTGCACCAGTTCTTTGATGTTTTCTAAAACAGTTTAATTGATATCATAGTCTAAAAGTGCCACCAACATTGTAACTGCTCTCTGAAATATGTGAAAACTTTGGAAGAATCCATTTCATTGGCAGTAGTAAGCTTTTTTCGAATTAGTTCTTGTTCTATCTAATTTATCTCCATCTCAAACATTGACATTTTGAACTAGGTATAAGCAATCCACAGAAGTTGATTCACCAATCAAAACACAGTATGCTAGAGCCCACCCTCTCAACTTTGACAAGTAAAAGTGAGTTTTATTTCGAGCAATATTTTATGATGCGTTTGGAGGAATATTCCAGACAAAATTAAGTAAATAATTTTGAGAACAAAAAGTATATTTTGTGACACATTTATTCATTTAAACTTGCATTTCATGGCACATTTGTTTATGTATGCTCACATTTCAAGAGACTGAGTATCTGCGCTTTAATGCAGTGTATTTGTCTGTGAAGGGAGTGTTGACCTTGTTGAGAGGTTTAATTACCCTTGCAGTAAAATTCATGTCTCTGGTGGCTCTTCCTATGAAGTCATTAGATGGATTGGGAGAGCATGGGGAGGTCATGAGGTTTCTGGAAAGGGGTGTGTGGCGCTCCCGTTATCTATGTAAAAGAATGAAGGTCCAAGTCTTTAGAGTCCTGGTGCTTCCTGTCTTGTTATATGGTAGTGAGACATGGATGCTATCAGTGACCTAAGACGAAGACTGGACTTCATTGGTACTGTGTCTCTTCTGAGAATCCTTGGGTACCGCTGGTTTGACTTTGTGTTGAATGAGCAGTTGCTCATGGAGTCCCAAATGAAGCATATTACAATGCATTTTGAAGGAGCAGCAGTTACAGCACTACGGCCATGTGGCGCAACTCCCCGTCTTGCAGAAACCTCATTTTTGAGGACCTGAGTGGCTGGACCAGGCCAAGGGGACATCCATGTAACACTTGGCCGTGAAACATAGAAGGTCATTTTGAGGGGGTGGGACTGGACCGCATGTCTGCCTGGGGGGTTGCCAACCAGGATCCTGAGCTGTTTCATTGTGTGGTGGGTGCGGCAATGGGCTGTACCAGTGCACACTCCCCAACCTGACCTGACCTGCTCACATTTCATGCACATTTTATTTGCATATTTATTAAAGGATTTTTTTTTTTTTAATTTTGGTCACAGTTCTTTTATAACTGAATGTTAGGAATGTTAGGTTGGCTTCCTGAAGCTGTAGTGAATTTCTGCAAGTACCCGAAAAAAAAAAAAACCTACAAGACACAATCCAAATAGCTCCCTGTAAGTGATGGGGTACAAAGGTGTTGTTTCATTTTTGGCCTCTAACTTAAAAGCACCTTAAACAAGACATGGACATTTTTATCTTAGTTAACCTTTTACATTTTGGATTTTAAGTTTCAGAATCTCTGAACAACAAGTTTACATCCTCAAATCAGAATCCAATGTAGCTAAAATGTATTACATTTCATGAGAGGTGTGGTATTAAATAACCATAGTTTGTTTGATAAAGACATATTTTTGTATTAAAATAATCTGCTGTTTCAACTGAATGTTCTTCTATCATACAAGCGTATAAAAAACGACACACTTACTAGCAGGTGCTTCTCCATTTTCTAAAGCTCTTGATTACAAATGGCTTGTAGATTTGCAAATACATTGCAGAGAGTGGCAATTTGACTTACATTAGCTACAGGCTGTTCTAGCCAATCAGAAAACAGATGTCATCTCTCTGTCTCCTATGATTCAACAGAATGACCTCTGGTTCACCTTTTTGTTCGTTTTCCTGGTCATGACCTGTATCTTGCACTTCTGGGTCACCAGCCATGATTTCCAACACAAAAAGAATATCTTTTGCTAGCATGCATTATTACATAGGTAGTAACAAATCGTTGGAGCCTCTACTGATGATTTATTCCCCTAGCAGGCATCAGTAACAGACCTATTTTAAGGTGACCGAAACCCTTCTAATTGCTATTACTAGTATTGATCTATCTTTTGATTCATTCATAGGGACACCAATCAGGTTTGCTAGGATGGAGACTATGGGAATACAAGGCTGTTACTTGGTTATCTATTTCTACCTTCTAAACAGGAAATGGAGTTTTTTTTGCTTTCCAATTGGATTTATGGAGTATTTCTTCACTATAATCTCTGTAGCAAACATTTCTTTCAATTAGTGTTTTCCTTTGACAGCTTTCCTAGTAAAACATGCTCAAATGTGAAGCATATATTCCATTTCTCTTTCCAGTTTTGTGCATTTATTGTCAGACCAAAGTTGCAGATTCTAAGTTTAAATAAGCAGTGCTTTTCTTTGTGATGTAGCTCAGAAAGCACAAAAGCAGAGAGAGATGTGTCTGAGGTGCTTTGACACCTTAATCCAGATATTTACTTCTAAGTTATTTATTAAACGTAATCAATAATGGATGTAGTCCAATTGAACAGAGAGAAATGTGACCTTTATGTAAGCAAGTGTTCTCAGTTTTATGGGATTTACCATTTCTTGTGGGATTCTCTTAACTATTTAATGATTCTGAATTGTCACCCTTATCCCATATTGCACTTACCAGGAGAGATGTCTCCCACAATGGCACTTCACCTATCTGTATTCATAGAGAGCAGACGTGGTTTCCTATTGGTGACCTACTATGAAGCAGTAGTTTTAGTGCTATTTATAAGTAAGGCTTGTAGCAGTCCCCAGATCCAAATACTTTTTTTTGGTCTTTTGCCTTGTAAGGTTATATACTTCAAGTTGAGTGCTTAGCTTTGGCATTTTTATTTAGTAAACCAAGATAAGGTACAGCACCACATTCCACTTAGAGTTTAAGATCCGTCAGATTTACCCAGAAAACACAGTAAATGTATACAGTAAATACTACATAAAAAATAAAAACATGCTAGAACTGTGTTCTGAGCTGAAATGTCAGCATAGACCTTCAGGCTACTCCAGGCCATGTCAGAATAACATTAAGGAAGAATAAAATATTTTGTCTGGAATGGTGAGCCCTACCTTAGCATGACAAGCAAGATCCCCCAATAGACAAGGCACAATTATGGCTAAAGATTCTGAAATCTCAAATAATGGCCACAAACTCAAAGTCTTGGGTGAACCAATAGTGCGTACCTATGCCCTCTACACTATTTGTCTTAGATCACTTGCATATGTTTCATCCCCCAAAACAATCATTGCATCAAGATATAAAAAAATTAAATAAATATCTATGACTTGCTTTTACATGGAGTAAATACTTATCTGAAACCAAGGTTGATCCCTGTTTTCTTCCTCTAAAAATTAAATATAATCAAGGCTCACCTACCATTTGCCATCACTAATTCAAAGTAAGGTCCAGATGCCACTTAACTCTGTTACTTCAGCTGAACTGAAACAAAACAACATGCTAAAAAATGAAAAGCAATGTGCTCATTTTTACACGATGCAGTTCAACAGTATACATTGTAAATATATAAATATAAAAGTTATATAGTTTTAAGTAATCAGCATGTAATTTGCATGATACAGTAATTGAAACACAAATAAGCTTCAAATAAGAAATAATCTCAGATGAACTAGACCTTCCAGGTGAAGGTAGATGGCCACTGAAGTGAAGGGACAGTGCAGAAATGCAGAATTTCTGTTGAAGTTGCACAGTATATAAGTGTAAAAAAATTCAAGAATCAAAATTAATTTCTGGATAACCTAGGATTTTCAGTGACAGCAAGATTCACTAAATAAAACAGCTTATTCTAATACAGTCATTACTAGACCCCTATCACAGAAAAGAGTGGGGACATAAAAATGGAGACATGCTTGAACAGTCTACAAGAACTTGATTCTCATACCAAAACTTCTGAAACAGCAAGGTAAGCTTACAAAAACACTACAATGCTGAAAAAACAAAGCACAAAAACACATATATTGAACACATTTCAGTGATTAAAAGAGATAAATTGCTTTTTCATATGTACAAGTGCCTTGAGTATGGGAAAGGTGCTATATAAATAGAATGTATTATTATTTTTATTATAGTAACAGATTGTTCTTTTAGTGGCCAACCCAACCTACAATGATGCCTAGGAGGTTAAATATGCAAAAATCCTACATTTACTTACATTACAATTATACAAACAAGTGAGGGTAGACTAATACGTGCCAAAGTACAAAATAACTAGTACAAAAAAATTCTTTGCCAATATCATGGATGCAGAATAATGTATACTATGTGGTGTGAATTTTCTCTTCTTATCTCTCTTTCTTACTCTCTTGGTTTCTGTAATCTGGCCCTTCTTCTTCTCATCAGCAAACTCTAAACTTAAAGAACTTTCTACTTCAAGGTGGCCTTAAATGCTCACATAGGGCCATTTCTGGCCATGCCCATTAACAATTTCCTGCATCAGGAATATTAAGGTATATTAAGGGCCTTAATCAGTAGTTCATAATGCCCATTTTGAGACTACTGTACACATGAACATTCCATAATGCCTAAGGGGACATGTCTTTTTGAGAGCCTGTAAATGGGACTGCTACAGAGACATTTATTACTACTTAATGGGCTACAATTAACTAATTTGTCTTCTCAAACTTAGCATTTTAAAACAGTATCTTGGGACAAGTGCTGCCTTCCACTGTGCATGTAATGATCTGCCATCTTTCTTCATTCTTGTCTTTAATAGACTTGTATGGCTGCCTGAGATCTTGCATGCTAGAGAAATATTGGACGGTTCTTCCAGGATCATCTTTCTCTCTCACTACATTTCTCTTTTTGTCACTTAATTTTAGGGCCTTGTGAGCCTATAATGAGAGAATGTACAAAATCCATCCAGGCAATAACCAGGGACAAGATTTGCACCTTCATTCTCATGAGCTGCCACATGGCCAAAACATCTTGTGTGTTATTTTACTTTTTATACATGAATAAAAGATCATAAAAGGTATTAACAACAAAATACTATAAATGTGTTTATTTATGTCAGCATAAACTTTGTACAGGCAATAACTGGGTCTGGTAAACCGCCATTCTATTCTATCCAAAATAACTTCAACAATTATCAGCTGCAACACCATGAAGTACTACCAGTTCTTATTTTCCACTTCTATGACTGCAGTGTGTATAATATGTGTGTTTATAAGCACATATGTGTTTTTTGTGGTAGGAATGGTGATTTGTACATTATTTTAAGATGTTTTACTGAATGTTATTTTTATTTTTATATAGTTGTATACTGCATTTCACAGGTTTGCTATATGACAATACCAGAATTAACTCTGCCAAGCACAATTTCAGTTCCAGTATCCTTAATAACTTTTACTCTCTAGGTTGGGCTTCCTTTCTGCTTGCAATGTACGAGGGACGTTCAAAAAGTTTTTGTAGTTGTTTTTTTAACTCTATTTACTAATAATTTCAAAAACAAATTACATCACTTTTCTACATAGTCACCTTCGTTGGCGATGCAATTTTCCCAGTCGTACCATCTTTTTAATGCCCAATTATTACTCCTCCCGCCTTCACCGTTTCCAATGAAAATATAAGAGTGCGGAAAACTTTTGAATGTCCCTTGTATTTTTACATGTTCCTTTACAAACCACATGCAAATAATGATGTTCAGTATACCAATGTGGTAAAAACACAAATATTTTTGGAATATAAAATGCATTTTTTATAATGTTCTGCTGCTCTGCTACTTCACACTTTTTGAATACTTGCAGCATGGTAGTTTTAAAATGCTTGAATCCACCCACTGCCCCCAGCCATACTAACCCATGATCAGTATCCTATAATTGTGAACCTTTATCTTTTCATATGAATTTTATGTATGCTTCTCTTTAATACTGCTGAGAGAAGTGTTTGTTAAGTGCCACATAACAGGTTTGTAGTTTGTGAAAATATTCAACACAAAATCCTGTTCCCAGCATTATGTTCCCTATTCTACTGGACTCATGTGCATTTAAAAAAATGTATAAAGATAAATATGAAGATTCATTTTGGGAATTTCTGTGTTTGGTGGCAGGCTTGATGTTGTGTCCAAATCCATCCACTTTCTAAGACAACAATGATGATATTGATTACCTGATATGTAGTGCACTTTTGAGCTTTTAAGTACATTTGACATTTGTGAAAAAAGAAAAAAGCCATAAAACACTCAGTGGTATTGATTGTGAAGTATTTGTAGCCTTTGTTTAATCACTTCTACCAAAGCACTAATGTAGCCTTGCCTGGGTTTTGTGAGAAGCAGGAAAACCTTGCTAATTATATTGTATTCTTAGGGTGAGCCCTGAATTGAAGAAGATTTGCTTCAAATGTGACCTTGCATGCATGGCAATGGGGACAATCACAGTCTGAGCATGTTTCAATAGTGTAAAATAATGATCTTTCTTACAAACGTGATTTAAGCCAGGCTGCTTCAAAATTAAGCCCACAGACCAGTTTATAGTTTAATAACACTGTGGAAATGCTGGAGTGTGTACTCTCTGTATACTGAGTTTTAGCAGTAAATAATCATATTGGGGGTCTGGGGTGAAGGAAGGGGTTGAAAAGCAAAAGCCATATAGAAATAATATCATTTACAGTTTTCTGTTTAGCTGTGTACTCAGTAAGAAAAAATTAGTGAGGAAATAAAGAGGTTATTGTGCTAACAAATCTCTCCCCTGCTTCTTTCTAATGTCTACCTGTCCTATGTCTTTACCTATGACCCCCCACTAATTTTAAAAATAAAGTGACATGTCTGTATTAAGGGCTGAAGGCCCCATAAGTTGCACTGTTAAATGAAATAGGTAATAAGCTTTTCTCAATTATTTATCTTATTAAAGTATTTATAAATAGCCCAGCTTTGTCTTATTTGTATTTATCCCAATTTTCCACAATTTCATCAATGCAACTACTTTTCTAGAAAATATACCCTTTTACAGTACCAGTACCAGTAGGGATACTTCTGCATTGTGTTGGCATACAGCATGAACTTTCAATATCACAATGGGACCTGCAGGCTAGAGCCCCTTATTCTTTGAATTAAAATGAGCAACACCACCTTTTTTTGCAATTGTGTGTTCACACTTGTTTAAGTCAGTGAAGAGCTACAAAAAATCCAGTACTTTTTTCCTATTTTAAACATAGCCACAGTAATTTAAAAAAGAAAGAATGTGCATTAATGCTTTGAGCCATGGCAATACAGTACCTAGATTAGAATGGCATGAGCAGCATCCTTTCATTTTCTTTACCACCAGTACTGAAGAGAGCTACTGTCTGTGGCTGATGGATCTAAATTTGAATAAAGCCATTAAGGAAGCCATGTGTATGCGACTTTCAATTTGTGGTAAATAAGCCAACAGAGGAAAACTTCATCCAGAAATATATATTTTGTTATATGTTATTTAACCCATGTGTTGTGTCATAATAAAAATCTTGTGTTTTCATGGAGAACAAAGATAAAAAATTTTATGATTGAATGGTGACCAATGCTGGACTACAGCAAACAAAATCAAAAACACCCAAGAAAGAAAAATCCAATATTACTTGTGTTACATAATTCCCATGTCAGTTATCAAGTTGAATGCTCACAATGTGTAAAACGCAGGCTCATTTTTGCAAAAGCGCTGTTAAATAAATGCTTCCAGAAAAATCAGTGCTGGGCAAACATCGAAAAGACAATTCTTATAGGATTGAGTATTTGAATTCAGGGTAGGACTCTTGACCAATGAAAATGGGGGAGAGACGTATCTTGGTGATTACAGTGATCTGATGCCAGTTGAGACAGACCTGACAGCATCATCCCATTCTTTGATATTTTGTGACCATTGAACTTGCATGACACTGCAGATATTGTTAGTTAAGTAAGTTCAAATTACTGATAAAGACATATGCAAACATAAAGGACTCATGTGCCACCTTCTTCTTCAAAGAGTGTACTTAATCATTCTGGTTTATACCATAAAATCACATCTTTCATCAGTAATTTCACCTTGGCTTACACAACCTTCACAGAACAGAAAATCTCTTGTGTTGTAAATGATATCTTCCTATCCTCTGATGCAGGAAAACTGACATTGTTGTTTCTAATACTATTCACTGTAACTTTCTTTTATACAGACTTAACAGTTGGATTGTTATGCACAGCTAAAATGAAAATTGTATTTGAATTCAGCGGACAGTAGTTTTCCAATTAGAAAGTCAAAACTGATGACTGTTATCTCAAAAGGCCTGCATTTTAGTTTGGTTACATTCACCCCATCACTTATCACATTTCCCTAGTTTAGTAATATTTTGACATTAAAATGGTGTGTTAATATTGAGAATTTTGAAAGGCTAGTGGATTCATCTGTTTCAGGTAAAACTGGTTATTGCAATACTTTTCTGTCAAGCTGGTCAAATTTTTATCAGCTACTGTACAAATAACTTTAAAAAGTCTGTGTTAGCATAAGGCACTTTAATTTGAGGTGCTCATAATAAATGTAATAATTTACTTCATAAGGTAAAAGTACATAACAAACAAGAATACGTGTCAAATATTTGAAATATTAAAATTTGTGCCTCAATTTAAAATGTTTAAAGTCTTAATATTGTTGATTATAACAGAAATATGTCATTTTTTACCCTCTGTTAAAGGGCTATTTGTATACTTTAAAACAATACCCCACATGTTTATATTGGACATTTGTCATTTTTCACCTTCTGGGAGAGTCCCTTAGAAAGCTAAGACCACCAGTAAAGAGTAAAATATAAAAAATATTATCATATCCATGATTAGCAGCATCAAAATAACATAATAACAGTAATAATAATAATAATACTGTTTTGCGGTTGGACCTAACCCTCTCATAGTTCCTTTTTCAGGCGCGGCACAAGTTAACAGACATACCATTCAGGACCTCTTTGTTTCCAGCAGCGATGCCACTATCATTGATGCTTATATATCCCATCGGAACAATATGACCAAAAGAGGGACAGTCTTTGCATTCATGGTGAGGCCAGGTCCTACACCACCACCATCTGCTGACTGATTGTCCATGGTTGCCTTAAACGACTGCGTGTGGTGGTAGTTCCAACACTCTGTATGTCCCGATACTGGGAAGAGACCTGCCCCAAAGAAAACCTGACAAGGACCCTGTAATCAGAATATAAGTTTAATGTCACTGTGCTCTGTGCAAAAATGATTTTATAAATCCACTCACATGTACAGGTCAGGCAAAAGTTAGCACACAGGGGCTCTCAGCATTTAGAATTGCTGGGCCAAGCATAGGACAAGATAGACAAAGACAGCTGGAGGAATGTATAGTCAGCCTAAAGACAGGTGTATACTATTTTGTCCTCTGTTAAAAGTCAGCACAAAATCTTCTTTCCTTATTTGGAAATGGACTATTTGCCGACGTGGGGGCCTGCACGTGGAGGAACCAGTATGAAAGGCTTGAACAGCAGCCAAATACTTTGAAGCCAAAGGACGGATGGGTGATATCGTCATCCGTCCTGAAAATCCTTTCAGCACAGTGATGAAAATGACAAACTATACACAAAGTGTTGTCATGGCTTCCTAGTCTGTTATGCAGCGTAAATTGTCATTAAAGAAAGCTAAGTTTTTTTGTGATTTTTACCGCCGTATCCCTATGGGAGGGATATCACCTTTTTTACGTTATATCTATATAGTTTTGGGTTACTTAAAACGCCACAATTACAAAAGAACCTATTCCAACTAGGGAGCTAGCGATCCTTAAAGTAACAGACCCGCCTTGCCTGAATTGTCCGACGAGCCTTGTGATGGACAAAGACCAACCATCCAGAACAGAGTCCCAGCCACGTAAGAAGTCAGGCAAGTGGGCATCAACCCAGTACAATCTGCTGGATCCCACACAGGATCCCGCAGGACAGACTAGTGACACCCCTGATCCCCTAGCCTCCCTGCAGCATCATTTTCATCACCTGTCCACTTCTTTTAAGAGCGAGCAGTGGTGATGACTCACTGAAGCATGCAAGGAATTCCGGTCACTGCTATCAGTCGACAACCCCCAATGGTCCCACACCACCCTCACCTAAATTTGTTATTGACAATGATTGTACCAGGTAACAGAAAGCTGGGATAGGATAAACAGCCAACTCCTTGTCCCCCAGCTCTATCATCGGGAGACTGGTAGTCTGGTACACGCTCACTTATTGCAGGTGCATTTGGGCCCTTTAGAAACCCTGAAGCGTGTTACTGCATGCTTTTATTGGCCCGGCATGCACAAGGTGGTGCAGCGTTTTTACAGATCTTGTCCAGAGTGTCAACTCACCCATATTCCCTGGTAGGATTGCGCCCCGCTAGTCCCATTGCCAGTCTTTGACATTCTCTTCAAGCGACTTGGCATGGACATAGATTTGTCAGCCAGGGGACATCCTTGTGTTGGTGGACTGTGTCACCCAGTACCCAGAGGCTATACCTCTCCAGGTGGCTAACTCTAAGACTATTACACGGGAACTAATAGGGGTCTTCTCATGGTTTGGTATCCCCAGAGAAATCCTCACGGATCAGGGGACATCATTCATATTGCAGACTTTCACATAGGTCGGGAGACTCCTCCATATCTGCCACTTCAGAACATCGATTTACCACCTCCAAACAGATTGACTGGTTGAGTGTTGCTGAGAAAGGCCGTGCGGGCAGATGGAAAAGACTGGGACCAGCTTCTGCCCCTTGTCCTGTTTGCCATGGAGGGTACTCAGCATGCACAGGCCCTCTCATATAATCAAAACACGGGTCATGGTACTTGTTCCTACATCTCATTCCAAGCTCTTCATGCACTGGCGGGAGCCATTCAAAGTCAAGAAGTGAAAAGGGCTGGTGGACGACTTCATTCATCACTGCAAACGGGATCCGCGAGAGTGTGTGTACCACGTGAACCTCTTGAAGCCCTAGGTAGAACACGACTCAAGCAGTAATGGGAAAACTCCCACCTTGTCACTTTTTTTGGATGCCGGACAAATTTATTACAGGGACAGTCTCAGTCCTCAACAAAAACAGGAACTGGTGGTGGTTATTACTACTGTAAGGGTTTAGGCGATTCTGGACTGGGCTGAACAATGTGGACTTGAATTTGCTGATCATCCTCTAGTTCCTTAGCCTCCAACCCTGTGAGTTGATGGTGGTTCAAAGGAGTGGGACCCTTCACTCCAATGCCATTGCCTTCTCCCGAGTCCATGACATTACAGCTAGGTCTTCTTGCCCCTCTGGGCTTCAGCTAAGGGGGGAAATGTGTCATGCATGTGCATCAGAGGACTCCCTCAAGGGCTATGTTGAGGAATGTAATAACCTGCTGGGACAAGAGGGCGTGCTGCCGCTAACCTTGCATCCCTTTTTCTCAATCTGCAGTACCGAAAAAACATCCAATGAGGGCATCTAGCCCTGCCCTATCTGGTCCGACCAACATATATTCCAGGCGCCCCTGAAGGAATGGTCACTTCTGGCCCAAGAAAGCCACATGATAGAGCTTGTGCAAGCTGATGAGGAACTTTTCAGTTATTCTTTACCCTGGTTTGGTTAGAAGCACCAAGACACACATTTTACATTTGAGCATTTTTTCTTTTTTTTTTCTTCTTCGGATGAATAAAGGAAAAAAAAAGTTTTTTTTCATCTGTTTCAAATCTATCGTTGCCTCACTCGACCACAGTCTCCACATTCACACATTAATCTGTGTTAAACCTCTGCTGTACATTGGTGTTTATAATAATGCCGCTATAGCTGTTATAAAAATCTCTTGGACTCAAACCTCATCCTTGTGTGTCTTGAAAACTATTGCACATCACACATTCAGAATGGCTAACTGAACTGCTTATGAACGGTTGCAATCATTTGACTCCTATGCATTTTGTATTTTGATGTCCTGACAATTGCAGGTTCTGTCAATAATCACTTCACTGTGACTTAATTTAGCTGTGAATTATCTTTTTATCAGGTATTACTTACTACTTTACCCCGAATGTGCCATAGATTCTCCATAAGTGAGCTCACTGAAGGCACCATAGAGAGAACATGGTCCTGGAGAAGTGGCAAAATGTCAAACTGCTCCAATCTGACAGATGGCAGCAGAGCAATTCAAATAGTGATGAAACTGACTTTACTGCTTAAAACAGAGAAAAGGAAATGTGGAAACTAGGTCTTTTATAGAATAATCTGTGCTTAAGGAAGTAGGGACACCAGTGGCCATTACATGACAGTCCAATTTGGAGCTACTATATATAAAGGGGGTCAACCCTGACCCAAGTGAGGTTTAAAGATTATTCCTGTCAGCTGGTCTAAGCACATTTTGTGCTGTTTTAATTTTTTTTTTTCATGTTTATATTGTTTTGGCAATTTTCTATTGTTCCACTCACCGTAGACAGCCACTATATCAGGTGTCACACACGTCCGACTAGGGGTGAGCTGAGTGAACCAAGTGGAGGTTATTACCCACCAGGCCAGGGGGTGGCAGGGTGCTCTAAACCTATTTCTGTTATCTCTGTAGACCAAATACGAGAATCCTGCCTGATTTAACCTCACTTCCGGCTCTGGCGTCCAGACTGACGTCACTTCCAGTTCCGGCAGTCAGACTGGCGCTGCTTCTGGTTATGGCACCCAGACTGACATCACTTCCTGTTGTGGGCAAATGACATCACTTCCTGTTCACGGCATACAAAACCTCCATATTCCCAAACCAGTTCAGTTCAATCCTGTAACTCAACCTGACAACAACTTGTTTTCTTTAAACCTTTTGTAGCCAGGGACAATATAAAGGTGGCTGCCCCAAACCTTTCCAGTGTGTTGAGACTTATTATTTCACACAGGATATAATGGAGCTTGTGGTGACATAACATGTTGGCCATGTCTAACTTGGGCTTTGCAAGGTCATTTAAACTATTATGGGATCATGACCCAGTGGCATATATTTTGTGACTTCTGTCAGTCAGTGGTAGGACTGAAAAAAGGATGGAAATTGGAGTAGTAAAAATATGAAGTCAGAAGTGGTTATTGAGAGGGTGGAAAGAGGGCAAGCCACTTTAGCACATTGTCAAGTAATTAATTTGGTTTTATATCTGTTAAACTGAGAATATAAAACACAGTAAACTCTTGCTATATGTGCATTCAGTTCCTGCTAAATTGTTTATCCACTATTATAAAAGTGTATCCCATTTTGAAACACCCGTTGTCTAATCTCATCTATTCTCAGCCATGTGGAATAGAATGAAATTCTGAGTGGCCTATCGCACAGCAGCAACATGACAGATTGAGTAATAACAAGTCTGTGATGGCCTTAGATGTCCAGGGATACATGTGCGCCACACTGAATGGATCAGCATGTGTTTACCCAGTGCTGAGAGGCGTGAGTAAGCCACTGAACCAGCTCTCCTTTAATCAAGATGATGTCAAATACAAGCTGAACTTAAAAAAAGGTATTGATCAGACAGACTAAGTGGAAGCCTGCCTAATAACTCCATTTAATATTTCTGTCTAATATCTACATACTTGTGATTTCTCTGGATTTACAATAGGTGTCCAGATTTTGGAATCAGGCAAAGGTTAATATAGTTACTGAAATTGCACATCCAAAATTAAGTAATTAATTTAAGTTAATTACAAATGTCATGAAATCTTTTGAGAATCTGATTATGACGGAGCTTGTAAACCAAACTCATTTCTTTCTGTTTGGACCCTTACCAGGAGCGTACAAAGCAAAAGGTGGGGAAGACTGGGAATGCAATAACTGCACTTCTGCGTCTGCCATGTGAGAATTTAGAAGATTCCAAAAACCACACAAGACTGCTATTTATTCATTTTCATCTGCTTTTAATGTCATATTATTTCACATTTTGCTTGATTACTTCTCTTTGAACTTAAAAATGCTTACATGGACTCTGGATTTCTTAACTAATTGAACACAAAGAATGTATGTTGATGGCTGTTCCTTTGATGCACTTTCATCATTCCATGTATCACCTCAAGGCTGCTGTTGGTCTGTTGTTCTGTTTATTATATATACAAATATCTTGCACAGGCATACTTTCAAATGTGCTTATGACTCGTTGGGCCTATTACTTATGATTTTGCTAAGTAGTGCAATTGTTCCTTTTCATAGCTAAACTAGTTGAAGTACATGCTATTGCCCTGATATGTTTGTATAATGGGCTAAGATAAGAAAACCAATATCTAACTATTTTATAAATGTTGATCCTTTTGTCATTGCTGTTTGAAAGTCAAGTGTCCCATCTGTCATCTGCACTACCTTGCTATCAATGTCTCTGCTCTCATGAGTCAAGAATTTGTTATATTTGTGTATAATAGAATTCCATAATTGCAGTAACTCCTTGCTGAGTTGGAACCATTTATATCTTCTGATTAAGTGTGGTTTAATGAATGGATGTGTAATTCCAAATTAATAAACAAATTGGCTTTCTGAATAATGGGCCATAGAAAGCATCTACAGTAGAGAGACTATGTGGTGATCAATGTTCCCTCTAAGGCTGACTGGTGCTTGTGCAAAGGCATACACGCGTGTGCAAAATTTTTCTCTGTAATTTTTTTTTTGTGCAAAATGTTGTGGTGAAAATAAAACATGCAGAGAAAGACAAATTCACACTAGAAGAAAATATTCGAGAAACTAGTTTTTATTATTGATTAATTTCAAATATAATTTTTCAAAATTCACATATCAGCTCATTCAGCTGTAGAAACAATTTGTCGTCCTTTGCTGCTCTTCCAGAAAGAATAAACTTCATTCAAATTAATTGTATGTCCTGATAAGTAAAGTTTGATCCTTATAAGGTTATCCAGATGGTCGACTTGTAAGCGATTTCTTGACTTTGTTTTAATCTGATTCATCAAACTAAACCCTCTCTCGCAATCAGCGCTGGACACCTGGAAGGTAGCACAAATGTCCAGCAGCTGAGACATGTCAGTTAACTGCTCCTGTTGCCTAGTGTAAGCAACCATGTCATCAAAATTCTTAAGGGCATCTGTTGCCTGCTTCTCACTAATAATCAATTTAAAGTCTACATACTGAGCAATCAAGTTCTTCTTGAAATCTGTTTCTTGCTTGTTTAGTAAGATGCTATATCTTGCTGCCAACTTTTCAAATTTGTCTAATCCAAATAAGAAATTATTCAAATTTTCAGAAGCAGTGAAAGCATCTTTATCAAAAACAGACCAATCACCGAGTTCATTGTCAGGAAATCTACTGTTAAAGTGATCACAAACTCTCTCTATAAAACGGACAACGGCAGTGGTGTCGACCGGAAGCGCATATGATGTCATTAAGTTATCAACTTCTGCTGAGAAATGAATGTTTTCACCAAGATACTGTGATCAAAGTTTCTTAATTCTGGCTTTGGTAAACTGGAACGCTTCTATAGTTGTCAGGCTACTTCTCTGAAGAAGTCGACATAACTCTGCCAGTTCTGTTAGTACTTCATTCAAAATAGTTATGGCAACACGATACTCTGGTTTGGTCAACTTTTCGAAGCAGTACTTGTGGATAGGGTCATTGCTTTCTTCAACTTGTTCCCTGCAATATTGAATCAACATATCATAGTTCTTGACCATGGCTCTCACGGCAAAATGTCTAGAAAGCCATCTGACTTCATGTAGTGGTCTGAATGCAACTGAATCATGTTCTGCAGCCTGGCAGAGTTCCTCAAAATGGGATTTCTTCACAGATGAACGATTAAAAATAGTATAGACTGTTCGTATTAGGGTTTCAATGTCTTTCATTGCGTCATCAAGTCCTTAATCCTCTCTATGTGCTACGCAATGCTGCACAAGTAAATATGGAATAGATTGTCTAAGTTTTGCAGCAACACCGTCTGGCGTAAACATAAACATTTTCATCAAATCCAGATTGTTCTCTTTGTAAAATTGCGTAATGGCTTCTACTATAGTTTGACTTGTACATTCTGTAAGCTTCAGAATCCCAGCAAACATAGTACAATAAGATGTCTCCTCTGCTTTTCTAAATTTTACATAAAGAATTAACATTTTGCTCACAGAAATGTCTGTACTTTCATCAATAATGAGAGTGTGGAAAGATGAACTACGCCAATCACTGAACATTTCCTTTTGTATCACATAATTTATGCATTCCAGAAATTCGAAAGCGTAATTTTTACTTCTCCAAGTCTCCAGAATTTTAACATATTTTGCTATGTGATTATGGATCTCCTGAACAGACAGCATTGAGGAATTTAATTTTATTGCAAGAAGGACATTATCAATAAGACTTTTTACTTCTTCAACGTCGGCCGATTTTCTTTCAGACAATTCAATTCTGTTCTCTCTGTCTTCTCGGGTTTCGCTCAACAAGGTCCTAATTGTTCCTCGACGCTGACTTCGTAATGTATTAACAGATTTTTTGTGAACTTTCTGAAGCAAATGACGTTTTAAATAGTCAAGTTTCCATTCATCCCATCGCTTCCCGTAAGCTAAATCGCACTGGGCATTCGCTCGCTTGCAGATGATACAGACAACTTCAGATGTCACTGGATTATATTTAAAAATGTTTCTCAGAAATGTACGTCGCTTACCGGTTGAATCTGGCATGTCGGCTTGTACATATTCTTGCAACCATTCTTCCTTAAATTTTACGCAGACTTTTTTTTTCGTCCCCTTATCACTTTCGCTTTCTTCAAAACTGCGTTTCGACATTTTACTAGCTTTCAATAACAATTTATTAACTAAATATCGGATCGGATCTTGCAGAAATAAACAGAACATGGGAAACGGAAGTCAACAGACTCAACACTGACATGTAAATGACGTAAAAAACGCGTAACCCATAGATATCTTATGTTATATAAATTATGTACCGATAGAGCAAAAAACATAGGTTTTGAGGTTTGAATATAGACTTTAAAACTTTATTAGCAGAATGTGAGTAACATTAACTAAATATATAAAAATATGTTTAATATATTAATGATTTTTGCGCGGCAGATAAAAACTTTTGCAATCGCGCAGCTTAGAGGGAACAGTGGTGGTGATGGGGGCTTAAAACTTCAGTTTCGATATTAGATAATGTTGAAGATTCAACATTGATATTAATTCACTACATGTCATAATTCTGTATTGTCATCAAAGCCTAAAATGAACACTGCCTCATCATAAAAGGTCTACATCAGAAAACAGTTAAAGTTACTAACTCCATCCTAACTTTTTGTACTATTTTCTAATCAATAACCAGGCATACACTAAAAAAATCACATTTCATTCTGGATTATCTCTGTTTTACCTAGTAATAATATATATATACATAAAATCCATCTATTTTACAAACCTGCTTATAATATAGCATCATAAAATAACAGGTATTGGTTTTCTTTTGCATACCATTTTGCAATACTGTTACTAAACTTTGTTCCATGTGTGATTTTTCAACCACAAAACTCACTAAAAAAGGTATCTTAGAGTTATAAAAATTTTGGGAGGAGCTGAAAGAAAGGAACTTTTTTCCATTAGAGATTGGCAACACCATAAGCCCTTTATGGACCTGTATATTTCTCAGTAAAGGGTCTAGATGAAAATAAACAAGCAAACCTGTCTTTTAAATGCAACATGGCTGAACGTAACCCACAATGAGAAAAAAAATGACATACTCTTAGACAAAAGTTGTAGTCTGACAAGACAATAAAATTTTTATCCAAATTGGTTGAAAAGAAAATGCTGTATCTGCACTTTGGCTGGTACAAAACTTGTTGTGCTAATATACTCCTGCTGCCTGTTTGGAATTGTATTCTCCCAGTCAGTGCTGATTTTTGGGTTGTCCCCCTCCATTTTATCCCTGCTCCCTGATATTTTGTAAGTTGGAGCAGCGATAACATACATGCAAAATTTTGCGAAAATCGTTCATCTGTTGTTTGAGTGATTTACGAACAAACAAGCAAACAAACAGATGATTTTGTTTACATAGATATCTCCAAAACTAAGATTTTTAAAAAATATTCTTCTTTCCCTTTCTCAAACAAAATAAAAGGGAGGTCCATAAAGATGCTTCAGCGTCACAAATATTGACAGACAATCATTGAAAACAAGCTTACCTTTGATCTGAATTTAAAATAATTTAGGAAGAAGGGGTAGAAAAGGCTTTCCTTCCTTAGGAAAATAAAATGTTTTAAAGCAGAAAAACATTTTTCTTTAAATATTTTATTCAATCAGTTGTTACATTTTATATATTGCAAAAATATTAGTAAAATTATTTGTCTGCAGCCTTTCTCTCTCAGTGAATGGTATGTTAGAAATAAAACTAATTCATTTCTGTGAGACAGCAGCTCTCATCCACCTCCAAAGTTTCAGTTGTTGCAGTTTTTGACGATTGCCTACACACTGAAAGTGAATGCTCAGACAAAAGCATTAAAACTGTAACCTTTGTAAGCCATGACTTAAACAAAGGCAACAAAAGTACAAACACATTTTCTGCTCTGCACCTTGCTTACAATTCTGCAATACACTTGCAGAATACTACACACTACTTCTTACATTAAACTCTTCGTTCAGGATTTAAATTACTTGCAATTCTTTGGAAAACACTTCTATTTCAAAATACAAAAAACATCTGAAATTGGCAACACCTACACACACATCGAAAAACACTTATGCAGTAATTGAACACCAATTAGTCTTAGCCTTAGTACAACAAATAAACCTCGGGAAACTTCACCTCTCTTCTGAGAACTTTGCAAACATGGAGGCAGTGAGAGAAAGAGGTTGAGGAAGAGGAAGAGAGAGAGAGGAGGACAGGGACAAGAACAAAGAAGGGGACCAGGCAAAAGACAAGGTTATATTACCGACAACATTACAACCACTTTGGTGGGCCATGTCATAAATAATGACCTGACAGTAAGCGAGACTGGGCAGAAAGTCTAGTCCAACCAGTGTCATTACATGGTAATATCCATAATATGGACATTTTTACTGGTGATCAGGTATGTCTTCAACACTACCTATGTAATTGTTACATATCATTCTGTATCATCGTACAACACATTGTAACCCTAAAACATTAGTTCCATGCTTCTCAGTGAAGTCAAAAATAGGTATAGTGCTTTGAAGTACATGCAATATGGTCCTGATGTTACTGTGTATGTTTTAACAGTGCAGTATTTAAAAAAGAACTTAACCAATGGCATCATGTTCTTGGATTTCCTACAGAATAGCCACATATCTTCCTACAGGTGGAAGGCTATGTCTGTTGGCAAAAAACACCACCCGCTTACATTAAGTATGTGAGGAAATCCTCACAGATCACATGACATTCAGTAATATTAACAGTATGTCGAATCTTGTGTCAACACCAACTTACAATTAAGCAAGTGTCACTGTACTACACTGTAATAGAGCAATGGCAGTAAATTGTATCATTTTGCCACTGCATGGATACATTCAAAAGAAGCAGCAAGTTACCTAGATAGTTGCCCCCATTCTGGGTTGAGGAGGTTGTCTGTGGGGGCATCTGTCTACCTGTAGCTTGTGGTTTTGACTGATTGTGTCTAAACTAAAACCACCCCCACCTCCTCTAACACTGTTGCATGAAAATATAGACGTTGCAGTCCTGTGTTTGGAGGTAGTCCATATTTATAGTTCTGTGAATGCATTTTCTGCACAGATAGTACTAGACAATGACTCAGTTGCACAGCCTCATCAGTTCATTTTCATTGATGAAACTGAATTCAGCCTAACTAAAACCAGGCACCAGGGCCGAAATTTTATAGGAGAAAGTGACATTATGAATGTCCCGGGTCAGGGAGGAGAAAACTTTACCTTGTGTACCGTCATTAGTCTGCAAGGAGTTCTCCAGGGGGCCTCATGTATAAATGTTGCGTAAGAACTTTTCCACGTTCAAATCGCGATGTATAAAACCTACACTTGGTGTAAAGCCATGCACTTTTCCACAGTACCTCATACCTTGTCATACGCAAGTTCTCTGCTTGGTTTTGCAGACTGGCGGAACCCAGCGTCAAAGCAGTGCTACTGTTCCTGTGTGTTTACTCCTTATTTTTCTGATGCAGCTTTATAAATACACTGAAACTAACCACATATTGTTTATTAGTGTAATGCATCTGATTGTAATTAACTTGTAACAATATAATGGTCCAGGGAATAACCATAGTATTCCAAATACCATAACTGCTTTAGCGTTGTTACCTCACTGCACCTTCTTCTTCATCTTTCAGCTGATCCCGTTATGGTTGCCACAGCGGATAATCTTTTTCCATATTACTCTCACTGCACAACTCAGAGTATTTATATAACTGTATCTGAGTGGGGAATCACAGCAGCAGCTGATCGGAAAGAGAATTATCGGGATATAGACTCAAGCACACGCTACCTCAGCCACAGCAAAACGTTTCAAAGCCTTTCCTGTACGGACCTCGCGGTTCAGAAACAGTTTCATCCCAAGAACTATAAACGCACTCAATCAATTGCTCCTTGTAGAACTGTTTGTACTTATAAGTACAATCACCTCACTGTAAACTTGCACTACAGTTATAATATTGCACAACCTGAGCCACTTTATAAAGCGTGTATTTACATATGATGACGATATCATTTTTAAGATGAAATGCAGCAAAATATGTGTATTATATTATACAGGTAAAACTTTAACTTCATTTAAATAATCCATATTCTTTACTGGGACTAACATGAAGGATAGAATAATTAAACATGTACTACAAAGATAGTTCAATGTTCCTTAAACGTTTTGAAGAATCGGTGCTCTAAGCTTACAGATGGCTTAATGTCTATTACAGAGCTGATTGTGTGGCGATTGGTTACTTGGAGAAAGAAAAGCAAAGACTGCAGGGGGATTTGAGAAACTGGTTAATTAAATGATTTTAAGATTTATGATATTCTACTTTAATGACAAAATAAAGTACGTGATTAAAGTGGAAATTTCAAGATTGAAGTTGACATTTCGTGCTTTTTTCCCACTGTGTGCCTATTTTTTTTGTCTGTACCCTAATAAGTTTTCATATGACACTCAGACGGTGGGCTACGACTCGCCTTTTCACAGCGACTTTGATATCTGAGCTTTCAAGTTTCTCCAACACGCTATGTCACTCGATCAGCTTCCTTTTGTTAATTATACCACATTTTAATTAAACAAATAGTATGTTTTTCCTTTGCCTCCACTTGGTATTCGTTGAAATTCTTATGTTTTCCCCCCGTGCTTTTCCCATTGTCTTTTCACAAAAAGCTGAGCTTATGGGCGATTTATATTGATTTGCATATTCAAAGAGGTGTAATCCTGGGAGGAGTTGGGGCGGGACATAAGGCGCATGCACGAGCGTTAGCTTTTACACTGACCGGGATTTATGTAGCGGAAGAACGTGGAAGTTGGAGTACGCACAGATTCCTGCATCTGGATTTTTCTGTGCGTAAGTACATTATGGCTTTTGTGCTTATGCCATGTTATAGTGCGAATTCTGCGCACGGCGTTATACATGAGGCCCCAGGTCTCTGCAATAATGCACTACATAACACAGTTATACAGAACGAACCAGAGCAGCCTAAGATTGTTATAATCTGAGACAAGGTCAGCTTCCATTTATCTGCTGTGGTTCAGGACTAGTTCACCAACCACAATAATTTCACAGTTGTATACTTACTCCCCATTTCTCAATCTGACTGAGTAATTCTTTTTGGTTTGGAATTGGAAACTACAGTATATGACAACTAACTAACCACATGCGCTTCTGTACCTTCTGCAAGCAATGGAAGAGGCGTGAGGAGACACTGAGGTTGGTTTCAGTCCAGTGTTGAATATAGCAGGCAAGGCAATATTTTCCCTGTTGGTTAGTCAGGGATAACATTTCTTGTGAAATGGATGAAGAGATGTGGCCAGACCCTAACAGAAGGTGGGATTCATAAACCCTACTCCTAAGCCTACCCCTAACTGTTGGGGAGGCATGATGTTTTTCTAAAAAAACAGGTCATCCTACATTATCAATATGTGGTAGACACTATCAGAAAGACATTTCCAAAGGCAGAACTTCACTTGGCGTCCATCCTGGTTGCAGGCCACCCACAGGCCAACATCTTGAAGAGAATTAATTCTACACTTATTATTAATGATTTTGGTCTGGTCTATGATATCCTTCCTAGTGAGTTGGATGGTTTGCAGCGGGCAGTTACTCACATTATATTAGCAGAATTGTTGGCTGAATGTCTGCTGACAATCAATCGGTTTACCTAATTTTAATATTTTCCCTACCCTTGTCTCACATTCTATTTCTTGACCTACTTGCTACCTTACTATTCTTCTATCCTTTTGCCTTATCTTGGTTCCTTTCTTTTTCTGTCCTTCTAATTCATTTAGATTAGATTGCCCTGCCCTTCCCTCTATTCTAAATTTAACTCCTCTATTTACCAGTCTATTCATCTGACCCTGCCCTAATCTTAAATCACTTTCCTTTTCTATCTAATCTTAATCAGTATTGATGGGATTAGATCCCCTCTATCTACCTGGCTATTCACTTTCCCTTGCCTAAACTTAAGGTCCTTTCTTTTCTAGCCCTAATCTTAATACCTATTTTAGATTAGATAACCCTACCATTTCCCCTTACTCTAAACTCTTTTTTCCAGTTTTTTCATTACCCCATGCCTAATCTTAAGGTCCTTTCTTTTCCAATTCCAACCCTGATAGGTTCTTCTAACCCTAATTTTAAATGATTTTAGCCTTTAGGGATAAACACTGTAATTTATGTTTTTCAGTATTTATTGATTGTATAATTTTTTTCTCTTTTTAAGGAATTTTAAGTACCTTTATTAAATCTTTTAAACCCTGAATTTTAGGTCCATTTATTGTTTATTTTATGTAGTATTTTTCAGGATTTTTAGACCCCAATTCTGAATACTTTCTTAATCGGTCAGCCGCTATTTACTTGAACCCTGCATTTAGTTGATTTTATGAGTGATGAAATAAGGGGATTATTTATAAGTCTTATTTTGCTACATTTTAGACGGTGAGGGGACCACTTTTTAGGGGTTTTAAAGTATTTTTTTTACAATGTTAAAGTAAAATCTTACATTCTGGTGATAGGGTTTAGTTTTTAAATAAGAGTTTATTTATGAGATCAGTGTGCCCAGGCAAGCCTTCTAGGCAAGCATCCCCTACCCTAATCCTAACCCCATCCCCTACAATCCAAAACAATACTATTTTTGGTTTGTCACTACATTGTAATTTTACTGTCATTTTTTTTTTGTTTCTGTGAGTTTACAATAACATATTATATTGATCATTGTACTGTAATTCTACTTTGTGCATTTTTTGTTCAAAAAACCTGCAATTGCATAAAAATGTGCTATTTTCTGATAATTTCTGTGTTCATTGTAATAGTAGATATACTGTACTGGAACAATCTGTCACAGAAGCCTGGATGAGAAAATGAAATAATGTAAATACAACAAAGTACTAAAGACAGCAGTGTTTTGTATAAAGTTTGTCTGTGTGTTGTTGATGCTTTGAATGAGTGCAGTTCAAATGATTCACATGTGTATCAGTTTGTTGCAAAATTGCCATTTTGAAACTGGACTCTTAAGTTTTAATTGTAGAGTTTCACTGTGACACAGAGGTGAGATGTTTAACTCCGATTGTCTAATTTATCTTGTGTGTAGAGTTTTGACACAATGAGCCAAATTCTACGATAAGTGTGTCAGCAATTCTGAAAGCTCATAAACCTATTATTTAAGAACTTCTTTATTCCCAGTAAAAAATGCAATTTGAATTCAAGTGCTGATAGGGCCCCTAATGAACTCAACTGTATGTTTTTACAGAGTTCTGCTATAATCCAATATCATAAAAAAATCCTAGATGTATTCTTAATGTTAAAAAACAACATTTATTCTTGTCTTTTGGCTTATTTTTTATCTGTGGGAGCTTGCTTAGTATATACATGTTCCTCAGTGTGGGGAAATAAGTCTATTTAGGTCAACCTAAAAAATATCAAGAAAATTTAGCACTGCTAACTATCCTAACATGCATGATGGGAAGGGAAATCAGAGTACTCAAATTCCCGATAAGCATGTAAACTCCATACAGATATGGGTGCAGAGTGTCATGGCCTAATGTGCTTTGAATAGTGAAAAAATGAAATCATGGAAAATCCACTGCATCCACTGAACAGTATCATCTCCAGACAGAGGAGCAGCTCTGACTTTTGTCACTGTCCTGCACCACTGACTGACTAAGGAGATTGTTCCTCCCGCACACTATGCAACTCTTCTATTCTGCCCAGTGAGGGTAAATGTTAACATTATACAAAGTTATTGTCTGTTTTACCTGCATTTTTATCACTCTTTAATTTAATATTGCTTTTTATCAGTATGCTGCTGGAGTATGTGAATTTCCCCTTGGGATTAATACAGTATCTATCTATCTATCTATCTATCTATCTATCTAATATGTGTATACATGTCCAAACAGCATCTGATCATTACTCAGATACCCAGTTTGTTAAAGTATGCATTAATGGCTCTAGTATAGCATGTAGTAGAGCATGTAAGACTGAAGTAACTGAAAAGTACTCTAGTATCGCATGAGAGCTAGCTAGATAGATAGATAGATAGATAGATAGATAGATAGAGCTGATAAAAGTCAGAGAACTGACTGCTTACTGTAAATTGCTTGCTAGAAAATAAGGAAATGAAATGCACTACAGTTGGTTCTCTTTTAGTTCACATGTCTGGGAAGCCTATTTTCTTATTACATTTTGACTATTATTAGATGGACGTGCGCCATGGGTGCCATGCACCAATTTATTTTGCTATGTTTGTTATTTATTTATTTACCTACTTCCCCTATTCTTTTTTTCTAAAGGCCTAGCCAATAAATCCCAGGCGATATGTCCAGAAGGTAATGAAACTTAGACGAAAAAAAGTAAAACCTCTTACCAATTTCCTGCAGATCTACAGTTGCAATACAAACTCTGTGCATCAAAATTCCTTGTAGATACAATATTTATGTGCTGTGTGTTTAAACAAGCAAACCACAAGTGCCCTGTAAAAGTAACTTGAGACTGGAGGAATATATGGGATATTTCAAGAACAATTAACCCTTCAGTTTGTCTCAATATTACTTTGTTAGCTTGAATCTTAAGCTAATAATTATAAGTTGTTTTCTGTTGAGTCTCAGTTTAAAAAAAGTAAGCCTTTGTTGTTGCAATTTTTTAGATGTTTTTATTCTATATTGCATTTTATTTAAAAAGGAAATCTTTGTTCTTACTTTTTCTCTTTGCAGTCTCAGTACCATGCTGCTTGTATTTGCATAATTGCTCTGCGGGTTGCTCCTTTTCTTCTGTGCGATTCAGTAACTAAAATTAAATCAAGGGACATAATTTCTAACAAGGTTTCAATCTATCTTGCAAACAATGGCCTTCAAGTCAGCTACACTGCAATGTGAAGTAACAAAATTCCAGTTAGAAATATTCCAAGTCTTGAGATGGTAGTTATTGCTACAGAGGACAAAACTTCAAGAGCACCAGTAAACTGCAAAACTGTACATGACAATTCATTAAATTGTGTTATTTTTATATGGAATCTTGTTATTAACAACATGTTAAAGGCGAGGGAAGTTCAGATTTAAAAGATCCTCTCATTTATTCTGTGTTCTGTTATACATTACATTGAATCATTACCTAAGAATTTTAGATGAGAATTTGCAGATTAGATGAATTAGACTATAAATAGCATTTAGTATGGCCCTTTGTTCTGATACTCACATATTGATGATGTGATAGTAAAAAAGTTGTAAATAGATAGTAAAATATTTATTTTATATTTTCAGCTGTTTATTTTTTTTCCTTATATATAGTAATAAAAATTTATTTTTGTGTAGACAGTCAGTGGATAGCTGGTGTTCTATACTATGTGAAAGTGGGAAATATTAAATTTTCACTGAAAGGATCTGTTCACTTTTTCAAAATATGGGAAGATTTAATTAATCAAATTTTTGAATAAGCATTTATATCAGGAAAAAGGACATCATCTTCTCTTTGTTCTTTTTTTTTTTAATATTCTTTTGGACAGAGGTTGAATTATGGCTTGTTAAGTAGTTTTTCTCTACATAATGTGTCCCCAACTCCAGTCCTGGAGGGCCCCAGTGGCTACATGTTTTCATCCATCCATCCATTTTCCAACCCGTTGAATCCGGACACAGGGTCACAGGGGTCTGCTGGAGCCAATCCCAACCAACACAGGGCACAATGCAGGAACCAGTCCCAGGCAGGGTGCCAACCCACTGCAGATGTTTTCATTCTAACCTAGTGACCTGTTTTTGTCGCTAACTAACTCCTTTTCCTTTCATATGAATTGACTTGTTTTTTAAACATTGTTCCCCTCAAATTTCTTCAGCGTTCCTCCGAATTGCTTCATTCCTTTCCTTAAATGGCACCCAAAAAGAAATGAAATGAGAAATGAGTGAGCCAACAGCAGACCAACTAAGCCAGGGCCTGAAACTCCAACCAATTTCACTCCAGCCAGTTGCTTAATCAGGTGCCGAGTATTGTTGTTAATTAAACCTGTTCTTTAATTCCATGGCTTGTTGCTGCTCTCATTATGCAATAGTAGACATTTCTGAAATTGTTGATGTTCTCTTTTCTAAGAGATCTGTTAAAATATTTTGGGGAACCTGAGCAAATCAACATTCCTGTGACCTTCACCTTTCTTTATTTTTAGATATTGTATGATTGATAATGTTGGTCCTGTTTTGCACTTCATGTTTTGGCTCATTTTGTATCTCATTATTGTTTGCCTGCTAATTAAGGGGTCTGAGTCTTGAAGAGCAAGTCAAATAAAACTAATTCAAAAGAAATTAATTAGCAGCAAAAACAGGTCACTAATTAAGAAAAGGGTTAGAATGAAAACTTGCAGCCACTGGTATCCTCCAGGACCGGAGTTAGGGACCCATGCTCTACAGGTTCCCCGACAGCAGAAGTACATCTCTGTTTCATGCTGACAGTTGCATGCAAGATTTGTTGAGTAGGAGTCATGCATTATTTACTCACTTACAGGAATCAGTCCACACAGACTGACTAAGCTACAAATTAAACCTGGCTCATTTTTAAAATTAAGGATGTGGAAGTGGTGCAGAGCTGCAAGTACCTGGGGGTTAACATAAACAACAAACTAGACTGTACTTACTAAGGACACACTGGTCTTTTGATGTTTGTAACAAGCTGCTGGAAATGTTCTACCAGTCCATAGTAGCCATTGTATTGTTCTATGCTGTGGTCTCTTGGGGAAGCAACTTGAGGCCAAAAGATGCACAATGCTTGAATAACTTATCAGAGAAGCCTGCTTCATCACAGAGCGAATACTGGACACATTGTTGTGGAAAAGAGGAGGGTGGCAAAATTGGATGCCACAGGATATGCTGTCTAGGAGCACTTTTAGCTACAGGCTCATTCCATCACAGTGTTATAAGAAGTTCATCTCAGGGTTTCTTTCCCATTTGCAGTCAGTAAATCCAGTGCTTCCTCCTGACGTGTGCTTTAAATTGATTTTGAAATTTCTGTATAATACACATTTATTTATTTATATATGATTGATTGGCTGTATTATTTGTCATGTGAGTCTGTATGCTTGTTTTTTTATGTTTCTGCTGCTATATGAATTTGAATTTCCCCTTGAGATTAATTAAATTTGTTATCTAATCTAATGTAATCTAATCATTTTGTAATAGTAATACACATTTTTAAATACTCTCCTTAATCCTGAATTGGGTTGAACAGGTTTAGAATGAATGTACTGTATGCATGTATCATATTTTTAAGTTCTATTTCAGTATTGACTTCAAAACTCTCACTGAATTTCTTTCTACTTGTCAATAGGAGAAAAAAGTACATCTGTGGATAATGCAACCAGTTGCAAGCAAGTTGTAAGCAACAAATTCATTTGGAGAATAACTTAATCATATTTGTAAACCACTGGGGAAGTCAGCAGTTGACTGAAGACTGCATGGTTTATCTTAATTTACCTGGTATATATACTCATACTCATACTCATGTGTAAGTCGGGTCTTGAAACCCGAAAAATTAATCATAAAATCAGACCCCAACTTATACACCCATTCAAAAATACGACACTTAATTTTTTTTTTTTTTACATCTTCTTGCTTCCTCCAATCTTGCATCAGTTTCTCAGAAGCATCGAATTTTGTTGCAGCAGAGCAGTTACCAATTTCTTTTGCTACTTCAACGATGTTTAATTTAAAACCAGCTTCATATCTTCTTCTGATCGAACACTCCATCGTAGATAAAGGATGCTCTTACAATAAAGGTGTATGAGGGTGTGAGATACAAAAAACACAAATCAGTGCAAACATTGCTTCAGAATAGTTGGGTATTACCGTGTGGTCATTTGGGCAGAATAGAGTGAGAGAGAGGTTAGGAGCACACACTGATACAGCACATTGCCACACCCACATAGAAAAAAAAGGCAGTGTGCTCCATGGTTACTCTCTCAGGTGGGCATTAGCATATTTCCGCAATCGACTTATACAACCAACTTTATAAAATACCAGAAATTATACTGTAAAATCAAGTCCCAACTTATCCGCGGGAGAACTTATCCGTGAGTGTATACGGCCTTAGTGATGCCAGCCTAATACAGCTTATATTCAAGTCAAGTAGTGATGGAGACATACTCAGAAAATTATATATTAAGACATGTCAGGTGAGCAATTTTTTTACAGCAAGAGACTCACAGCTAATTTGCTCAAATTCATTTTGAGTCCAGATATCTTTTGAAAATTTTCTAGTACAGTTAGGGCTGCAGACACTGAATTTTGTGGTTCTGATATATACAGTACCATATCATTTGCATATAGTGATATTTTCTGTTTAAGTACTTCTCTGAAAATACCTTTTATCTCTGATGCATTTTGAAAGTGAAAAGCCAAAGGCTCAATTGCGATTACAAATAGTAGTGGTGACAAGGTTGTTGGGATCAGAGCTGAAAATAGCAGCCTGACATCTGGATCATACTGAATGTGAGTGGAGTTGTCGATGTTTGAGGGGTGGAGTTTTCAATATATATAGAGATATGGGGTGGTTGGTTTTTGTTTTTGGCTTGTGGTGGGGCTCTCCTTGTTATGGTCTCTGTTAAGGTGAAACAAGCACCTTAAAAGAAATATTTAATAAAATTAACTTTGGAGCACCCCTCCTGGAACCACCACCTTATCGTGGTGGAGGGGTTTGCGTGTCCCAATGATCCTAGGAGCCATGTTGTCCGGGGCTTTATGTCCCTGGTAGTACCACCCAAGGCAAACTGATCCTAGGTGAGGGATGAGACAAAGAGCAGTTCATCAAACCTCCTATGAAGAATAAAAAATTTGGACAGCGTTTTCCCTCGCCCGGACGCGGGTCACCGGGGCCCCCCTCTGGAGCCAAGCCTGGAGGTGAGGCTAGATGGCGAGCGCCTAGTGGCCAGGCCTGTATCCAAGGGGTTCGGCCAGGCACAGCCCAAAGAGGTGACATGGGTCCCCCTTCCCATGGGCTCACCACCTATGGGAGGGGCCAAGGTGGTCGGGTGCAGTGTGAGTTGAGTGGTGGCCAAATCCCCGATCCTCGGCTACAGAAGCTGGCTCTTGGGATGTGGAATGTCACTTCTCTGAAGGGGAAGGAGCCTGAGCTAGTGCGTGAGGTCGAGAGGTTCCGGCTAGATATAGTCGGGCTCACCTCGATGCACAGCTTGGACTCTGGACCCAGTCTCCTTGAGAGGGGCTGGACTCTCTACCACTCTGGAGTTGCCCCCAGTGACAGACGGCGAGAGGGTGTGGGCATACTTATTGACCCCTGACTTGGAACCTGTTGTGAGACTTGCCCGGACACCACCAGTCAGAAACCACATCTTTATAAAAGTCACATGTTTATTATTCACCATTAACTACAGAAATCACAGTCCCAAACACCACACAATGCACTCAGCAACTAAATCACCACAATAATCCTCTTTCTCAGTCCTTAGCTGCCTTTCTTCTCCTCCTGGGAGCTTCGTCCAGCTCCCACTCCCGACTCAAGCTCCCCGACTGTTATTAGGCGGTGCCTTTTATTCCCGCCCGGATGTGCTCCAGGTGGCTGATGACGATCTTTCAGCAGCACTTCCTGGTGTAGCGCAAGTGCTGCCCTTTGCACCGGAGGAAATCCGGGCATTGCTGGCAGGTTCCTCCACCATCTTGCCGAGTGTGGTGTAACTATTTCCGGGTCCCATGAGGTTTAAGGTGCCCTCTGGCGGTGGCCATGGGTCCCAACGAGTTATACCCTTTTCTCTGTTTTCCCCTGGTCCTATCTTGCTACAGGGCAGTTGCCCCCTCGTGGCCCGGAAGCTATTCATGCCACCTTCCAGTCCTTTTAGGCGTCCCGGCCGGGTCAAAACCCCAGCTGTCTGTGACATTGTTCATTGGGGTTTACCCCGGTGGATGAGAGGGTAGCCTCCCTCTGCCTTCAGGTGGGGGGATGGGTCCTAACTGTTGTTTGCTATTATGCGCCGAACAGCGGTTTGGAGTACCCACCCTTTTTGGAGTCCCTGGAGGGGGTGCTAGAGGGCATACCTTCTGGAGAGTACCTCATTCTACTGGGAGACTTCAATGGTCACGTGGGCAATGACAGTGAGATCTGGAAGGGTGTGATTGGGAGGAATGGCCCCCCCGATCTGAACCCAAGCGGAGTTTTGTTATCGGACTTCTGTGCTCGTCATTGATTGTCCATAGCGTACACCATGTTCAAGCATAGGGGTGTTCATATGTGCACTTGGCACCAGGACACCCTAGGCCTCAGTTTGATGATCGACTTTGTGGTCATGTCGTCGGACCTGGGTGACCCAAATTTATGCAAAGTGGTGAATAGGTGATCCCATTCAACCATATCAAATGCCTTTTCTGCATACAAAGATAATAAGATCTCTGGAGTGACTTTAAGGGTGAATATATTGCACTAGCTGTGTAAGCCCATGCTGTAAAAAGCCCAGGCTCCTACAAACCATTGATTCTGGCACTTCAATCATTCAATCGCATCGGTTGTGCGTTAGCGGCTAACCAAGGTTCTCTTTCCTCTGCGGTTTCATTTTGCCGTCATGCTCACCTCCGTTTTCTATCAGCAGCTAAGTGAGTTTCTCTCTCTTCTAACGTTTTGTTTTGCCGATGTGCTTGCCTTGCTTGTGTATTAGCGGCTAAGTGAGGTTCACTTTGGTGACAGAGTCGCTTTCTTTGCGCGTCATGCTGTAGCCCCGCACTTCTGGGCTGGACAGACAGACACACACACTTCCATGCATAGATGTTTATAAATAAAATTAAATAGGTGTCAAAGATTGGAAGCCAAATGTCTGAAATGTCAACTTTAATCTTGAAATTTCCCATTAATCACGTAGTTTATTTTGACATTAAAGTAGAACATCATAAACTTCATCTTAAAATCGTTTGATTTACTAGTTTCTCAAATCCCATCGTAACTAAAGTAGCATGTTAAATACTTTGATTTGTATTTGATCTTCTATGTGCTCTATGTGTGTGAATCACTATGTGCTTCTTAAACGGGCTTTCTCTTTCTCCGTCAGGACACACAATACATTATATTCGTGATATTACAGCTCTCTGAATAATTACAATACTGAGATGTGTACTTGATATCATTTTCATGATGATAGAATTTAAAGCATGTTATTAAACATGGAAACATAATGGTGCAGTGATTGTTCATGCCTCACGCAAGATGCTTGCTGCGCCATGCGCGACCTTCCATGAAATAATTTATTGCAGCAGTACTGTCTCTTTCAAACATACTAATACTAATTCCTGTTCTTCCGTTTCTTTCTCCAAATACCCAATTGCCACACATTCACTCTGTAATAGACATTAAGCTATCTGTAAGCTTAGAACACTGATTCTTCAAAACTTTTAAGGAACATTGAAATATCTTCATAGTACATGTTTAATTATTCTATCAGTCTATCCTTCCAGTGTCGCACCAGCCCCAGCAAGAATTCAGAGCGATGCAGGATCAATCCGTGAACGGAGTACCAGCTCCTCGCTAACGCTGAGGCACCATGTCCTCACGTGTTTAATTATTAACAATAGATTATTTAAATAAAGTTAAAGTTTTACCTGTATAATATAATAAACATATCATCTTAAAAATTATACCTTCATCATATGTAAATACACGCTTTACAAAGTGGCTAAGGTTGTGCAATATTTTAAGTGTACAGTAATCCCTCGCTATATCGCGATTCGACTTTCGCAGCTTCACTCTATTGCGGATTTTAAATGTAAGCATATCTAAATATATATCACGGATTTTTCACTAGTTCGCGGATTTCTGCGGACAATGGGTCTTTTAATTTATGGTACATGCTTCCTCAGTTTGTTTGCCCAGTTGATTTCATACAATGGACGCTAGTGGTGGATGGCTTAGAAGCTACCCAATCAGAGCATGTATTACATATTAACTAAAACTCCTCAATGATATAAGATATGCTTCCCGTGCGGTGCTTGATTGTTTGCTTTTCTATGTCTCTCTCACTCTCTCTGCCTGACGGAGGGGGTGGGAGTAGAGGGGCTGTTTGCACAGAGGCTGTTTGCCTAGAGGATACGGACGCTCCTCTAAAAAATGCTGCTTTATCGAGGTGCTTCGACATACTTAAAAACCCAAAAGCACGTATTGATTTTTTGATTGTTTGCTTTAATCTCGCACTCTCTCTGACGTTCTCTGCGCCTGACGGACGGGGTGTGAGCAAAGGGGCTGTTTGCACAGAGGCTGTTTGCTTAGAAGATACAGACGCTCCTCTAAAAAATGCTGCTTTATCGCGGTGCTTCGGCATACTTAAAAGCACAAAAGCACAAATTGATTTTTTGATTGTTTGCTTTTCTTAGCAAGCGCTCTCTCCCTCTCTCTCTCTATGAAATTCTCAGCTTCTTATGAGCGCATTCCTTTGAAGAGAAGATAAATTTGCATTCTTTTAAATGTGACAAAGAACTTTCATCTCTGTCTTGTCATGGAGCACAGTTTAAACTTTTGACTAAAGGGTGTTATTTTATGTCTAGAGGGCTCTAATAATGTTAATAGTGTGGGATAGTTTATAAGGGCTTAAAATATATCAAAATAACCACACAAACATATGGTTTCTACTTCGCAGATTTTCATCTGGAAGGCAACCCCCGCAATTGAGGAGGGATTACTGTATTGCAAGTTAACAGTGAGGTAATTGTACTTTCTACAAGGAGTACTTGATGGACTGATTGAGTGTGTTTATAGTTCTTGTTATGAAAGCGTTTCTGAACCGGAAGGAAAGGCTCTGAAGCGTTTGTCATATGAGAGCAGTTTAATAGACTGCATGGTTGAGGCAGCGTGTGCTTGATGCTGTATACCGATAATCTCCTTCCAATCAGCTGCTGTAGAGCTGTGATTCCCCACTGAGATACAGTGATATAAATACTCTGAGTGGTGCAGTGAGAGTAATATGTAAAAAGATGATCCGCTGTGTCAACCCCTAACGGGAGCAGCTGAAAGTAGAAGAAGAAGGTGCAGTGAGAGTAACAACGCTAAAGCAGCTATGGTATTTAGAATAGTTTGATCATTCTGTGGACCATTATATTGTTACAGGTTAATTAAAATCAGATGCCTTAAACTAATAAACAATATGCAGTTAATTTCAGTGTATTTATAAAGCCGCATCAGGGATGTGGATCTAAAAAAGAAAGGGAAACCACACTAGAACAGTAGCACTGCTTTGACGCTGGATGCCACCAGTTTTCAAAACCGTGCGGAGAACTTGTGTACGCCAAGCATTTAGCTACCGTGAAAATGTGCATGGCTTTACGCCAAGTTTAGGTTTTATACATTGCAATTTGAGCGTGGAAATGGGCTTACGCAACATTTTTGTGCATACACACCATTTATACACGAGGCCCCTGGTGCTATCCAACTCTGAAGAGACTTTATAGTGTCTAGTAATTCTGATAGTGTCAAAGTTGTATCCAATTCTTCTGCACTGAGAGTATCTAGCTGTGGTATTCATAATGTATCAAAAATGCGTTGGAGTGTGTCTTGAGTTCTTTAAACTGAGCAGAATAGTAATATTTTAGTAGTTTTTAATGGCTAATGATTCTATCTCCGTCTTTGTTGGTTATTACTGATATTGCATTGCAAACTTCTAAGCTAAGATCTTATCAGCCTTCCCTCTGTGTTCATAGTAATGACGTAGCGTAGATGTTCTGTTTCTTTTGTTGTCAAAAAGTTGAGTTTGGATTGTAAAGCCTGCCTTTTCCTAAAATGTGGCTCATTAGAAAACCAGCCATGTTCTTGATCTTTTGGTAGTCTCACTGATTAACTGTGAGGCCTTCATGGTTTCCGATTTATTTTTGTGGGAGAGATGTGAGATAATCTGTCCTCTAAAACATGCCTTCAGAGTTTACCAGAATTTTCCTGCAAAAACCTCGATGAGGATGCATTTATCTCTAAAAAATCAATTTGCTTGGATATAAATTCTTTACAGTTCTTGTCAGATAATAACAGGGGTTTAAGATGGCAGCTGTGAGATGAATATGTGGGGGCATAGTGATGTGAGATCTATGATCAGAGGGGCATGGTTGGAGATAACAATAACATATTTGCAAGATTTGATCGTGGGCAAAAAATTGTTATCTATGAATAAATAATCAATTCTTGAGTAACAATTTACTGGTGAGAAGAAGTAATATGCTCTTATGGAAAATAAAATTAGTATATTATGTAAAATTAGTATATTATGCTAATAGTATGTATTAGCATAAATAAATATAGAAAAATGTATAAGCATTAACCTTAGTGCAGATATTAATGCAACTCAGGCCTCCCAAGAAAATGGTTAAATAAAGGCACACGCCATATTTCTTTTTAATTAAAACTTAGCTCTGGCCACCAATATAAACTAGCTCGAAGGAAAAGGAAGGGGAAATGATAAGATAGAGACAGCTCAAGAATGGAAGAGAGGGAACACCTGCAGGCTCAAGGCCGACCAGAAAATAAGCGAAGCAGAAAAATAAAGATGAACAATAGACAGTAAAAATACTGGTGGCCAGCTTCAGAAGGGAGTCAGGAGATAATAATGGTTCCCATTAAAACTTGGGAAGGCAGCTAGCCAGCTGCAGAAGGGAGTCAGAAGGAACAGTGAATGAGCTGTTTTGAGCGAGGTCAGGATGATAAGAAACTATTATATAAACTGATTTTTGGACTGTTCGGGCTTAGCTCGATTTGGCCTAAACTGGGTTGAGTCTGTGTTATTGTTTTATTGCAACAAAGCTAATTACTCTGTCTGCCTATCCTTTGACTCCTAGAGTCTTCATTTAAAGTGAGAATCCTCAGCATATTTTTCACTTCCACACTTAAGTATGGATTTAAAAATTTCCATGGGTCTGATAAGTTATGATGAAAAACTGTGCGATTATTTTTGCAGTGTTAGATGTCACCTCTGTAGCTGAAGACCTATCCAGGTCTGGATTTAAAAATACAATTAAAGTCTCTGACCATTATAATTTTATGAGAGTTCAAGTCAGGAACCGATGCAGATACATTTTGGATAAAGTCCCTTTCATCCACATTCGGTGCCTAGATATTTATCAAAATCACATTACAAATAAATGAACTACCCATCACCATCACATATTGCTTTTCAGGATCTGATACTACATCTAATATTGTAAATAAAATTGTTCTATGAATTAAGATTCCCATTCCTCTAGTTTTCTTTGTATAGCTGGTGTGGAATATTTGGCCAGTCCAATCTCTTTGCAATCAAAACTAATCTTTGCTGATTAAGCAAGTCTCTTGTAAAAATGCTATCTTGGCCTCTTTACTTCATGATTATGACCTCTGGCATTCCTGCTCACAAAGTTCACTATTTGGTCATAGAGACATTGCTTCTGAACTTTTATTGTCATTTTACAATCTTAAATTAAGGTTTTTCCTTTTTGCTTTAAGAACCTAAATTTACACAACTGGGTACACAAATGAAAATGAATTTTTACTAAATACTTTTACAGAAAGTATAGTAGAATGTATGAAGAACAACATACATAATACCAATTTCTTTATCATTTTTACAGTGTTTGGTGATTTGTACTAAAATAATATTAATCATAATAATATAACAATAATATTTTAATAATAATCATATTTTTAAATAATATTTTTAAAATGTGTTCTACTGGATTTTTAAATACAGTAATCCCTCGCTATTTCGCGCTTCGACTTTCGCGGCTTCTCTCTATCGCAGATTTTATATGTAAGCATATCTAAATATATAATGCAGATTTTTCGCTGCTTTGCGGGTTCTGCGGACAATGGGTCTTTTTGCTTCCTCAGTTGGTTTGCCCAGTTGATTTCATACAAGGGATGCTATTGGCAGATGGCCGAGAAGCTAACCAATCAAAGCACGCAATTAAGTTCCTGTGTGCTGAATGGTTCAGCGACAAAGGGCCAAATTCGATTCCGCGGCGTTAACCAGGAAGTCTCATCTCGCTCATTCAGCATCAACGTGTTTCACTGTTTAAACAGTTAACTTTTGTGCTCTTTTGTGTTTATCTTTGTGCATAGTCAAGCCCTTCATTATGGCTCCAAAACGATCTGCTCCTGCTACTGGGCCGTGCCAACGGAAGATGTTAACGAGTGCCGAAAAGGTAAAAGTTTTGGATATGTTGAAGGAAGGGAAAAGCTACAACACTGTAGGACGCCATCAATGAGGCTACGATTCTTTTTATTTAAAAAGTAGGAAAGGAATATAAGATCTACGGCCGCATTGTCCTTTTAACCAGGATACAAAACGAGTTGTAAGTGGATGTAATAAAGCAGTAGTCTTGATGGAATCTGATTTAGGGATTTGGATTGAAGACTGCCGGAAGAAGAACAACGGCGGTGCTACACAGTCGCCTGAAGAGGCTCCTTTAGAAGAGCTGTAACGCTCTCCTTTGTTGTGCTGCAAAACTAAACTCATCGTTATCTGACAAGTTATCGTGTCATTGTTGGTGAGTAATCATAATTAATTTTTTACTTACAGTACTTAGTACATGTACATATGCTTAGTGTCACTGTACACACATTTACTGTATACAATTTTTCTTGCATTGTACGTATTTATTGCTGTAACATATGTGATATCGGAGACACTCGACATCTTTAAAATAATATTTTGGTTTTACATAAACAGTATGTTTACATACATAATTTCAATGAATCTTACCTAATATCTAAGAGAATACAAAAGGGTTTATGCTGTATAACTGTGGAATATTTATAAACAGTGTGGGAGAGTTTATAAGGGCTTAAAATATATAAAAATAACCATACAAACATATGGTTTCTACTTCGTGGATTTTCAACTATCGCGGGGGGTTCTGGAAGACAACCCCCGCAATCGAGGAGGGATTACTGTATTATGCCAACATTTAATATCAGCTCCTGCAAATCTTTTCTTGCTAAACCTTTGAAAATTAATTGGAACAAATTGTATGCTATTAAAAATAAAAAAAAATGTCTTTGCAGAAATTTACTCATTTTACCTTATATTTGTCATTTTAATCAATGTTGTGTATAATTTGGGAATACATTAATTATGATGTTTATATGAAGATTAAAATTTTTCAAGATTTCATAAATTATATATACAGGTAAAATTCCGTTACAATGAATTCCCAGGGACCTTAAAAATATTTTGTTGTAATGAGATTCTGTATTTATTACTATAGTGCTTTCTTTAACTTGCGCCCAGGCATTTGCAATCATTTCAATAGTTTCTTTCGCGTTAATTTGAATCTCCTCCTGCCGACAAGTTATGCTGAAGAAAATTTTTCTCAGCATTTCCTTGTGATAATACACTTTCAGGGTGCGAATTATGCCCAAATCGAATAGCTGAAGCACTGCTGTGCAATTGGGTGGGATGAATTCAACGCAAACATTCTCTAAATGCGGAAGCATGTTGTGGGCAGCACAGTTATCAATCAGGAGCCAAATCATCCTTTTCTTCTTCATATTGTGAGGTTTCTGAACTTTTTTGAGACCCCCAACGGGAACAACACGCTTAAGTGCGTCGTGAAGTGCGATTGCAGCGTCTGTGGAAGATTGTTTGTCCGTTGCCAGGGCAGGGCAAAAATAGGCTCATAGCACTGCAGTGAAGCGACACAGAAGCAAATCATAAAAGATCGGGGTCGCACTATAAGTCCCTGTCTTGCACCCCAAAACACGAGGCTGAGTCTCAGTAATTTAGCAAAACCAGCTTTATTCAGCTTGAAACAGGAATGGCACACTTATTTATTGTAGCGTGATCTGCCACTCTGCTATACACAGACACAGCAGTCAGGCAGGGTCGTGGCCAGATCAGTGATCAAGTAATCCTGTTATCTGCATTTACAATGTACCACCCATCGAGATCTTTTCTGTTTGCTTTGCTGGAGAGATGCAGCATAGCTGAGAGATGCAGCATAGCTTTCAGCCTGCTGCTGCCCCAACAACAGATAAACAGTCTTCCATAGACATGGAGATCGGATGCTCTTTGGCGTGCTTTGTAGTTGGGTGAGGTCCCAAGAGAGTTTACAAACCTTACATTTTCTTGAATGAGTGCCGCATTAATAGGAATGTTTCTTGAACGAGCATCACTGAACCACATAAAAACTGCTTTTTCGACGTCTTCAAATGCAGCAGTTCACATCTGTTTGCAACCCGGGATTTTACTTCTTTTTTGCTCTCTCTTTCAAGAAAGTTGACAGCATCGATGGCGAAATTCTGAATTCACTGGCAATGTCTTTTTTTTGCAGCAGCAGCAATCGAGAGCTGCAAAAATGTAAAGTGTTTTTTTTCTAATATGAATTGTTATCATTTCTTCGTGTCTGTCGTTTCTATAGGAGGGTGACAATGAGTTAAATTCCAATGGATGTTTTTCAAATTTTGACAAGCAATAAGCAAAAAAGGTATCACTGAAAACCACAGGAAACAAAAAGGGCAAAAAGAAAAAAGAATAGTACAAGAAAAGTTCAAAGAAAGAAAAAAAATACAATGTCTCTGTTCAGGGATTGTTGTGCACAACTGAGCGGCGACCACAGAACTAGCTGCTCTGTGGATGATTCATTCAGGCATTTCAAGGTCTTTTGGGTACTTCACTGTAATGAAAGTATCTGCTGAATGTACTTCGTAGTAACGAGATTTCTATAGACTCGTGTCATATGGGGAAACAGTCGGGACCATAAAAATACTTCGTTGTGATGAAAATTTCGTTGTAAGGATATTCGTTGTAACGGAGTTTTACCTGTATTTAAAAGTCACCCATTATATTTCTACATACATTTAGTCATCTTTCCTCATGTAATGGCTATTGATACGTAAGATTCAATTTCAGTTCAGACTGAAGACATTTTTCCATTTGAATTAGCAAAAGGAAAATTCACATTTGATTCCATGGTGAAACTAATTTAAGTATTATAACAGTGGAACTGCGGTGGGTTGGCACCCTGCCCAGGATTAGTTCCTGCCTTGTGCCCTGTGTTGGCTGGGATTGGCTCCAGCAGACCCCCGTGACCCAGTGTTCGGATTCAGCGGATTGGAAAATGCATGGATGGATAACAGTGGAAGCTGGTGCAGTTTATGTCTTGGCTATCTGTAGATTCTAGAATGTATACCTGCAAGCTAGATATTCTTGTTCTATGATTATGTACCTGAGGAACAAGCACTTCAGGGCTGAAGGTTTTTCTGCAAGAAATGAGAAAATGTTTATAAAGTACAAATGTTTATTGGAGAATAGATCAGAGTGCAAATTAAGTTGGTGTCTTTTCAGTGCAATATTATTAGTGAAACTTGGAGCCATGTAGTATACCTGAAATACTAATTAGTAAATAAAAAATGTGTTTAGCTCTCTGAGGGTCCCAGAAGTAATCCCCTGTTGTATGCTAGCACCTGGATAAAGGCTTGCATCTTCGACACCCTTTACAAAAAGAAAGATTAAAGAACTGTTAACGACATTACTGAAATAGAAATGTATTTAACCTAATTTCTGCACACATTCTTCTTTGGAAAATTTACATTTGATGTGTTCATTCATTTTTCCTGAATTCCTGCTAAGATACTCATTTTCTCTTAACTGCTCAGTTGCATTTCCTTTAATTGCTATTAGCTGCACTAGATTCTTCAAGACATTATTAAAATTATATTATCTTCATTTATATTATATATTGGTAATTAACGTAATTCGCTTTTATGTACACTCTACTCTAATTTATATGAAAACCAGGATGTGATATCAGTATTGCTGTTACATTGATAATTGTCAATAGCCTCACTATAAATTGATGGTAATGTTTTTTTCCTTCCTTTCATCAGCTCTTTTGTGGTTTTGGTTGTCAACATTCTGCATGTGTTCAGTTAGGTTGAAGATACCTCATTTATTACAACAAAGGAGTGGGCCGAAATTCAAACACAATTCATTCTGAGCTATAAATATTTTGTTTCTGCTGGATACAATAACAGCAATTTATTATCATCATTGATCTGTTTATTTGATGCTGCCTAAAAGGTTCATTACAAGTGTAAAGCATTCTTCTCACCAACAAACTTATGCATGTCAGAACTTAGAAAACATAGATCATGATATATGATGTACTTCTCTTCTCAACATATAAAATATAGAATTTATAACAGAATATATATTAAAACTGAAAAACTAATGACAGAATATATATCACAGCTGAAGAACTGTTTCCAATGTGTTACACTAGTAGGCCAAGCACCAGGGTTGTCATAAAAAGTTATTAAGCAGACAGGGTTGGCTTATGGTGACCTTGTGACATTTTTACTGATAATATAGCTCATGAGGAATACTTTTATGATATGTTATCACTAAATCTCTGGCCAACATGAATATGAATGTAAAGTGGGTTGATGCTGGGAATGATTTTTGCAAGAAGTCTTTCATTCCGTTTGAGAAGGATTTGTGAGGTCTGTGATAAGCCAAGTTCAGTGACTGTAAATAATGCAAATAAAGAGACAGCTACATGGCTTGTCACAGACATGTGGAAAAACATGTTAAAGAAATACATTTTTCATTTATCTGTTTTAGCGCCCCTTCACAGATTAACATGAAAGCAGCGCCAGGTTTTACCAGAGGTTTGTGCACCAGAATGCTCAAAGTGCTGCCTGGATGCCTATAGGTGCTCCGAGAGCAAGCCATGGGACTCGAACTAGCCACCGTTTAGGCACGCGTCTGAGGCCGTTTATCAAGCGTGCTCACAGTTTTTGGAGGTTGGGTGCGGATGAGCGCTTCCGTAACTGCTGCAGGAGAGAGGGTGAAAGTGCAATATTTAAAGTCAGAGAGACAAGTCAGAAGGACAGAGAGCTCAGTTTTAAAGTAGCTGGCAAAGGGCATTCAAACATGTGGCATAGCATAGAAGTGAAAGGAGGTGAAAGTTAAACAATACTCACTTAACAGGCTGAACGGGAAGCCCACAAGTCACCAAGACAGATGGGTACGTGCATGCAAGAGCAGGAACATTTAAATAGGATGGACTGCCCCGAACATGGCACATGTCCCGATGTGATTGTCTATTGGAAGTCCATAACGTAAATGCAGATTGGATGGTCAAAAGGGCTTGCTGTATAAAACCATGGTCCGAGCGCTAGGGGTCATCTTTTGACTCGGTCTTCTGGTTTTAATGTACTGTAGATCAGTGCTACTGATTTCTTTAACTGAGTAGTGGAGATATGTACCGCCCTTTGTGTATATAGTAGGTGCTTAAATTTTTTTTTTTTGTTTTATTTTTTCAGCCTGTTCTTTGTAAACCATTTTGTAGCAGGATGTAGGAGGTGGAAGAGTTTTTTTTTTTTGTTTTGTTTTGTTATTTTTCTTTTCACTGTTGATTTAGAAGTCACTGTAAATATTACAGGTAACACCTGCACTAATTTTGCTTTTTGGAAGAGTCTTTGCATTGGACTTTGTAAATATTTTTTTGTAAGGCATTTGTTTGTAAAATAGTTTGGCTCAGTTGGAATAAATCAGAATCCTGTATCTGAACAGTCTTTTTAGGTTGAGTCTTTCTTACGGTTTCTTCTACTGGCACCCCAAATCATGTTTTGTACCACAGTGTCCTTACCCAGGGTGTTACAAATGGTGGCAGCGGTGGGATGAGCTAGCGATGGGGACTTAAGAAGACAGAACAGCAAGCAGGATTGCAATAAGAATATAAGCTTAATGTCACTGTGCTCTGTACAAAAACATATTTTATAAATCCACTCACATATATAGGCCAGGCCAAAGTTAGCACACAGGGCCTCTCAGCATTTAGAACTGCTAGACAAGCATTTTAAGAGAGAAATGGAAAACTACAAAAATAGGCATTGTACTGTTTCTGTATGTAATGAAATTAAATCCTCTTCTTCCTTGTTTGGAACCTAAGTAAGGGCCTGCACATGGAGAAACCAGTATGAAAGACTCGGACAGCAGCCAAATACTTTGAAGCTGACAGACGGATGGGTGATATCGTTATCCATTCTGAAAAACCCTTCCTGCGCAGCGACGAAAAATGGCAGACTGTATACATCTTGGTAATTGTCATGCCATTTGGGCTTCCTTCGTCTGTAATGCCGCGTAAATCATCATTAAAGAAAGCTAAGTTATTTTCTCTTATGTGATTCCTTATCGCTGTATCACTATGGGAGAGGTATCGCCTTTTAATATCATATCTATATAGTTTTCGGTTACTTAAAACGCTACAATTACAGAAGAACTTATTCCAACTAGGGAGCTATCGCCCCCTACCGGAACAGGGATTGGTGCCTGACTATAAAAGAACCCACGGACTCAAGCCATATGAGGACATTTTAGACTAAACTTTTTAAACGGATATTTATTTATTGACTGTTTTTATTGTCTCTTTAAAGTACTTACTATTTTAATGGCCTGTTTTTACATAGGAGCTTGGGTTGCTTTTAGAAGGGTTTGTTTTAGTGCTTTTATTGTTTTCAGTGCAGTGTAGGGCCAAGCCGTGGATCTGTGCCACTAGTTGCCTGGAGTTAGTTGAGGCATGGAGCATTTCCATGCAACTAGTGGCTTTTCCGGGGGAGAAATGTGGTAAACTGAGGTCCACAGTTGATTGCCATTTTAAATAAATAATCGCCACACTTGCGGCTTTAAGTAACGGGGAATGGTAGAGTGGTGAGAGCAGTTCCCGTATGTGACACCGTGCACAGGTGCAGAATCACCCGTGGCCATAGTTGATACTCTAAGCTGCTATTCATCACACCTCTGCCACGTCTCCATTTTTAAAGAGAGAAGCAAGAATGCTAGGGGGAAAAAAGAAAGAAGGAGAAAAGAGAGAATGGAGGTTAAAGGAAGAAGGAGGAGAAAAGAGCCATCATGGGAGTGTGCGAGTGGATGGGATCAGGCTTGCAAGAGATAAAGCAGGCAGCTGGGAGAAGAGCCTCTGAGGAGGAGTGTGTGGCCAACACTCAGTGGAGGGGCAGTTGGAAAAGGTTGCACCAGCTGAGCAATTACGAGGAGCAGGAGCGACCTGGAAGATGAACGGCTCGCCGCATAAGGCTGGGAAGGCAGCGGGGGTCGAGGAGGGTCCCCAGCGTGAGTGCCCTGGCTGCTGGGGACCCAAGTCTTGGTCTGGTGAGCGACCCTGTATGTAGCCTGGGGCAGAAGGCAGCCGGACCCCTGGAAGGTCAGCTGAACCTGCTGATAGAGCGACTCCTCTACTGCAAAGCCCGTAAGGGTAAGACAGAGGAGACACCAGATAAAGGGAAAGGCACAAGGTTTTTTTTTAAAGGACGTTTCCTACCAGTATTTTAACCTCATTTTTAATTAATTTGTTTTTGAATTTTTAACCTCCATCAGTTCATCTGTTTTTATGGATTGTTTACTTATTAACTTGGGCACTGCACTATTTTTTTGTACACTGTATTTTTCTTTAATAAAAGCACTGATCACTTTTGCACCTTCCTCTTATTTCATGTGGTTTCCTCATTTGTCCAGCTCATCTGGGTAAGTTATCGACAGTGTCTGGTTCAAGAAGCTCCCAAATTAGAAAAGGGAGCATGGAGCAGGACCTGCATCATCACGGGGACCAGTAGAAGAACACCTCAGAATGTCTAGAGACGAGTATGCACATTCTTCATCTGTATGGAATATATTTTAGCAATTGGGATACATTGCCAAATCTACTACACAACAAACCACATCAATCGGAGTCTAGCAGGTGAGACCTCAGCACAACATTGGAACAGTGAAAGATTTTTTTTATGGTGCCTGGAGTGCCAGTCCTGCCATCAACCCCCAAGTGTTTCCTGCAAGTTGGAGGACCTGCTTGCAGAGCTAGATGCAGATTAATGTCATACCCAGGATGAAGCATAAGGGCGTTTACAAGATTCAAAAGGGCATCCTTTTGATTGCCAGCACAGGTCCCTAGCCTCAGAGCCACCAACCACTTTGCCGCAATATATTTTAGCTGGACTGATAGGAAAAAGCAGATTTGAAAGACGAAAAGTATTATTAGATAGATACAAAACATGTCTGTGTCTCTGTAGACTGTTTTCATTGCTATATATTTGTGCTGTAGATATTTTTAGAGATGTACTGTTTATAATCATGCTGTTCCATTTGTGATATGATTCAAGTGAGTAAGGTACACTGCAATACATACATGTAGAGTCATGGAAGTATGCAATGTGGGTGTTGCGAACATCTCGATAATTGCCATATTTACACAACTTACTTAATCCTTTTTCTCTCTGTGTCTTTTTTGTGCAGTAAAAGTAAGCGAACACTCCCAGAGACATATTTTATATTGAATAGATAGCTTAGGTAAATATGCTTGAATATAATGAGATCTTTGTTTAGACTGATTATATGGGAAAAGTTAGGAGCTGAATACAGTTTGCATGTGTGTGTGTAACATTAACAGCTGAATCAGATAATCATAAAGAAACATACTGCTGTTTAAATCCTAAAATTATCTCAATTCAATATGTGTAATGATCTTAGGTAAAATATGAATAGAAATTTTACATGGTGTGCTAGCACAGACATTAATATCTGTTACTAAATATTTGAGGCTTTTAATTGTACTCCATTTATTATTAAAAGTTGTGAAGCTAGTTATATACATGTAGTAAGTTCCTATGCTCCGCAGGCTGGGTGCGAGGAGGTGAGAGAGATGTTGGTACTCCGAAAACAACTTTATAAAGAGGTGACTTAACATTGGAGGAAAATAGAGTCATTATTGACTACAAAAATGTCTTAAAGTGTTTTATCCAAATCAGAGCACATTTCTTTCCTAAAGTATTTATTCTAAGCTCTTGCTTTCCTACACTGTTATGATGCCATCATAGAGTCTGGATCTATACTCATTGACATCCAGTGGAGAACATTATAGTCTCAATACAAGTAACTGGCATTTAGCTTGAGAATTCTTTAATCTTCAAGGTAATAAAAGGAGGGTAAATCCAAATAAGCAAATCATTTTAATGATAGGTGATATAAATAAAAAATATACTGTATTTAGTTACTTCTAAGATGATATGACCAGTACACTCACACATATTTTCTTATGTGATTCAAAGGTTTTATGGCACTAGTAAAGTTTTCAAAACAAATTTTAACTGGAATGTCAAAAAGACAAAATAAATTATTTGTTTATTTCTCATTCGTAAACTCAGATTTAGACCTCATATTGTTCTTTTAGTGCAGTGTGATTCAGTCTGTTGTCACTTTCAGCTTTGTTGCCTGGTTTAGTAGTGTGACAAACCAAAATTTTAACAGGGCAGTGTTAAAATAACTGAAAACCATCTCAATTGATGACATACACTCATTACACACAAAACTTAGCTTCAGTAAATCAGGGAGGATAGTCTATCTAAAGATCCACACAAATCACTCCAGAAAATTGCTTTCTCCCAAGTGCCTAAAGAATATCAGAGATATACAAAATTACATAAGTATAGAGTTTTTCTAAAGTATGAAGTACCCATTTTATATAAAATGTGCTTTCAAACTGCTAGAATTTTAATAAAAATGCTACTTTTCAAATAATATAAACATTTTTTAATTGTTGTGTAAGTTCTAAGCTGTCTTGTATCTATTCTATCTATCTATCATTTCTGCCTGCAATTGGATTCAACTGAGACGGCAAATTTCAAGTTTTCTTGCCTAAACATAACTTAATAAAAACCTCAAACCTTGAATTATGGATATTTCTTGCATATATATATATTGATTCTAGAGAGAGCTGCCAGATATAAAAAAAATCAAACTATTATGGCTTGCTCTCTGTAGACTCATTTCTGGTTGTCACCATTGTCCCTTCAGAATGAATATACTCACCTAAATTAATATGTTAAAATAATAAAATATATTTAAAATATAACTAAAACTTCAGTTGGTCTTTTCTATGTGCCATAGGCTATTTCTGTTTGTTTAATTTATTCTTTTTTTTTATCAAATATACATATGCCAGTGTCATGGTTTAGCCTTGGCCCTATTCCTGGTTTTAGTTTCTTTTCTTTTTGTCTCTTTCTATTGTAATATACAAGATAGCAAAAATAATAATGAAGCACATTTTCAAAGTGAAAGGACAGATTGGAGCCAGGATATTGAGAGCACAAAGTAATGAACCCAAATTAAGAAGCTTAAATCCAAGTCCAAAAATATAATTCAAAGGTTTAATATTAGAAGAACAAAATAACAAGATTTGAAATTTGCAAAGGGTAATAAAGGATTTCTGGTCCATACACTCAGAGAATGAAATGCGCTCATGGATGACCTTTTAATTTGTTGCATTGCTAACATCATGATCAATTCCCCCCTTTAACTATGGTGGCAGCATCTTAACAATGGGTGCTCAAAATAGTGATGCCCATCATCAGAATAATGGCAGCAGAAACAGTTAAATATTTTACAAAGTCCCAGACCAGACATTGTGCCAAGGAGTTGATTAAATAAATTCCTTGTCATCATAAAACCAAAACGGGGAACACTTGAAAACACAGAATCCTAATAATAAGTAAGCAAGCAAAACTTAACTAAAATATTTCATAACAACTTCTTAGTATTAGTACTTTATTTTTATTATTAATTTTGCATTATTTTCTTAAGTTAATCTTTATAATCATTGTCTTTGTTATTTTTATCTTGAGCCAAAGGGGTAGGACCCCCCAACGCTGCTACTGTGGGAATAGCCTTTGGCTTAAATAAGGCCTGAGATGACTCAGCTTAGAGTTGAGGCATTAATTCTTTCTTGTTTTGTTTGTCTCCCATTTCTGAATTCTCTTTTTTATGTAATTTTTTTTTGGTTATTTGGGTTTTAAAGATTCTGTCTTTCTTTTTGGTTTTTATTATATCTTTCGGAATTTTGAAGGCACCATTTTTTAAAATTGCAATTTTAAATCTTGTTTGTAATACATTCTACTACTTTTAAAGAATATTGTTTTGTTTTTTTGGGCCTGATATTTTACAGTTCATCTGGCATATATAAATCTTGGCCTGTTTATTTGTGCCATTCACAAGCCTGCTTTTGAGTTCCCAGAACAGGCACAGTTTTCAGGCCTGTTTTCAGATTGTGAATTCAAATCAGCCAGTTATTGTTATTTTTTTTTTTTTCATTATTTCACAAATACATATTATATTGCCTAATTATATATTGTACAATATATACAGCATGCGGATATCCGGGTGTCAAAAAATGCAAAATGAGCAACCAAAAAACTTTATTTTACATTTAATTGCAGACACATCTCTGAAATCTCTTTACACATTAAAGAAAAAAAAAACATGAAATAAGTGTGCTCTATTCCTGCTGCCCGCCTAGCCAATACACCTCAAACTGTGAAACTTCCTCAAACTCACGCTTCATGTCAGCATCTATAACTGTGCACACTAAAATGGCATGAACCTCCCTGAATTACAAGAAGAAAATCTTGTTTCTTTTATAACATTGATCTTTCAAAGAGTACAATTGGTTGGCTGCTCTGCCTGCCACTGCTGTTCCAGCTGATTCTTGTGAGATGTAAAAAGCCTGCATGAACATTTTAGTGTTATTCAAAGTGCACACCTGATGCAACAAATTATAGTTGAAGAAATGTTGATATAAAAGCCAAATAAAATGTATTCAGTTTCTTAAAAAACAGCTGGCAGATAAAGATGCCATTGTAGGAGATAAGGGACTACCTGGTAACAGTATGCCCTGCGTGTATTCGCAAACTGCACACTCATAGTCACTCTTTGCTGTTCCCAATTATTACTTTGTTTGACCTTATTAGTTAGGTCCAGTGAGCCACACTTTTAATTATTTGTTCTGTATTGCTACCAATACCTATTAAAGTATATATTCATAAGTGTCTCTTTTACCAAAACACTGCACTGCACTCTTTCTTGTGTGGGTAACTTCGCTACCCAAATCTTTATTTATTTTAAGTGTTACTTTTATTTCATTGTTTGAAAGTATTTCCCAGATCGTCATACTTTCTGCTTTATCATCATTTAAGTTCTGCTCGTTTTGGACATTGTTCTGTATCTAAAATAAGTGTTGTGTACTAATTTTTCTTGAAGTGCTCTTTTTACTAACCTTCGTTGTTTAGAAGCAGCATCTATATGTAGGCTACTAGTTGTGCAAGCTCTCCTACTGTTAAAACTTTATATTTCTACATTTTCCTAGTGTGTTTAAATTCTTAAATTAATTTTTAAACCTTTTTAGTTAATTTTATTATTTCTCCCATAGCTTTGTACAGTTCATTATGATGTTGACTCAAATGTAAAATTAACTAAAAAAGAACTGAAACAACAAGCATTAGCATTCTGGTTCTAATGAGGTGGCCAATATAATAATGTTGGTGTTCCATCTAAAGATGTCCATTCCAAGTAGGTCTTAATGGTGTTTGGAGTTCTTATTTTACTGAAAGATATTAAAGAGTTTGTAAGTAAGTTTCCAGAATCCAAATATGTTTACACTTTTCATCATTTCATTCATTTCAGAGGTGTCACATTGCATCACATAAGTACCTTACACCAACTCTTCTTGTAAAATCCCAGTATTCAAATTTGGGATCATCACTCAATAATACTTTCTGCCACTGGTTGTGATTTTTTAGGAGATTTACAAGTTATGACAGCTTTATGGGTGTTCACTATGTTTTCTGTCTTCAGTTTCTTTACATTTCTTTATTAACAGTACAAGTCTCAATTTTTAGATACAGATGATTTACATTCAGTAATATTAAAATGTGTTTTCTCATAAAAGTCTAGTTTTATTTATTTATTTTTTGGCATGCTAGTAAGGGAAGAAAGAGACAAAGAAAAAGAGCAGAGATACAGCAGTGGTGGTTAGTTCATGTGAAGTTCTGTTATGTTTGGCCCCCTGAGAAAAACATAAAACAAAATAAAATTCCTGCCAACAGACCACTATGTGGGTGTTTATTTCAAAGAGTGGATGAGAGAAAGGGATAAGGGACATACAAGAATCCTGAATCTGAGCAGAACTATTACAAGCATACAACCGCTTGAATACCTCACCTTGAAAATCTGGTTTGCTGTACCATTGTTTGCAAAACATACTTTTATTGATAAAAAGCTGATTTTATACCTGTTAGCTTAACCATTTTAAGTGTGTTAGCTTAGCCACTTTCAGGTCTGTATTGTAGGCACTCCAATTTTTGTGATTATCTTCCATTATGCCCAGGTATTTATTAAAGTGCACCACTAGCAGGCCTACTTTTGCTAATCAATACCTCATTAATCTGTTGGTGGGATTTAGCAAATGCATGGAATGACTGAAACTACCTTGAGGAAAGAAGAAGCAGAATAACAAATGGTACACAAAAAAATTCCAAGACCCTAAAATACTGATTTAAAATAAAAGCTTAAAATCTAATAGCGTACTATTTTGCCCTCATATGTTTTATTTAAGAGATACAGTGTGTAAACTGATACTTTCAGGAGAAGTTTTTGAACCTTTATGCTGCACTTTTTCTAATGCTGTTATTTCTTTTCTTGTATTATGTTGGTATTGAATTGCACAAAATACTCAAAGTGCAGTCTCCTAAAAACATTGAACTGAGAATGTTTGAACAGTGTATCTGGGATTTCTGGCAGGCTTGCCTAGAGCCAAATGTACAGTAGTTCAATAAACCCAAATATGTAATGTGAGCTCCTTATTTCAGGACTGAGTACACACTGTGGGCTGTTTGCATAACTTTATTTTAGCAATGTGGCATACTGTCGATGTAGCAGTCAGAACATTTTATCACTTTTATCTCTCATAGGTTCTGAGGCATCATATTGTCGATTGAAGATAGAAATAAAAAATAATTTCCATTGCCATGACCTGCTGAGAAATTATTAAAATGAGCTGTTCTTTTATAACTGTCTAATCAACATGGTGAACATAACACTTTGCCTGTCTACTAGCATTTTACTTGCTGGACTCATTTTCTGGATATCAAGTTACATTTTTATTTAGCATGGACTAAATGTTTTGTTAAAAAAAAACAAGGGTTGCTAATTCAAACATATGAGGATGGATTATTATATTTAGTTAGAAAAAAATGTTGCAGAATCAGCACATAACCTATTAAATATCCTTTGTTTGTAATTGCACATTAATAACATTTAATTTCAAAAAAGTAATGACTTTAGTGGCTAGTTTGGGGCATTGAATGTTACAGGAACAATATTGTAGGCTTGCAAAAATATTTTACTGCAGCCGCCAAACCTGTACTCTTTTCCAAAATGTTTAGAATAGCAATTTCTTGATTTGCTTTAATTTAATTTGCTTTGATACGTTATATGCTATTATTTAAATTTAGCACTGCTGCTTCACTGCTCTAAAGCATCATATTGAACTTTCAGACAAAGCACTGTGTGGATTTTGCATTTAGTTACCTTCCACCACCTGACCATGTAGCTGAGTACTGAGACTGATTAGTACCTCTAAATGTGTCCACTATAGGAGAGTATTTGGAAAATTACTCTTCAACAAAATGGCAACTAATCCAGAGTTGCTTATTGCCAAGGCCAAGGCTCAGGCTCCTTATCTGCATGTGAGGTTCCTGGAGTTGTATAGGATAAATAATACAGTATATCGTTATTTGGAATACATGCATTTCATGTGAGTTCTGTGTCTTCAAAGATCTGGGTAAGTGTAGGATGAAAGGAAATGTGAGGCAAGACATGCCTAAAGCAAAAACTTTTTCCATGTTATATTAATAATGTTGTGAAGTATATAATGTGTGAAGACTGTAGTCCAAATATCAAATAAATTGTACCATGATGAATTCAGACTATGTACCCAACTCACTTTTGGTGAATCGCAATGCAGTCATCCTCCTTGTTGCATTTCCCATTTTTAAACTTATTTTGCAGAGTGGCTGGAGTCTGATCTCAAGGCAGAACTAAACTCTGTTCAGGATGCCAGTTGAGGGTCTACTCATATATGCAAACACACTCACACACATAATTTGGAATTGTTATTTGATCTAATGAGTAGCAGGTGTGAATTTAATAGTTTAATATGAAATACTGGTTTACTGAGTGAAGGCTAAGGAGTGGAAATAAAACCTGTATTAAAATGATTGATTTGAGATGCCCATTTCAATTATCTTTTTACAAAAAAGGTAGCTGCATATTCATGAGTGTTCATTTTGATAGGGTGGCTATAGAATGTAATCATCAATAAAGACAACAACAAGTGTGATGCAAAGCCATTCTTTGTTTATTGTGCTTAATCTAACCCTAACCCTAACCCAAGGGTGCAATCATCTCTTTTTCAGATAGGTGGGGTGTAGGTTGCAAACCCAGAGAAGTATATGTCCTATAAGAAGAATGAGTCGGAGACATCATAAAGATTTGGGGCAGCCACCCATATAATTGAATTGGCTGCAAAAAGTTGGTTTTAAGTAGCATGATGTGTTTAGTTCAGAGTCTAGAACAGAACTGTCTGAACAGAGGCAAGATGGCAGTTTTAAAGGCCTGGAAGGGAAATTATGTCATCTGTGAGGGAACTGGGAGTGGCTTCCTCGTGCCCGGAAGTGACGTCATCCTCGGGGCCGGCAACAGGCGGGATTTCCCGGGAAAGGTCTGCAAGGGACTGAGAGAGATAGTCAGTACATTCCACCACCCCCTGGCCTGGCATAGAATTACTAGTATTTAGGCCCTTCAGCTGTTTCCCATGCGCACGTGTGTGACAGTCCTTATTCCTAAAGTTAAATATTCTTCACCCAAACTCAAAACAGGGTGTAGAGTGAGCAATAATTTAGTGAATGTCAGCAGGGACAAGGGGTATATCCAATGACATAGTTCTGAAGGACAGCCGTTGTCCACAAACTAAATAAACCATACATTTCCCAAATTATTGATTTTATCTTTTCTAAGAGCACTGTTAAAATGTTTTTTGGACATTCCTGAAACCTTCATTTTTCTTTATTTTCAGATATTGTATGATGGACACAGTTTGCTGGTCACGTTTTGGCTCATTTTGTGTCTCATTATTGTTTGGCTGCTAATTGAGGAAAAATAAACAATTAAGGGGTCTGAGTCTTCAAGAGCAGGTCAATTAAAATTAATTCAAAGAAGTTAATTAGCAGAAAAATCAGATCAGTAATTAAGAAAAGAGTTAGAATGAAAACCTGCACCCACTGCGGCTGTCCAGGACCAGAGTTCGGGACCCCTGCTTTAGAGGCACATATGTGCATATCTGTGTTTTCTTGGTTATGATTGTGCTTGCAGTAGTATTTCTGTCAGTTTAATATCTTATAGGCTTCCCCGTCTGGGGTTGTCTGGTGTATATTTTTAGGAAGGCAGTATGGTGTAGTGCCTATGGCTTTGGGCTTCAAATCCTCAGGTTGTAGGTTCAAATCAAGGTACAGACACTGTTTGACCATGAGAAAGTCACTTCACCTGCCTGTACTCCAATCGATCAAACAAAATAACTATAACCAATTGAATCTTAAGTGTTGTAAGTCTTCATAAAGATGTCAACCAAATAAGTAACAATAAATATTTATTTTGTTCTTGTTCATGCAGGTTCACGCTGTACAACATCTGCAAGATCAGACCTTATCTGACAGAGTATGCAGCACAATTTCAGGTCCAGTCTTTGATCTTGTGACATTTGGACAACTTGTTTCTGGAAGGAGTACACCGCATGTGCTATCAAACTGTGACAGATGGTCCATAATATAGTGACCCATATTGTATTTAACCAGCCAACAGGGGCACGTGTGACTCATCACTTCAGGTAACTACATTGCCTCCCTGTAGCAGCATGCATTAAGTTCAAATCCCTGATGCTATGCTGTGCATATGGAGATACTGGTGAGGTCCTATATTTCTTTTTGCTCACTCAAGGTCTGGTGATGCCACCGCTGTGTGGTATCAAGTCTCAATCCAGACTCTTTTCCTGTGTAGTTCTTAGTTGGAGGAACAAGCTGCCCACCTCAATCCATACTGCTGACTCATACAATGTATGTAAGAAGCAATTGAAGATCTGTTTGGCAAATATATGTGTAATATATATTTTTGGTTAATGAGTTGTTAGACTAAGTGTAATTGTAATCCATGATTTTGTATTTATTATTTATTAGATCTTTTTCTTCTCAATTGTTCCAATTAACTTTTTCTTACCTGTCCTACTACATTTGCTGAACAAACAGGCCCTAGCTTAATGTTACTCGATTATGTTTACCTATTTTGTAATTTGTTTTGGATAAAAGCATCTGCCAAGCAAATATATGTAAATATAAATGAATGCTTGCCTTACTCTTCTCTGTATATCTGTATTTCATTTATATCCCTTTATTTCCCCATGTGAATATAAGCAATTTTCCTATGATTTTAGCAGCACCTCAAATAACATGCAATAGAGTTCATGTGCAAGTTCACATTTATTGTCAAACATATAGAGTGCTGGGGAGTTCTATCCAATATGCAACCTTTCTCTACTCTCCTGTGCTTTGATTAACAAGTATTTCTAGTCAAATGTGGATTTTACCTTGAAGCAGGATTTTTCTAAAGAAAACGTAGTCATGATGCCATTCTTCTTGAAATCCCCAGAATAAGTAAGACTGATAAAGCAGCACAGTTAGCATTCTCAAGTAAAGCCTATTACATGCAACTGACAAGCAAATGGTTATCATCAAAACTTTTTATTATAACAATAATGTAAAAATTATTGATCTGATGTAAGGTGAAAAAATATTTTGTGTATGTTGTAATAATTTGAATTAGTAAAGAAAACTGTGTTTCATTAAAAAAAAATAATTGAATCTTTAAATTATCTGCTAAGGTTATTTAAACTGACCCATAAAAAATATTAGAACAAGCCTTTGCTGCATTCACTGTTTATATTTGTCAGAGGGGGGCAGTCTTGGGTGGCAGTGATGAGGTGCATGCAGTAAATTAATAACTGCATATTATAAAATTTCTATATTTATTTTTCTCAAAATCAAGGGTATCCCGCTCCTCTTTTATTTGAATGCATTGATCAGTAGCTTAAAACAACATACAATAGGTTTAGCCACCAATTTATAATTAAACCTTCCCAATCTGCTTTTATTTATCTGTTGTATAGATTGTATTTTCCTGCTTTATTTCCTGATTGAAATATGAGATTTTCAGATTACTTTTTTTTGGCACACATATAATCTCCTCTCCTTTATAAAGCAATTCTTTTTTTTAGACGGATTGCCAGATTCAGTCAGATACTCAAAGTAGGTCCTTATTTATTTATTGCAAAAGCTGAAGTTGGAATCAGTACAGCTTATAGTAGATTCAGAGAGGAATTGGTTTGCGCTTAAGAGGATAACTTATGCGGTTATGAAGCCGAGTAATTCAAGCCCTTCGGAATGAGTGTTAGAGAGTTATGTTAGTGGACACAGGCAGCAAAGCTGATAGACTAGTGAATTAAAAAGAAAAGGAAACTGGCAGAGGTATCTGTGCTGATGAATAGAATAAATCCTTCAGGCCGCGACAGAACCCCTGCATAGCCTGCTGCTGGCTACTGTACTGTCACTTTTTGCCTCATGCAATAGAGAAGATACTGATGATGATGATGACGACGCCTGCACAGCAGAGAAGGATCAGTAGGAATCAGTCGTTGAAATTGCATTTCTACTCTACACTTGCTCTCTGCGGAAAATCTAAGCACCCAAACAACAGCTTTACTTTAGAATAATATCACCCTGACTCTTAGTAGGACATTATTGAAAGAAATAGCAAGAACATGCACTATGTAATGTTTCCCACATTAACATGGGTGCCTATTTTATAGAAATATATAATAAAAAAAAAACCTAATTAGAATTTTTGCTAATTAGTTTGCAAATTGAAAAAAAAGCCTGCAAATTAAAATTGTTCAGAGTTTTGTTTTATCTGTTTTTGATTGTTTGTTTGTTGTGATTGTCTTTGATTATGTTACAAGAATTCATTTCAAAGCAAATTAACTTCACAATTAACCTTCAGTTGGGTGTAATTAATGTACACAGTCTTCTTTTTTTCTCCTTTTAATACACTTAAAAGTGGCTTATGTCTTGTTCATCAATGTTTATTGTTAATCTGTGTTGCTCATGCATACATAAGAGGGTGGATCCTGAAGAATAACTCAAGCACATTTTCAAGGTTTCATTAAAAAGAATTGCTGCCACCAAATTGTGCTGTATCCTTGCGGCCCCTCTTGTCATTACACCAGAATTTACAGTATTTAAAGAAGGAGTCACCCCTCTCTCTGTCTTGATGGTAACCAGAATATAATGGTGTGTATAGAAGTTCAAAGTGTGACTTAATACCTAAGGCAATGCATTATAAACCATAGTGCTCTCAATGATTTAATCACTTACCATGTCTCTGTGTTAACTATACTGTGTATCGGTACCAAGATTCGACCATAGATAAGGGTGTGGTTGAAACTTTAATTCCTCATGGAGAAACAATTCAGAGGTGTCACCCTCTGGCAGGCCTTTGTGCTGTTATTTGGACAAGTTTTTAGCATTTGGTCAGAGTCCTACAGTCTGTCTTGATCGTACTTCCAAGGGCCTTATTTTATAGCTATCAATGTCACCTTCCTCAGATCATCAATTACAGTGTATAGTGTGTCAGTACCACTTATAAAAATTGTTCCCAAAGTAGGTCTGCTGTTATCTAGTGATATCCATAATACTAGGGTATTGTACTGTGTTAGCCATTATGAATGCAGTGAAAAGTCAAGCAAAATGACATCTTTTATTGGCTAACTAAAAACATTAGAATATGCAGGCCTGAGTTGCCTCGAAAGCTTGCATACTGTAATCTTTTTAGTTACCCAATAAAAGGTCTCATTTTGCTTGACCTTTCACTAGTGATATCCAGTTATTCAAATGACTGTATCCACTGGGCAAAAGAGTGGGCCCTGTGATGAAATGGGTCCAAGGCTGTTTCTTCTCATTACTGCTGGACTGGTCTCTGGAAACCCATGACTTTAAATCAGGTTAAGCAGTTATGAGATCATTTTATGTATACTGGAAAAGTATTTATCTCATTAGTGAGTTTTAGTGAAACAAAAGAGTCTGTTTGCAAGTGATTTAATGTCTTAAAAACTGTTTTGAACACATGTCACAAATTTTTGGACATGGATCTTTTGTAATATTGTTAAAGACAAAAAAGTATCACTAAAAATGTATCTTTTTTCAGTCAGAAGTAGTTGACAACTAATGGATTAGGAAACTATAACGATTCAGTATTAAGTAGGGTAGGTATAGTTAAATAATGGACAAGCTATAGTTTCTTTAGTTTGCCCTAACATTTCTCACATAATTGTTATTTGTTTATGAGGGTGTTTTAAAATAGTAAGGTAACAAATGTGTTCACTTTAAATACCGAGTTTGTGAGATTTGTCTCATTAGACATAGTAGTCAATATGTTACAGTATTTTTGATTATGATTCAGACTATCAGAGGACTTGATTGAGCTACATATGTCACATTGAAGACTACGGGTAGTTCTGAAATGTTACATTTCAGAAAAAAGTTTTAAAGTATTAGACACTAGAAAGATGAACATTAAAGTTCCTTTAGAAGAAATTCAGAAAGAATGTCCTATACCTCAGCATTTTATTTGCCTATTGTAGGTCATTCTCTGACTGATTTGAAATTTACCGTCTTTGAAACTGTAAAACCACATCCGCGGGGTAGAAATTATAACAAGCAGTGAGGCTTTTTGGATTTATGGGCTTAACATTTGTAATCCGAATGGGCATAATGAAGTTAATGATTTTACCTGTTTTCTTTACATTTCTTTAAAAATCTCTTTGAACTTCCTGAAATGTATACTTCACCTTTATCCTCGCCTTAGGTTACTTCATTTTTCAGCCTCATTTGGTTCTATACTCTAGTGCTCTAATTAATTTATGTTTCAAAATTCTCAAATTCTTTGAAAAAAATTGTTTTTTTTTTCTTTTTCTTTATGTTATTGGTGTTCATTTTGGTTGTTAACATATATAACATACCAAGGTAAGACATAGTTTTATATGCATAGAATCTGTGAATGTTTCCTGCCTTAATTAGTTTTTTAATTAATGCATTATAGCAGTGTCACTTTCATGTGTTATTTATGAGTTAAAAATGATCTTTTTCAAATAAATGCAAGATTTCCCTTTTCCATGCAATTGTATTGTATAAATTACAATTGCAATTTTTATAATTGTTATTTTTATCAGTGTGCCGTGAATATTATAGGCCCTGAAGAAGACTTACACTGTTGACAGATTGAAGGTTTCTGTTTTAGGTTTGATAAACTAATGTCCTGCTCTGTAATTGTGATAAAGACCTGTGTTGTTTTAAGGGGAACCTAATCCTGCCCTAAATTACCTACAGTAACTGTTATATGGGTTGCCCCATTTTGATTTTTGGATGTTTGCTATGAACAGAAGCTATTTTGGATATAGTAGCTATTTCTTATAATATAATTAGAATGACAGGTTCCGAAGCCTATCAGGGAAGGTCATATTTCACTAATATTCTGGAATTCTGTGAAGAGCCAAAAAATGCATACAATAAGAAAGGTGCATAAGATATTATTTATCTGCATTTTGAAAATGCTTTTGATAAGGTACCAGAAAACAGGTTATTGATGAAACTAAAAGAAATGGGAATTCAAGGTGTGATGTGTAGATGGGTACAAAATTGGCTCAAACACAGGAGCCAAAAAGTTATGTTGAGGGAACCACTTTCAGAATTAGGTGATGTTAAAAGTAGCGTCCCTCAATTATCAGTACTAGGACTACTGCTCTTATTAATATACATAAACCCGGACAACAATATAATCAGTAAGCTAGTTAATTTTGCAGATGATACCAAACTAAGGAGAAGGGCAGATATTGTAGAGTGAGACAAATTGTTAAAGGGAAATTTAAACAGCATTAAGGCTTGGGCAGATTTGTAGCAGATGAAATTTGTTGTAAGTTAATGCAAAGTATTACACATAAGAATAAGAAATTATAGGTGTGAATACAGAATGGGGGAATGGGGGGTACTCAGTATGAGAAGGATCTGGGTGTCATAGTTAACTTATCGCTATCTATATCATGACAGTGTACAGAAGTGATGAAGAAAACTAATAGGATATTAGGTTATACTGTATATCACAATGTGTGGTGGACAAGTCAAGGAAGACTTTGCTTAACACGCTAGTTGGGCCTTACCTGGAACAAGGTATACAGTTTTTGTGTCCATATTATAAAAAGGCATAGCAGCACTAGGGAAAATCTAGAGAAGAGCAACTAGGCTGATTCTGAGACTGAGAGACTGAAAGAGAGTAACATTTTCAGTTTAAGCAAACAGAGATTTAGAGGTAATATGATCAAAATGTTTACAATTTTAAAGGCAATTAGTACAGTGGATACCAGCTGTTACTTAAAAATACATTCTTCAACAAGAACATGGGGATATGGTTGGAAACTTTTCAGGCCAGATTTTACATAAATGCTAGGAAGTTTTCCTTCAGGCAAAGAACCACGCATGGAATAAATTACCAAAAAGTATGGTGGAGAGTGTAGCACTTTCAAGTCCCAACTTGTTGTTACTTTGGACAATCTAGGTGCATTGAATGGACAAGCTTATTGGACTGAATGGTCTGTTCTAGTCACAATTGTTCTGATGTTCTATCCATCCAGCACTGAGCAGAAAGCAACTCTGAATAGGGTGGACCAGTCCAAAACAGGATCCACTCATGGTAAAATCCACTAAGGGCCAATTTAGAGTTGCCAATTATTCTGAAGGTTTGTAGATATGGGATGGAAACCTATACAACATGAAAAGAGAGTGCATACTCCATATCATCCATGCCTGATCCAAAACCAGAATACTGGATCAGTGAAGCATCAGTACCAGACAGTCAGATTGGGTTCTTTTTTTGCTTTTAGTTTCAGTTTTTAGTAATCTGTCATTGGTTGGATTTGTTTATGTGTTACTGCCCAATTAAGGTCAGTGATATATCAATGTCCCTTTGTTTCAGCTTTAGCAGCCAGATAGAGCTGATTGCCTAGTTAACTGAGGGTAGTTAGCACTAGAAGCATATTTAGGGACTTTATTGATATGAGGTTTGAGACTTACAGATCTTTAAACTGATGGTCAAGGAAGCCCAATATTTTCTAAAATACCCATCATAATTAAAGACTATAGGATTTTAAATTTCCAAAAATTGATTGAGAAGCCCCTTTTGGAAATACCAAAGAGGAAAATGAAATTCTTCTCATAGCAAATGACTCTTCCTTTAAAACAATAAAGACAGGGAAAAATATGGAAATTATTTATCATTTAAGTAGCAGTGATCATGCCACTGTTAAATTTGAAATTGGCATTATAAACACACAAATATACACATTCATATTCTCTCAAATGTTTTGGGAAATTAATAATTGTATAGCTATAAATAATTATGTCACTTTAAAGGCATATTAAAAATAAATGTCACCTTACAGGAAGTAATACTAAAAATTGTTGAATATAACATAGAAAGTATGCTCAGACTTTGCACATTACCGCCCACTACACAGCAAAAAAGACATAGCAGCACGAAAAGCTATGTGGAGGAGCGCAACCAGGTGTATTCCAAAACTAAAGAGTTTTCCCTACTTCTGAAAAGCTCTGGGAATGAAAACTCTTTGGCTTTGAAGCTGAATGGGGGTCTAATGCTGGTCTTCAGAATTCTCCAAGGCATCAATAAAGTGGTTCAGCAGAATTTTGACAATTAAGCTGTAAATCATGTACTTAAGAACAGTGATTGATATAAAGGTGGAGTGTATTTAAGATTGAAACAAGTAAGCACATCTTTTACAAAGAATCTGGAATAAATTACTATGTATATATATATATATATATATATATATATATATATATATATATATATATATATATATATTATGTAGTTAAATGGAAAACTTTTTACAAACATTGGGTTTGAGAAATTGGAATGGCTTATCTGTTTTATAACCAAATGAGACAGATGGACTGAATGGTCTCTCAGTTGTTAAACTTCTTATGTTTTATATTCTTAACTTCCACATCACCACTCTGTCCAAGAAATGTATAGCTTTTATGTAAAATTTCTGAAGTTTCTTTTGTAAAGTTTTTTTTTTGTTTAGAATTTGTAAAGTTCTTGAGAATAACTTGTGCACATTCCATTTATGACAAATCCCTTTTCCTCAAAAAGATTATTGCGAAACTGAAGATAGCATTTTCATTAAAGTAGTATACCATATAAAATCAAACCAGGGAGGTAAACAATGAAATATATGCAGAAGTGACAGTCGACACTTCTTGACAACTGTATGTACAAGTAAGCATTTGCAACATTAAATAATAAAAAATAGACAAACACAAAGGTGAATAAACATATAACAAATAAAAACACATAAATAAAAAAATAAACTACATATATATGTGTGTGTGTGTGTGTAATACATGAAACTTTCTTAAAAAACAAACTGGACTAGAATAGATAACAAGAAACCCAGAACTGTCACTGAAACTGCCAATTGAGCCCACTCTGTAGTGTGTGTGTTGATTGATTTGCCACTCATACTTTTTACTTATTGGCCATAATCACAGGTACACACTTTCTACTTGGTAATCATCAGCAGTGTCATTTTCAGTTATGAAGAAAAATTGCTATATTACATGCATTGAGTGTGAAGTTTGTGTGACAGGTGACATTCAAACAAACCGCTATGTACTGACAGCATGGGACAAGACTGTCAAATAAAAACAAGAGTGATACTCATGCATTATGGGAAAATACATTGTGCTCTTGACAAATAATGATATATTTCCTTTAATGTAATTGTAAAAGAGTGAGGTGCATGCAGGGCACTGGAAGAATTCTCAAAGGTAATTTTAGCTGGTATAAATGTTTAGTTAAGGAAGAATTGAAATAGTATTAAATGAGAAGAAAAGCCAATGTGGCTACAATATTTTTTATATGCCATACTCCCTATGTATACGTTTACAGCTGTGTATATAATTAAAGCACAAACATTAAAAAAAAAAACAGAGAAATATTCTGTAATGCATAAAAACACCACACTGTTGTAAATTTAAGCATAGCTATTGTAAATTCCCCATAGGACGCGTGGGGGCGTCTTGCCCAGGACTTAGGAAAATTCCTTACCCAGCCGGATACCATAATTGAAGGATGGAATAAGTGGGGTCAATACCTGGCCAGGACACCTTATGATTCCTGTCCTGATTGGGATGCCCAAAGACATCAAGAACCAGCAGGGGAGCAATTTATCCCCTACCATTCTAGGGGGCAGTGACCCTCATGTATGGTCCCAGTCTGGATACCCACAGGGCTGCATGGGAACTGGACGGTAGAGGGTGCTGCCATGGGAGAATCTCCCTGGCTTTCTAGTAGCCTGGAAGTTTTTCCAACTGGCCATGTAATGTCACTGGAAGTTCTTGTGGCCTATTACTGGGAAGATTGGGAAGAGTTGCTTTGGAAGGATAAAACCCTTTATTTTACTCTTTAATGCATGGTGCTTTGCTGTGTTTGTGGTTTTGGGCTCTCTGGCACCGCCTACACACCTTCAAAGACATACAAAAATAAACAGCAAAGAAAATGCAAATAAATTATAAAAAGTATCTGATGGGAATCCCCATTTAGTGATCCTGTGTGCAACCAGAACACTGCTGGTAGCCATGACTGCTCTATCAATAAGTGTGGATGACAGAGCTTGCTCTTCCTCCCATCCTTGCCTTCAGGGAACTGGCCAGTGATTAAGGTAGCGAAGGAAGGTTACTATCAATGGCATCCTGGAGAAAACAGACTGACTTGTTACTCTTCTGGCTTTGGCTCTTCCTATACTTCCTGTATTTTAGCCTCTTTAAATGCAGATAAACTGCCCGACTCATGACAATGTATATGTTTTCCTGGGTCTCCTTTACCTAAGTCAATTTCATTTAGCTGTGCTTCAGTAGTGTGGTAGTTGGAAGTCTGCCATCTGTTCATTGCAATTTGTTTATGTAAAAAATATGTTTATTAATGTCTTTTTACAACGTTATCAATTCAAGCATGCAAGTCAAATGTAACACTGTTAGATATAAGACAGAGGCCATGAGATAGTTCACTTGGCTGTTGATTTAAATAAAAAATTCAGAGGCTGATAAACAAGAGTTCATACTTCAGATATTGCAACAGGAGACTGGCCCTGGTGCCCATTATTCCACACCAGAAATAAAGCCAAAGATGCCAAAACTGCATCAAAAATAGTATAGTGCATTAATTCATTAAATGTACAAGGGAGGGTTAATTAAAGGGATGACCCAAAGTGATGAAGTAAACAGTAATAAAAGCAAATCCTCTGAGGCCTCCAATACTTGTGAGGTGGCTCCCCACTGGCTCACCTCCCAATGTAGTACTAAGTTGTCTCACTTACACTCTTTTTCTCTATCTCTCTTTTTCAGATCTTGGAGTTCCTGCCTCCTACTAATTTGTTTTTGCCCAAGCTGCCTCATGACTTTAAATTTAGACTATTTCTAGCAAGTATTGGCTTGGAAAAGTCATCTGGGTTTACCTATGCAGTCAAGGACAGCCACCAAGAGCTCAAATCCTGTCACATGCTTCAACCCCTGCAGTTGCTGAAACCCTGAGCCGTGATTGGTTACAAAAGTACCAGAGGCCTCATGTATAAATGGTGCATACACACAAAAATGTTGCGTACTCCCATTTCTACGCTCAAATCGCGATGTATAAAACCTAAACTTGGTGTAAAGCCACGCACATTTTCATGCTAGCTAAAACCCTGGTCGTACACAAGTTCTCCGCTCAGTTTTGCAAACTGGTGGCACCCAGCATCAAAGCAGTGCTTTTGTTTTAGTGTGGTTTCCCTTTCTTTTGTAGATCCACATCCCTGACATGGCCTTATCATATACACTGAAATTAATCGTATATCATTTATTAGTTTTAGGCATCTGATTGTAATTAACCTGTAACAATATAATGGCCCACGGAATGACCACACTCTTCCATAGTTGCTTTAGCATTGTTACTCTCAAGAATTTATCCCATTGTATCTGAATGTCGAATCACAGCTCTACAGCAGCTGATCGGAAAGAGAATTATCGGTATACAGCATCAAGCACATGCTTTCTCAGCCATGCTGTCTATTTGAACTGCAAGCAAACGCTTCAGCGCCTTTCCTGTAGGGACATTGCAGTTCAGAAACAGTTTCATCCCAAGAACTATAAATGCACTCGAACAGTCCATCAAGTTCATTGCCTGGAAAACTATAACTGGTGAATTTCCCAAGTGAAAGAAACAGAACATAGAAATAGAACAAACAGTGTTCCGATTGACTTATTGTAAGTTCCTCCACTCTGGATTCTGTGTGCTGTAGCATTTCAGACACCCTTAAAATAGACTTTCTTGTGGAATCTGAAGTGGACCTTCCAATTCTACGTCTTTTTTTCGGTGGCATGGGTATATTAGCGAAAAGCAGGACAATTATAATGTGTTATAATAATGGTATTACATACGGAATAAGCACCACAGTGAGATGAATTAACATTATTTACAATACGTCGGAAAGCAAACAAATAGCACCAGTCAGTCAGAAAGAGCAACACTGAAATCATACTGTGAGTCGGACCTGTGCTGCGTTTGGGGAAAATGGTGGGTGAAGGATGCTGTCTTTTTAAGGCTAGTCTCTGTTGAAATGTGCTTGCATATAATGGACATTGGCGAATGAAATACAGCACTATCAGTGCGTGTGGGAGTGTGACGTACAGAAACGTGGGGGTGTCAGTCAGTCACGTGCACTGGGTCGTTCATGTTTTACATCCATACGGCAGTTCCCCTTCACCCCATAGACATATATAGATAGACGCCGCATTCACTGTGTTGCCCAGTTGACACGATACGTCAGCGCATCTGCCCTATTGCAAGTGGCAAAAGTGCCATTTAAACTAATACAGGTAGACGTGGAAACTGGGTTTTCTGATGAAAAAACAATAACGTTTAAAACAGTATCGTTTACATACAGCAGATTCTGGCGAATCGTTTACTTGCAATTATTTATATACATTTATACACTAATAATCCCTTTCTCGAGACATTTCATCCGGTCTTGCATCAGTGGCCCTTCTCCTGTTGGCAGACAGCGTGTCTCAGCAGCCCTTCTCTTTGGGCAGTTAGCCTGGTTACCCTTTCTTCAGATGTTTCATTCAGTCTTGCATCAGCAGCCCCATCCAGTCTTGCATCAGCAGCCCTTCTCCTGTTGGCAGACAGCCTGGTTTCCCTTTCTTCAGATGATTTACAGGGACCAAACGTGCCGCTAGATGGCACCGCCGTCTTGTTGATGATAAGTACGGTGACTTGAGCCGAACATAGTGTCGGTGAAAAGGTGCCCTGCACCTCACCAGATGATTCACAGTCACCAAAAGTGCTGCTAGATGGCACCACTGTCAACATCTGTCGCATCGTGCGGCCATCTTGTCGCCGAAAAGTACGGGGACGTGTGCTGAAGGTTGTGTCGATGAAAAGGAGCCCTGCGGTTCACCATGAACCCATGACCTTCTCTTGGTCACAAAGGGGCCCCATGCCCAGTTTGGTGCCGATCAGACGCCCGGTGCAGATTTGTATGGAGGACAAACACATACATACACACACACACACACACACACATCGACTCTGCTTTATATATTAGATTACCTCACTGTAAACTTGCGATACAGTTATAATATTGCACAACCTGAGCCACTTTATAAAGTGCATATTTACACATGATGACTATATCATTTTTAAGATGAAATGCAGCAAAATGTTTATTACATTATACAGATAAAATGTTAACATCACTTAAATAATCTATAATGTTAATAATTAAACATGTGAGGACACGGTGTCGCAGCGCTAACAACAATCTGGCGCCCATTCAGGAATTGTTCCTACCTCGTGCTGTATTCTTGCTGGGACTGGCACGACACTGGCTGGATAGATGGATAGAATAATTAAACATGTACTACAAAGATATTTCAATGTTCCTTAAAGGTTTTGAAGAATCTGTATTATAAACCTACAGATGGCATGACATCTATTACAGAGCTGATTGTGTGGCGATTGGTTATTTGAAGAAAGAAAAGGAAGGACAGGAATTAGAGGTTAGTACGTTTGAAAGAGACAGTACTGCTGCAATAAATTATTTCACTGAAGGTCACGCATGGCGCAGCAAGCATCTTGCAGAAGGCAGGAACAAACTCTGGACGAGGCGCCAGCTCGTCACTATCACTGCGCCACTGTGTTCCCATGTTTAATAACATGCTTTAACTCCTGTCATCATGAAAATTATATCAAGTATGCATCTCAGCATTTTAATTATTCAGAGAGCTCTAATATCACAAATGTAAATGATTCTGTGTCCTGTCAAAGGAAGCGAAAGCCCATTTAAGAAGCACATAGTGATTTACACACATAGAGCACATAGAAGAACAAATACAAAGCATTTAACGTGCTACTTTAGTTAGGATGGTATTTGAGAAACTAGTAAATTGAAGATTTTAAGATTAAGTGTATGATGTTCTACTTTAATGACAAAATAAACTATGTGATTTAAGTGGAAATTTTGAGATTAAAGTTGACATTTCAAGTTCTTTCCCCACTGTGTCCCTATTTTTTTTCTTTTCTCTGTACCATAATAAGCTTTCATATGACACTCAGACGGTTTGCTACAACTCGCCTTTTCACAGTAACTTTGATATCTGACAACTCTTTTATTTCGGGCATTGTGCGACTTTGTGAACTTGAGCTTTTGAGTTTCTCCGACACTCTATGTCAGTCGATCTACTTCCTTTTGTTGTTTATACCACTGTTTAAACGAACAAATAGTACATTATTCCTTGCCTCCACTTGGTATTCGCTGAAATTCTTCTATTTTCCTCCATGCTTTTGCCATTGCCTTTTCACAAAACGCTGACCTTAAGGGCTATTTACAGTGGAACCTCGGTTCACGACCATAATTCGTTCCAAAACTCTGATTGTAAACCGATTTGGTCGTGAACCGAAGCAATTTACACCATAGGATTGTAAATACAATTAATCCATTCCAGACCGTACGAACTGTATGTAAATATATATTTTTTTTAGGTTTTAAGCACAAATATAGTTAATTATACCATAGAATGCACAGCGTAATAGAAAACTAAATGTAAAAACATTGAATAACACTGAGAAAACGTTGAACAACAGAGAAAACTAACACAGCAATAGTTTGCACTATAGTGTTAGGAACCGCTCACTAAAAACACTTTTTTTTAATGAGTTCTAAGCACAGGGAAAAAAATTAACATTTGAAAAATCCGTAATTTAATAAACCACCAAGAAAAGTAACGTTGCCCCAATGCATGCTATGAACCGATCGCTGTAAACAGAACTGAAAACAAAAACAAGCCTTTTCTACCTTATGCATCCAGCCCTCCCTTTCTCACTCGCTCTCTCTCTTTCGTGTGTGCATGTGTCTCTTTCACGAGCCTGGAGCGCCTGTGTGTGTGTGTGGTGTGCCTCTGTCTCGCGCGCCTGTGTGTGTGTCTCTCTCGCGCACCTGTGTGTGTGTGTGTCTCTCTCGCTCGCGTTTGTGTGTGGGTTGCGCTCTCTCTCTCTTGCTCGCTGCACAGGAAATGCACAGGGAGAGACTGAACATGTACAAACCGAAAGTGAAACTGGCTTGCTCGTATACCGAGTGTGTGGTCGTGAACCGAGGCAAAAGTTTGGCGAACTTTTTGGTCGTAATCCGATTTGTACGTGTACCGAGACATTCGTAAACCAAGGTTCCACTGTATATTGATTTGCATTTTCAAAGAAGCATAATTCTGGGAGGAGTTGGGGAGTGGCAGCAGGCATGTGCACGTGCGTTTCTTTTCATGATGACTGGTATTTATGTAGTGGAAGAACGTGAAAGCTGGCGTACAGACAGATTTATGCATCTGGATTCTTTTGTGCGTACAAACATTTCTGCTTTTGTCTGTACGCCATGTTTTAGTGTAAATTCTATGCACGGTGTTATGTATGAGGCCTCAGGTCTCTACAGCAACTTTGCAACAGTCATCTTCCACATTAGGCCTCATGATTCCATCTAGAGAATCTTATGATGTTACCAGCAAGTGTTCAGGCCTCCTTCAAACTCCTTCTTTTCCTGTTTCTCTCTCTTTAGCATCATCAGAGGTTTAATTTCTGAATCAATGCACATGATGGCAATAACTAAATCTTTTTGGTCTCACACTTCTCACTTGTTGCTTAAATGTAGAAGCTATGCCTAGAAATAAAGAACACTACATATAGTCTTTTCATGTAATATCTTATTTATTCGAGTAAATGTATAGACTTAAAAATGTCCAGATGTTATTCTTTGAAATAATAATTGAAATGAAATAAATCTTTGAAATAATGTGAAAATGTTTTATGACAGAATAGTGTGCATAATACTGTCAAGTCTCATATTTGGGCAGTGTTGCTACCACTTAGTCTTACTAAAAATCTTGGGATGGGCTATGAAGTAAAGCTCAGATTTTAAAGTATCAGCAATGCTGACTACAGCCAGTCTCAATGACATGAATGTACAAGGCCATATACTAAATGCCACCCATCCACCCACCCATAAATGAACAAAGAAGCAGCAAAGTAAAAGAAAAAGGAAAATAAAGTGTCTAAAAGGAATTTTTATAACAAAAACAATAATTTTGTAGGGTTGCACACTGTCCACAAATGTGTGTTTTGACTGACGATTTCTTTAGGGCATGTCTCTGTTGGACCACTCTGGGAGATGTCCCCTTATCATGATGGAGAGGTTTGGCTGCCCCTGTTATCCTGTGGACTATATTATCTTGAGCAGAAGCTCCTGGTACAGTCTCCCAATGCAAACTTGTTCCTGGTGAGAGGTCAGACAAAGAGTGATTCACAGCCCCTAATTATAAGGTTACTGGGGAATCCACCTAGAGCCAGGCCTGGGGGATGTGTGCCTGCAGGTGAATATCTGGTGGCCAGGCCTGGTACAGGGCCCATTTGGATACAGTCCCAATTCACAAAGTGGGACTGCCCTCCTGTGGCCTTCAACCTGCAGGAGGAATAGGAGTCAGGTGCAATGAGAGCTGGGTGGTGGCCAAAGGCAGAGGTTTTGGAGGACTGGAACCCAGATGCATAAACTGAGCTGAAGATGGCCTAAGAACACCTTGGGATCCAACAACATGAGTTGGCAAGTGTGGCTGAGGAATGGGATTTATAGGCTTCACTACCCTACCCAGTCCCAGATAAGTAGTGGAAAATGAATGAATGAATGTCTTTGTTGGGTCTGTCATCTGCCTGTGACGATGCGGGATCAGCTCCATGCTCCCATCTGCTGTTCAGGAGCCCTTGAACCCAACACCGTCGATAGTTATAACCGAGATGAGCTAGACAGTGAGGCAACAACATAGCAAGGGGATGATGTAAAAAGTGCAAAGGGCTTTTATTAAAATAGTAAACAAGACAGTGTTCAAAGTATAGTGCAGTGGTTCAAAAGTTCAATAAATAAATAAATAAAACAGAAGTGAAAAATGTGGAGTTTAAAATCCATTAGAAAAAACAACAAGGTTAAAACCATGCTGGAATCTGTCCTGTTAAAAATCCGGTGCATCCTGTTTCTACTACTGGCGACCTCCGTTTCCTTCTCTTCTTTTTGTTTGTTCTTCTTCTTCCTAGCCGACTCGCGCTTCTATATATTGAGAGGGGCCATAACAGCTGCAGCACATTAGCAGCCTCAGGAACAGTTACGGATGTGGGCAGTCTCTCACCTGTGCACTTAGGTGAGAAACGCCCACACCGCAGATAGCCCTGAGATCCGCTACAGCCACCATGCAACCCCCAATTCCCAATACTCCACCCGCCAAGCCGCGAGCGCTGTGATTATTTATTTAAAAACAACTGGCCTTTGCTGAGAGAGAGCTGTGGACCCGCTTGGGCCATCTCTATGCCCATTGAGATCTTTTGCCAGTTAGGCAACCTTCAACACCATGCAACTCTAATTTTTAGCCAAAATGTACTGATGTAAACACAAAGGAAACAACCCTTCCACATCATTACGTCAAAATATCTCCTCACAAAAACTTTATGAAATCCTATATTTAATTTACTTGATTTCAACAATATGAAAATTTATGCTATAAAAATATGAAAGCATCAGACCTAAAAAAATATGTACGTTTTGGATTGTAATTACTGACAGTAGTGAAATTGTGCAGTTCATATTATTTATACTCCACTAATCCAGGTGAGGGTCATGGAGGCAACACACTGAGTTGGACTCACCATATATGCAATTCTTAGCAACTTCATCAAAGACCTTCTGGGAAATTCACAGATGTTTTCAGGTCAGTTGAGAGATATGCTGAGAGGTAATCCCATGAACATTTTCAGCTACTGTGAATCCTTTATGGATATGCTAAAGGATATTGTCTGAGTCTGTTAGTCGGGTTTATGAGGTTCACCATCAGTGAATTAATGAATAATAATAATGTTCATTTGCACGAAGAGTGACTAAGTATTTACAGAAATATTAATGACAGAACTGGGATTTGAATATTGCTGTTAAAATTATATGCCTACCTTTAAACACCTTTTGAAAATGCAGCATATTTAAAATGTTTTTGTATTAAGTCACAGCAAAATTAAGAAATAATTAATCTCATGATTCAATAACGTTATGAAGAGGTAAATACAATTTATCAATCCACATTGTCATAGTTTTTCTTAGTTGTTCTTTGTAAAGGCAATGTGTAAGCCAAAACTACAGGGCTAATTGATGATGTCTCTGTCATCATTTGACACTGCTAGTCCTCAGGTAGGTGTCTAGTAGTGCATAAATATCAGCAGTAGGGATTTCCTCTTTCACAAGAAATTCTTTCACTGTATGATGTTGTTGAAACAACATGTTCTTGACAACTATTTTCTCACATCGAACAATTATGAGTTAGGTGACTTTTTAATTCTGGTGTTGAAAAATAGATGGAGATAATATCTGCAATACAACATATTTCAAAATGACCATTATCATTTTATGATAATTCCAATATGGCCCTTACTTTTGTTATGAGCCTTCATTAATAGTGCTTCAGTATATGTATATTACAGCAGTCAAACTTCTTGTTGATGTTGCACTTGATAATATGTATCACTCATTGACTATTGTTAATAAATTAAATTGGGTGGGCTCAGTAAATACCTGCTAGCCCCAGTGTTTAGAGCTGAAAAAAAAGAAGTCTTGGGATGCTGTAATATATGCAGACAACCACCCTACCCTTTCCCAGGATTCTTTGAAACTGAAACCATAAGGAACCCCAGAACCAAACATATAGGTAAACTCAAAAGTACACAATAAGCATGCTGAACATAATTATATTCATATAAGATACATTGTTTCATGTTTTTTGTTTCCATGGAGAATTGTTTGGCTTTTTAGTGCATTTCCAATAATCATCCTTTTTCTCGGTGAAGTTGCTGACTAGATTTCCTTGTGCCAATGCTGCAGAGAATACACTCACTGCATTCATTTGATAGTTTAAAACCCTGTGTTATAGGTGGGCTAAGCAAATTCATCACTTACATATGCTACATTCAAACTTACCATTATGATCTAGTAGCCAGTCATAACTGTTTCTGAAGTAATCAAACAGTTCAGTATTTTAGTAGTAAAAGAACAGTTAAGGAGGAGGTCAAGTTCATCAGGAATAGTAAAGGGAATTAAAAGATACAGACAATGAAATAGCAGATGCCCTAAACTTACATTTTTCTGAGGTGTTTACAAGTGAGCAAGTGGATAACCTGCCAGAGGTAAACGCAACTACTAAGGAGGTACTGAGGGATTTGGAAATTGTAGAGGGAGAAGTGCTGCTCAGATTAAATAAGATAAAATCAAACAAATCACCAGGCCCAGATAATATTTATCCTCGTGTTCTTAAGGAGGCTAGTGAGTACATATATAAACCCTTGACACACATTTTTAGGAAGTCACTGTGCACTGGAGAGATTCCAAAGGACTGGAAAATGGCAAATATCATCCCATTATATAAAAAGGGTGACAGGGCAGATCCAAGCAACTATAGGCCAGTAAGCTTAACAAGCATCACAGGAAAATTAATGGAAGGAATTTGGATAAGATTGAGCAACACATGATTATTCTGAACAGTCAGCATGGGTTCAGAAGGGGAGGTTTTTACTAACATGTTGGAATTCTATGAGGAGGCAACAAAGGATTCAAAGTGGAGCTTATGATATTATTTATCTGGACTTTCAGAAAGCATTTGATAAGGTGCCACATGAGAGGTTGGGCATCAAGTTAAAAGAAGTGGGAATTCAGGGTGATGTTTTTAGATGGGTGCAGAATTGGCTCAGACACAGGAAGCAGAGGGTGATGCAGGAACCTCATCAGAACTCATGTTAGAGTGGTGTTCCACAGGGGTCAGTGCTAGGGCCGCTGCTATTTTTAATATATATAAATGATTTAGATAGGAATATAAGTAACAAGCTGGTTAAGTTTGCAGATGATACCAAGATAGGTGGATTAGCAGATAATTTGGAATCTATATCATTACAGAAGGACTTGATAGCATACAGGCTTGGGCAGATTTGTGGCAGATGAAATTTAATGTCAGTAAATGTAAAGTATTACACATAGGAAGTAAAAATATTAGGTTTGAATACACACTGGAGTACACCTTATGAGTTTAGGAGTCATAGTGGACTCCAAGCTATCAACTTCCGTGTTCAGAAGCCATTAAGAAGGCTAACAGAATGTTAGGTTATATAGCCCTGTGCAAGTCCAAGGAGGTTATGCTCAACCTTTATAATGCACTGGTGAGGCCTCATCTTGAGTACTGTGTGCAGTTTTGGTCTCCAGGCTAAAAAGGACATAGCAGCACTAGAAAAGGTCCAGAGAAGAGCGACTAGGCTGATTCCAGGTCTACAGGGGTTGAATTATGAGGAAAGATTAAAAGAGCTGGGCCTTTACAGTTTAAGCAAAAGAAGATTAAGAGGTGACATGATTGAAGTGTTTAAAATTATGAAGGGAATTAGTACAGTGGATCGAGACTTGTATTTTAAAATGAGCTCATCAAGAACACGGGGACACAGTTGGAAACTTGTTAAGGGTAAATTTCTTAGGAAGTTTTTCTTTACACAAAGAACGATAGACACTTGGAATAAGTTACCAAGTAGTGTGGTAGACAGTAAGGCGTTAGGGACTTTCAAAACTCGACTTGATGTTTTCTTGGAGGAAGCAAGTGGATAGGACTGTTTGTTGGGCTGAATGGCCTGTTCTCGTCTAGATTGTTCTAATTCTAATTCTAATTCTAATTCTAATCAAACTTCTCACTTGTCCAGTATTCCTTTGTCATTTCTCGTATTATGGCTTTCAGAATCTTTTGTGTTCATACTGTGATGAATGAAGAGAGAGTCTGATAAGGCACCTTTAGGATTTGTATTGATATTGCTGCTTGGTTCTGCTTCTTCCACCCTTTCATTTTTCAACCCTATGCAGAAGCTCACGTTATACTGCTTCATACATACTGTGAAACAATGAGTCTCAACACACTGGAAAGGTTTGGGGCAGCCACCCGTATATTGTCCCTGGCTGCAAAGGTTTAAAGAAAAACAAGTTGTTGTCAGGTTGAGTTCCAGGATTGAACTGACTAGGTTTTGGAAAATGGCGGCTTTATAAGCTTTGAACCGGAAGTGATGTCATCTGATCAGAACTGGAAGTGACGTCAGTCTGGCCGGCAGAACCGAAAGTGACTTTAAATCAGGCAGGTTTTCCCGTATTTGGTCTGTAGAGATAACAGAGGTAGGTTTAGTGCACCCCACCACCCCCTGGCCTGGCAGGTAATTACCTCCACTTGGTCCACTCAGCTCCTTCCTAGTCACATGTGTGTGACAATATTAAAAAGTTCTATACAGCAAATTGTTGACCCCCTCAAATATATATATAATTGACCAATCTGAATTCCACAGGCTTCCATGTTATCAAAATCCTCCAATCAGTGAATGACTGTGATCCTTACAGTTTGACTTTTTTCTTGTGTATTCTCCATGGATTTTATACACAAGAAAAAAAAGATGCTATTCTTAAAACAGCAAGTGCCAAACCAGCACTCAGAAAGTAAAGCAACAATATGTACAGTGACGGAAAACATAAATTAATATTTTACATTTTGGAGTTAGAAGAATGGCACTCCTAACCATTCTCAACCACTTCCAATCGTATGGGATTAATGAACAGTGAAAAATTCTGTTTAGTGAAAATTTAACAAAACTTATCAGATCACAGTTTAAGAGAAGAATCAAAAAGAGAAAATTTGGAACACAAATCAAATTTCCTGTCAAATTAAGCCTGATAATGTCAACTTTCGGGTTCATTACGGAAGATTTGTGTTTTTACCATAATAATTGAATTCTAAAATTAAACAACAATATCAGCCATTGTCAGGTGAGTGCTCAACAGAGCGGTAAGGATAGGCTTTGGAATTTTTCAATGTTTGGTCAACCAGTCAAGTGGTGCAATTATGTTTTCTGAATGTTTTAAATTGTTTGAGCATTGCTAGACCTTGAACAGAATATTGGCACACTTTAATAGCTAATTGCAGAATTGTATGGATGGATCCATCCATCCATTATTTTACCAACAGGTTCAAATTTAAAGTTTCTGTTTGCTGCATTTACTACTTTAGAGTAATGTTGTTACATTTATACACTCTTTCATTTTATGCTAGTATAATCTTTTTAGAGATCTTCATCACTTAATGTTGAAAGTAAAATTAAACTACTGCATAATTGATTTCTTTACTGCAGATGATTATCAAACTGCAGCACAGTAAAAAAGCTGAATTGCTATACTGTGTGATCCCTCAGTGTTTTAATAACTGTGAAGTTTGCACTGCACTGCATATGTCAGACATAGACAAGGTGCTGACTAATGACCTACAGATGGCCTGTCACCTGTCAACCACCTCTGGCATGACTTTGTCACAGTAAGCTACAGATGGAGCCTGTTTTATTGCATGGCTCTGTTTAGCTCTGGGGTACATGGATATAACAGAGATGACACAGGAAACCAATATACTAATGCTGATTCTCAGCTCTCCAAAGACTTCCCACTCATTGATTTTAGCAAACTTCATGCCTTGAACAAAAAGCTGCATGTCATTTCTTCTAACATGCACAGTGATCTTTAATTTTTTTTTTAGCACTCATCCAGATTGAAAAAAATTCCCTCAGGTCCTTTGTAAATCATTTCCTCACTAAATACCTTGAATGTTATGTAACATGACTGCCTGTAATACACAAATGTGCTCTGTTGCTGTAAGAAATGTGTCTTGCCGCAGTTGTCTTGGTAACATCTCATTTTTCAGTAAAAGTCATTAACTATGCTGAATCTTCGGTGACACTTTGGCTTATTTTGCTAGGCTAAGGAGAAAGACTTTTCAAAGAAGAAAATGTGCAAGATATTTAATGTGCAGGGGGGTCAAAAGTGACACTAATTATCCACTATTGCCAGATGAATGATAATAACTTTTAATTCTTAATTGAATAAACTACCAATATTTTTAACTTGCTTTTTTCCCCACATACAAAAATCAAAAGGTCTTCAAATCATGTATAATCAAATAAAGCTAAATAGTACTTTATTACTCTAATTTGTTCAGTTAATAATTAGTTTCAGAGCAATAGTCAATGGTATAACTTTCTCTGACCAGGTACAGTATCTTTTTATGCCTTTGACTGTAATACTCATTGTAATTTTAAAGAAATGTGCTTCACTTTGAAAAGCAGTGTATTAAATAAGCACTTATTTACCATTGTGTAAACAGATTTTACATAAGATTTAAAAATGGGTTGTTGTATATGATAAATATAATAATACCTGCAATTGTTTTAACTAAACAGTATATAATACTATGTATGGTACTTTTAAAGTTATGTTTTTCCTTGGAAATAGAGGAGATTACTGTCAGGCAATTTAAGGACAGTGCATATAAGCTTTTAATAAAAGGAGTAATCATCATGTGCAGTACAGAGAGGGCCAGACAAAAATCAAAAGAAATATTTCTGTTTTAAAAATGTGTGGAGAATGTATAAACAAAGGCAGCCAAAAGACCAAGGAAAAAGCATAAAGAGAAAATGTTTCAGAGTTGGCAGGACCCAACTAAAGATACAGAAGAAAATTGAGATACATTGTATTATTTTGTATGTTTTTTTTATTAAAGGGAGCAGCTTGGATTATTTGCTAAAAATTGCCTATCACATCCTAAACACAATACAGAGAATGTACAGAGAAGTTTTCATGCATACATTTGCCAATATATGAATAATCTGTTCATAAATTGATATTCAACTTAAGCTTTGTAGAAAATTCTGGGAAACTTGCCCGAACATCAGTGAGAGATCCACATCACCTTGAACACCTTGACTAAATAAGATCACAATTCGTTAATAGAACAGTGAGTTCATGAAACTGATGGATGAATGGATCAGGTGATGGCTTGATGGACAAAAACAATTAGAGGCTTGCCAAAAAAGGAATAATATTCTGTACAGGAGTTTAACCAAAATTTTGCCATAAGGTCTCTTTTTACTTATTTAACAAGCAATACACTATAAGAGAAATCATGACTTTCGTACAAATATGAATTTCAACCATTCTACAATCAAGGTCCCTGCTTTTACAACTTGATTGTCTAAGACTGTGTTTTTTGATGTTCCACTGGGATTTTCCACAGGCCACACATTTCTTACTTCAGTTCATTGCTTTTCAGTTGACAGAGACCTTCATAACACTCATAGGTCTAGATTCCTTATAAATTTTATTTCACAAATACAAACATCAGATATTTTTGACATTACAAATGCCAAATTTCATCTCATTTCCTTTCATTTTTATATGAGTAGAATCTCTCTAAATCAAATTAAGTAATCATTTGCAAATAAGATAAAATAGCTCTCGTACTACTGTTCTTTCACAAGGTGAAACTGGCAGTATTTTTTTTAATAATGCACCAGAAGATGAAGTGTGAGTCAAAATATAAAGACAGGTTCAAAACAAGAAATCAAAACTATCAGATGTCAGTCCCAAATAAAAGTAGAAATTTGAACAATTAAATTTGTAGACCAGGGTGGCATGGTGGCGCAGTGGGTAGCACTGGCACCTCGCAGTTAGAAGATCCGGGTTCACTTCCCGGGTCCTCCCTGCGTGGAGTTTGCATGTTCTCCCCATGTCTGCGTGGGTTTCCTCCGGGTGCTCCAGTTTCGTCCCACAGTCCAAAGACATGCAGGTTAGGTGCATTGTTGATCCTAAATTGTCCCTAGTGTGTGCTTGGTGGGTGTGTGTGTGTGCCCAGCAGTGGACTGGCATCCTGCCCAGGGATTTGTTCCTGCCCTGGGATTGGCTCCAGCAAACCCCCGTGACTCTGTAGTTAGGCGGGTTGGATAACGGATGGATGGAAATTTGTAGACCAGGAAATCACTTATAAATAAATAACTCGCCAAACTCTTTGGGTCAGTTTCAGTGTGCTATCAGCTAGGGATGATCCTCTCCTGATATGATCTTAGTTATGTATTTATGGTAACAAGACTAACTCTGAAGATTAGCCCTGTTCTGCCCCAAGGTTGCAGATCAAGATCAAGACTAAATGCAGTTGTAGTGTGTTTCTTGGAGTCACCGAAGGGGAACAAAGCTGCGTACAAACTTAGACCACCTTGTGAGCAGGTTTAACAGACTTAGATTGGTGGGTAAGTCACAAAATAAATATTACAAGAACCAGATATACTGTTGCATACTAATGTGATACTGAATCAAATATATTTAACTCATACCAAAAAAGAAAACGACAAGGGATGCATGTAAATACACTCACAAAAATTAAAGGAACACTTTAAAGAAACACATTAGATACATCAGATCTCAATATGAAGTTGGATATCTATACAAATAACGACAGGGCAATGTCTTAGGAACAAAAGGATGCCAAGTCTTTTAATGGAAATAAAAGTTTTCTGCCTACAGAGGGCTCAATTGTGTAGACACCCTAAAATCAGAGTGAAATGAAGATGTGGCAGGCTAGTCCATTTTTTCAAAAACTTAATTTCTGCTACTCAAAATGCTTTTCAGTATCTTGTGTGGCCCCTACGAGCTTGTATGCATGCTTGACAATGTCGGGGCATGCTCCTAATGAGACGATGGATGGTGTCTTGTGGAATTTCCTCCCAGATCTGTATGAGGGCATCCCTGAGCTGTTGTACAGTCTGAGAAGCAACCTGGTGGCGCCTAATGGACCGAAACATATTGTCCCACAGATGTTCTATTGGGTTTAAGTCAGGGGATCGTGAAGGCCACTCAATTGTTTCAATTCCTTCATCCTCCAGGTACTGCCTGCATACTCTTGCCACATGAGGCTGGGCATTGTCGTGCATTAGGAGGAAACCAGGACCTACTGCACCAGCGTAGGGTCTGACAATGGGTCCAAGGATTTCATCCTGATACCTAATGGCAGTCAAGATGCCGTTGTCTAGCCTGTAGAGGTCTGTGAGTCGCTCCATGGATATGCCTCCAAGATCATCACTGACCCACCACCAAACCAGTCATGCTAAACGATGTTACAGGCAGCATAATATTCTCCACGGCTTCTCCTGACCCTTTCACGTCTTTCACATATACTCAGGGTGAACCTGCTCTCATCTGTGAAAAGCACAGGACGCCAGTGGTGGACCTGCCAATTCTGGTATTCTATGGCAAATGCCAATTGAGCTCCCGGTGCTGTGCAGTGAGCACAGGGCGCAGTAGACATTTGGGCCCTCAGGCAACCCTCATGAAGTCTGTTTCTGATTGTTTGGTCAGAGACATTCACACCAGTGGCCTACTGGAGGTCATTTTGTAGGGCTCTGGCAGTGCTCATCCTGTTCCTCCTTGCCCAAAGGAGCAGATACTGGTCCTGCTGATGGGTTATGGACCTTCTATGGCCCTCTCCAGCTCTCCTAGAGTAACTGCTTGTCTCCTCGAATCTCCTCCATGCCCTTGAGACTGTGCAGGGAGACACAGCAAACCTTCTGGCAATGACACGTATTGATGTGCCATCCTGGAGAAGTTGGACTACCTGTGCAACCTCTGTAGGGTCCAGGTATCACCTCGTGCTACCAGTAGTGACACTGACTGTAGCCAAATGCAAAACTAGTGAAGAAACAGTCAGAAAAGATGAGGAGGGAAAAATGTCAGTGGCCTCCACCTGTTAAACCATTCCTGTTTTGGGGGTCATCTCATTGTTGCCCCTCTAGTGCATCTGTTGTTAATTTTATTAACACCACAGCAGCTGAAACTGATTAACAACCCACTCTGCTACTTAACTGACCAGATTAATATCCCATAAGTTTCATTGACTTTGTGCTATACTCTGATTAAAAAGTGTTCCTTTAATTCTTTTGAGCAGTATATTTATGCTGCATAATATAAGAAATTGAAAAATATGAATCACCATATCAATGTCAATGGCACAGTCAACAGACACTGGGAAATATGGGAGAAACTTTACCAGCTATGCCTCCACTGATCCTGACTGTCCTTGCATAGCTGTTGTCTGATGCCCTGTAACTGATTTTCTGAATCCTACTTTCATCTGCTTCCTTACATTTTTTTAGTTGTGGAATGTTTGGCTGCCAGGTTGAAATGTGTGCATTGAAACATACTGCCAATTTCTTCCATGCTGTTTTTCGTTGGTGCGTTATAGAGATCTCTTTCAGAATGTCCTCTAGATGTGACATGAGATCTCTCACAGTATGTATTATATGTAGGTTGCACTCTATTGTAAAGTTTACACTATGATGAGACACTCTTTACAAATATTACCCAGAAAATGAGAGGGTATTTTATATGCTTTGTTGACTATTGGATTCATTCAGTTATCAGGAAAAGCCGGGCTCATAAACACACTTCTGTATTATGTATGCAATTGTGGTACGAGTTAAGAGAAAATTACAGTTTAGATACAATTCTACTAACTAATCTCTTGTCGTCATTACTTTCTGTACTGCCATGTCAGGGCTTTTTCATACACTTGATGTGAGTAGCGTTTATAATAATGACAGTGACACTGATTTTGATCTAATGTAGTTTAACAATTGCATTGTTTTTTATTAATTTTACATGAGTATACACTTTTTCCCTGAGCCCTGTCTTTTTGAATCAAAAGGAATATGTACCAACACATCTTTATTTGAGAGAGGGCAAGCTGTTAATTGTTGGTACACCACCATTAATTGGCAATCAAACATTCTGCAAATAAGTTAAACTTGGTATTGATCATGTTCAGCTCATCACTAAGGCAGCACTTAGAATTATCACCTCTTTGTACTTTACTACGTAGTTATGGAAAAAGATGGTCTGCTGTGGCAACCCTTAACAGGAGCAGCCAAAAGAAAAAGAAGTACCTTACTACATAGTCTGGTGCTGCACCGCTGTACGGTACTATTTCAGGTACACTGAAACTGACCCATTTGGATAGAAGAAAGTGAACTGCACTAACCTCTAAACCATGGCACTATTGAGTCATTGGTGTTATTCCCTGAAATTGTACCCCATACACCAGGTCATGTCAGCATGGCAACAAAGCAATACATTTGTGGCATCTGAGGGACATCAAAATGGCGCCAGGAAAGATGCAAAATATTTTCAACTTTCCTAAACTACCTCAAAAGAAAAAATAATTTCCTTTAGGTTAAAACCCTATAATAGACATTGTGAAATGATCCAGACAGCACAGGAAAGAGGTCTGGGGGCAGACTCCCATATACTTGAAATTGGATGGCAAAGTTGTTGCAAAGAGGTGGTTCAAATTGGTATAGATCAGTCCATAACAAGGGACAATCAGTATAGAAAAACATGGCATTTATATATGGGGCAGACAGGAAATGTCATCAGAAAGTAACCATTAGTGACATCCTCGGGCCTGGAATCGGAAGTGACATCATCGGACCCAGAACCGAAAGAGGCCTTTTGATACCGGACCCAGAAGTGACGTCATCGGAATTTCCTGTGATCAGACTGCAAATGGAAAAGAGCAAGTATTAATGCACTCTGCCATCCCCTGATTTGGCGAGGAATTACCATCTTTTGAGCCTTTTAGCTGTCTCCCATGTACACATCACGACAACACATAACATTTATTTTAAACATCAGATGGACACAGTAATTATAACTAAAATTGCTGATCATAACAAGACCCACTAGTGTCTCATGTATGTATCAAAGATAAAAATTTCATATGTCTCTATCCCTCTGAGTAGCTGATCTGGATGTGGAGATTTATCCCACGCTTTTAACAGTTTTGACTTCACCTGTCTGTACTTTGGCATCTAACTCTGTTTCTCATTCTTCCAGATCATCAGCCTTGCCTGAATAAAGTCTTGCTGTGTTGTTTTGTCTTCTGCTACCTCTTACAACCAGTCATAGAAGGGCTTTATCCAATTAGCTACAGCATCTTCTAAGGAATAAACAAGGTAACGCTTTAGTTTAGGTATCTATTATAAATGGGTATTAGCAGTCTGCATGTTATAAAGCGTCTCATTATTTTTATTTATTTATTTATCTATTTTTATTTATTAATTAATTACAAGAACAAGAAAATATGAACACATAACTCCAGTTCTTAAATCCTTACAATGGCTCCCGGTTAAGTGCCAAATAAATAACATTCGACGTTTTGAAGAAATCATTTTATGACACGATTTACCTTTATTTATTTACTTACTTCCTAAAGCCTAAAGTCACAAGTAATGTGCAGAGGGCATGCTCAAAACTGTGTGTAATGCCACGAAAAGTGCCTACTGACACTTTAGTATGCAAGCAATGGTATGTGCATTCTTGCTCCGATGTAGAAGGGAGCTGAGTTTACCTTTGTTATAGCGCGTCTATGTGAAAACAGCAGTATCAGATGCGGGGGTGGGGTGTATTTGGGCTCGTGAACGCGGCTGAGATAATAAAACTGACTAAAAAAAACAAAAAAAAAAACAAACCTAACCTTTACAAGTATCATAAATCACACCGGCTGTTACAGACTGAAATCAAATGTAAGTTTTTATTCTAAAATAGTAAAACTAAGAGCAGTTTACTTCTCAAAATGGAGCAGGATCGAACTCGCGACCTTTTGATTCCCAGTCGGCAGCTGATTCTATTGCACTACGGAGGCAGTCGTAATAAATGGGTGTCAATGTCGCATGTTAAGGTGGCTTTTTGTTTCTGCAGTTATATTTTTGAATAAAAGTGCAATTGCTGTGTTAGATTTGTAGCTTTTGTGAAAGTATTTGTGTGATACTTCAGGCTTCATAAATTATATAGTTTATGCCTACGTTTTGTCATCTACTAGTAAAATATAAAAAACGTTGCTGTTTTAACAATGCGTTTACACAGATTACTGTAGAAACGGAACAGACGTGAAATGCGTGTGTTCCAAATAATGATCTATTATTTCCACTCTAAAACTCCACTTCACTCCCAGATAATCAATCAAGGCATGAGCTGGGAGAAGTTTGTGCACGTTCTAAGTCGGTGGGGGGATGGAATAGCCGGCTGCTTGCAGCCTGATTTTTATCAGCACATTTAGATGACAAAAGGCGTTGGTGGAGAGCTGTGAACGATTTTAAGAAGCGATTTAAGGTGGGACGGAATTACGAGTTTTTTCGTAGGCTCTGGTAATTCTAGTGTTAAGAGAGTCAAGGCTGTCAAGAGGCAGGGCCTGTGATAGCCCATTGTGGCATTTCTTGTGCGATTTTGGGCTATACAAAAATAAATTGCATTGTATTATAATGTTAATGTTTATTGTAAATAGCATAGTTAATAAAATATTTCTGAACTGTCAATCACTGGTTTATTATGGATACCTAAACTAAAGTGTCATCTTAAACTATTGTAAGCTTTAAACCTATAAATGTTCTCTTTTACGTTTTGCATTTCCACAAATAAAAATGTAGTAAAAAAGCAAATCTATGCTCAACAACATTTTAATAGTTTCTAAAAAAAAATTTTAGAAGAAACCACTATAATGTAAGAAAATTAAAGGAGGCATATATCCTCAATCAAGCATACCAAATTTCAAACAAAAAACTAAGAAATTAAAAAAGGTGATGTATCAGCTAACAATATTATGTCTCATCTTTCAATGAGCATGATTCTGAAGCTATAAACATTATGACAATACTTGAGTAGTTGAATGAGAACACCGAGTAAATAAAAAATGGATTCCTTTGAAATAAATGACTTTTCACTTTTTCCTTGTAAAATAAAGAAAGTAGTATATATTTCCTGACATTTCATAAAACTCACCTTGCTGCTTAAACAAAAAGACTAAATTCTTTTTGGCACTTTGATACTGTGGACGAGAAGAAGCAAATCTTCAGTCTTCTGAGTAAATTGTTCCATGAAATATGCTACACGGAGAGACAGTTGTGCCACCATCTCTTCTAATAGTATTACAATCAAAAATCTGTGCACAGTTTCTTTTCATGGCTTTCTGACCATTTTCTTTGAGAAGAGTTTTGTCATGCAGAGAGAAAATTGAATGCATTCCCAGCTAACTGTGCTGAAGCAGAAAAATAAGAGCCAAAGAATCTCATCATAATGTACTTGTTCAAATTTAAATGGATTTAATGTTGAGAATGACTGACATTTATTACTGGAAATCAGACTTTTAAAAATAGCCATCAGCTTGATTTGTCAGCAGCCCATTTCTGTTTTCAAGTGTCGTTTATTAGACATCATTATGCATTTGTAAACAGTTTTCAGTTGCAAAAAATAAATGAGTAAAGTAAAATACTTAATAGAGAGTAACCAATGGAAGGAAAAAAAAATCTATTACTGTCTGTTGATTCTTTGAAATGCCAAGAAAGTAGGTGTTTAGAATTTCAAGCTACATGCTGCTCAGCAGAGGCATCATTCATAATTGCTTGTCAAATTTTAGCATGCCATCAAAAAAAAACCTTTCACTAATCCAGATGAAATATGTCTTTAGACCTTTATTAAAATGCATATGGTAATGTGTGTTCACTTCTGAAGGAAACTCTAATTTATATGAGGAACTGCACTTATTTTATGTAACTGCTGTATTTGGACTATACCAATGCATAATAGTAGAAATAATAGTGAAACAATGTTTAGCATAAGACATGGAGAAAAATAATACACAAGCATTCTAGTAAGGATGTAAAATGAAAGCCAAACCATATTTAAAAAGTTGATTTTTGTGCATGACAGTTTAAGCAAGTAGAATACATTGTATGATAAACTGGATGTTAGCAGTGAGTGGAAAATAGTTTTGTGAGTTGATGTTTAATGAACTGTGTCAGTACTAGAAATGGTTGATAAGCCAAGCTGCAAATTCGCACACAGGAAGCACAACTGAGAAGATGCCCAGTGTCTTTCAATGGATTGTCACAGGAATAGCAGCTAATATAACCTCATACAAAATTTACCAGCTGCTGTGATAACTTTAACCCTCAATCAATGCTTTTATTAACAGAATGCAGCTCCCAAATGGAATCTCCCCTCTGACACTCTAAAAATATTTTTGCTCTGCATTTTTTAAGCTGTAATTGTGTAGAACTTGTGTGTAACCCTTTCAAAGACCTGGTATTTATTTACAGAGCTGTACAGCACTTGCTTTCTTGTACAATAAGTCTTTTTTTAGAAGCAGAAGGTTCTTGAACATGTGCTTATATGCCAGGCTGAATCCACATTTAGTAGGAGATTAATTTCCTGGAATAACTGATGAGTTAGGAAATATATTAACGTTAACATATTTACAAGAAACACAAAAAAGGGGTTTGTTGGAATTCTCTAATGCTGCAACTATCTATTCATTATAAATACACTATGTGCACTGTTTGTGTCACTCCCTGTCTGAGTGTTCCAATGGTTACTTTGGTCTTCCTCACACAATACCACGCATGTTCTGTATGAGTTTGTTTATTCAGCAACTTTGAATTGCCCCAGTGTGAAGGTAAATGTGAATGTGTGCAAGATACTGACATCCCATCAAGAGGGTGCTACTGAGTTAAGTGAGTTTGAGAATATTATGTTATATACAGTATGGAAACATCATTTTTAGAAATGTCAAGGGTCTGGCAGAAAGAGCTGGTGCTTCTTTGCACTTTGTAGTTCATGTCCAGCTCTGGGCAGCACTTAAACTGTGCTGAGCTTTCATAGTTTCTCTGCTTATATATCTTCACTCTTGCAGTACAGAATTATGCTATCATTGCTATGGTTTTTAGCTTGGTTTCTTAGTAGTTATTTCTATGTATGTATGTTATAATGCTGTATATCTACTTGTGAACTACTTTTATTGTTAAAATGATGCTATTATGCTATTGTAGATCAGGAAATCTCAATGAATTTGTTTTTCATGAGTGCACATACTGTATATTGTATTGCTTATGGTTGTTGCCCAATGAAGTCATCATAATCCACCTATATAAGATAGCATTATGTTATGCAGATTTATCCTAACTTTGCGATATTACAGACAACTTGTGCCTTTGCTAAGTCTTTAGACTATACTGTTATTGGCAGTATCATGCATGTCTGTTGGGACCACCAGGATACTGTAAGGTTTGCCACAACAATGTAGCTCTGTTTGGAGTAAAAGTCACTGGTAATTACAAACACAGAGACCGAGTGTCATGAGCTTGGGGTTCCTAAACACAAGTCCTAAAAATACCTCAAAATACCCACTAGAGGAAGGGTAACTATCAAACCCTAGTTATTCACAAAAAAGGCCATCACAGAAACTTTATGAACAAAACAAATTATTTTCCAGCAATCAGTGTCCCAATCCAGAAACCCAAAAGAAATGTTAAAAAATAAAAAGTAGTGTCAGTCCTGGAGGGCCAGTGCCGATTAAGGTTTTTGTTCCAACCCTATTGCTTTATGAGAAATAATTTCTTGTGAAGCACTTCTTGCTCAAGTAACATTTTCCTGGTTCATTTTAGTTGTTTTGCTTGTTATGATTTTGAATTCTTAATTGCTTATTTTAGTCTTAAACAGGGGTAGTCAATATTTTAAATGCATCTTACAAGCAATAAGATGCAAATGACAAAGGGACCATCAGTTCTGCATCTAGCTCGTCTCCATTTCCACCCAGGTGTATTTGTCATGCACTATTTGGTTTAATTAAATACTCAGATGGAAACTGAAGAGAAAGTGAAGAACTGAAAATGACTCATCCATTTTAGACTTCGAATCACTTGAATGCTACATGTATCATTAGAATGGAAAAAAGTCTATGATTTAAGAATGAACTGACATAGCAGAGTTAAAATATTAACAAGTTATGAGACTGAATAAGGTCTGTTATTGGTGAAGATAGGCTTCTAATTAGGCAAATAGGTTGGGATAGGTTGAGGTTGGTCCTGCAGCAGTATATTATTAATAAACAATAAATAAACATAAGAATATGAACATACAAATATGGGCAGCACGGTGGCGCAGTGGTAGCGCTGCTGCCTCGCAGTTAGGAGACCCAGGTTCGCTTCCCGGGTCCTCCCTGCGTGGAGTTTGCATGTTCTCCCCGTGTTTGCGTGGGTTTCCTCTGGGCGCTCCGGTTTCCTTCCACAATCCAAAGACATGCAGGTTAGGTGGATTGGCGATTCTGAATTGGCTTGGTGTGTGGGTGTGTTTGTGTGTGTCCTGCGGTGGTTTGGCACCCTGCCCAGGATTGGTTCCTGCCTTGTGCCCTGTGTTGGCTGGGATTGGCTCCAGCAGACCCCTGTGATCGGATTCAGCGGGTTAGAGAATAGATGGATGGATGGACATACAAATATGAAAAACTAGCTGTGTGTGGTCTTCAGGACAAAAAATAACCTGAAGTCTCCCTAGCATTTTTACCAGATTGGGGAACTCACAGAGGCGTCGGCCAAGTGGGCCGGGACAGCTCGTATCTTGTCCAAGACGGACGTGTAGTCGAGTACAACGGTGGGACAAATTGAGTAGGACAGGCTGGAACCTGTCTCAGGCAAACATACAACGTGCATGTACCACAAAGGTCAGTTTGTTTGCTTGGGTTGAATGAGAAGTGAGGTGCATACAAGTGCCCACAAAATGTAAAAGTGCATGCAAGTGCCATCTTACCAAGTGCAAGTCACACTTGTATTAGATTCTACATGTTCCATAGAATTCACACCAACTCCAGTGGCCATGGTTGAGCGTGAGTAGCGTGTACTGCTCCATACACATAGACACACTCACACTCACACACAGTGAGAACTGAGGTGCATATGAGTGCCAAAAAAATGTAAATATGTATGCATGCATCCTCTAGTGGCTGTTGCTGAGATGACCAGAGATCTTCCCATTATATATGTCTAAGTCAAAAAAACAACAATAAAAAATAAAATAAATGCAAATCAGAATAAACTCTGAATAAATAAAAGTAAGGAAAGAAACTATGGGAAAATCCCATGCAGACAATGCAAAAACCTAATGTTTATATAGGAAGGTTTATAATCTGACCTTCTACCACTGCTGCTTCAGTAAACCTGACATTCTAATGCCTCTGTTAGCAATGATCACTGCTGGTAATAAATGAATGATGAAGATGCTGATGGTATAGTTTTATTCTTAGGACATAACTATAGTATAATGTAAAGCAATTCTTTGCACCACCATCCTTCATGAACTGATATTTTAACTGATATCATTGTACACCTGTAAAATAGAAGGCAATACTATCAGGTGAGAAATGTAATATCTGTGAAAACAGAAGAGCTATTGATTTTGAGACAAGAGAGTGGCATCCAGAAGGTTGTCAGTATGGTAAAATCGTGTTCTGAGACTGGATAGAGCTTTGGAAATTGTTAACATTAATACAATCTTCATACTTGAGTCACTTCACAGATTTTTTTTTTTTTTGTATTTTCATACTTTCTATGTGGTTAGCAATGCTGCCTGACAGTTCGAAAGTCCTTTCTGAAATTTTCAGCCGTGGCACTGTTTGTCTGGAGTTTCTACTCATGTCTGCTTGGGTTTTCTCTAGTTACATGTGCTGGTTAAAACTGATTAACATGCTTACATTGGCCTGGAACAAGTGTGTGTGTTCTGTGACAGACTGGCACCACATTCAGAGTTGATTCCAGCCTTGTAAGATACAACTGTGTGCCCTAAAATATGGCAATAAGTGATTTTAAAAATGAATGAACAAATGAAGTACATATAAGGTTTGGCCCAATTTATTAAATCAAAAAAGTATCCATTTCCACCATTCATTTTCTGATTGGCATATATTTTAATTCAGGGGAGCACAACCAGAAAAATAAATCCTGAAACTGTAGGTGCATTTAGGAGTTTTTGCTTAATATTCAAAGATGCCAGGAGATTAAAATTCTCAAACGCAAAATTAATAAGCATTCCTGTACAAACCACTCTTCATAAACACTGTATTCCAATGAGTTTATTAATTCACAGTCTAGCCTGTCATTTTGGCTTTCGGGGGGGGAATTGATCTATAAGTTTAGTTTTCTGCAAATTGCCTGGTCCCAAATGGGAGCAGCTTCTCTTTTAAGCTGGGTTAGAGGTATACTGTCAACTTAGTGCCATTAATAGTTATGAAAACAGTAAGCTATGGTCTCCTGACTAATGTTTTCTCTTATCAAGATTTACAAAAGTGCAATTGTATCTTTTTGAGTGAATTTACTAGAAAAAAATGTAATCTTTCAGACAGCACTACTATCATTTTCTGCAGCTTCTATGGATGTGCATTCATACATCACCCACTTGCACCCCATTCACCCATTTTATCCCAGAGGAAAACCTTTTAAGTGAAAAATAAAATTATGCTGCAATTCAGAATTTCTAACAACCAGAGTATTAAGTTAGGCCAAGAAATTAAATTCAAATAAAATGTCATACTTAATTCAATTTTAAGTTAAAAAATATGTGCACTTCTGTTAAAAATTGTAATTTATGGTGCAAATCACTAAAATTGGAAATCAGGAAACATTGTCACTTAAGACTGTTATATATGAAGTAGTTTTACTAAAATTTTTACAGAAGGGAGATTGAAATTTGTTTGTGACCATATCCAGTTTGAAGAAACACTAAAAACAAAAATCCTGAATGTATGGCCAATATTCTGAGACTTTCAAATCCTAAGGATGAACACGGTAAGAAAACAAAAGCTGAAATCTATTGAGACAAACCTACAGAGCCTCTGACACAATGAACCCCTCAACCTCAATACTTTCTTGGCTCCTTTCAATCCCCATCTTGGCTTAAAAGTGTAGAAGCCAAACGACAGACTGAAGGCACAGGAGCAGTTTCTGACAGACTCAAAAATTATGTGGCATTTTATTGTAAGTAAGGATGTAACAAAGGATTACAATATACATCAGTAGTTCTCAAGTTCAGTCCTGAGAGTCCCCCCTGGCTGCAGGTTTTCAGTCTAACCAGTTTCTCAATCAGTTTTTGCCATTAATTGATCCCATTGTTTAATTCTGAGCAGTGTAACTGGGGGTTGGTGCCTATCCCAGCAAGCGTAGGATGCAACGCAGCTAAAATTCTCCGAACAGGGCATGAACCCATCACAGGGGAACACATTCACACATACATACCCAAAAGGGCCAATCCACCTAACCTGCATTTCTTTGGACTGTGGGAGGAAACCGAAGAAACAGAGAGAACATGCAAACTCTAAAGGACCCAGGAAGCAGACCTTGGTCTCCTTACTTTGAGGTACCAGCACTACCACTGTGCCACTGTTCTGCCCATACATTACAACATTAAGGCATATTTGTATTTTTTCTTTATTTTAAATGCTTGCTTTTTTCACTTTTTCTCTGGTCTTTCTTAATTGTATCTGAATACAAATAATTAATGAGAGCAGAGGAGGCACCAGCATAAATGACATCTGAAAGGAGCAACTACTTCAGTGTTACCCACTTGTGTGCTTATTAAACAAGCCAGAATGAAACACCAAGAAACCCAAACGAAAGAAAGCTATAGGTAAGTAGATAAGAAACACCTCTAAAGTGAAAAGGGGCTGAAGGCAATGCACCGTAAAGTCCTCTGGCAAAGGGGTGTTCTTAAGTAACCAGAACATTACGAAATTAAAAAGGAAAAAGAATGCATTCTTGCCCATGTAACACTTATAAAGTTCTCCCTCATTCAGTAAAAATATAGTATAACTAGTATACAATTTCTGGATGAATGCAAAAAAACATAGAATCTGGGAAATAATAGCTTACCTAATATGGCTGGAGTCCAATTAAGAGAAGAAATAGGTTGGGACAAAAACCTGCAGCCTCTGTGGGTCCCCAGGACTGAACCTGAGAACCACTGATATGCATCAGAATATTTAATTGATTATATGAACCATATGCATATCCTTTTATATTATCTGTACAGAAGACAGAATAATCTTAATCCCAGTTTATCTAGTTGAGAATCATGGAGGGAATAGTCTAACCTGGCCTACCTGGGATAAGACACCTGGTTCTTTCAAGACCCATTCATTCCCATATCTCCACAGTGCGAGTTTAGAATCACCAGTTAACCTTGCATGAATGTCTATGGGATTTGGAAGGAAACCCAGTGTATTTAAAGAAGAACCCCATAGAAAAGGGTGCCAGCAACAATTCAAGTGTGGAGTGCAGTGTTACAAAAAACAAGTAATAACAGCTTAACAGATTTTGATTGAACAACTCAGTGGTATATTAAATAATACATTAGTTTTTATTTCAAATGCCTCTTTCAAATGTAAATGCGGACTCATGCCATCTCCAGTGTTAGTAAGCTTTGTTAAGTTTGACAGAATTCTCTAGGGAGGTTTTGATTTTGAGCTCTTGCTTACTCTAAGAGTGCATTTTAGAGCCATAATATAAAGAGCACATATTGTACAGATTCATATTAAAATAATTTCTAAAGTTCCCATGACCATGCAGGAGAAATTACTCATCCATTTTCTCCTCCATCTTCTTATTTATTATTAGGTGTGTGGACGCGGCCCGGGCACAGATAGGCAGACATGTTGTTAAATCATCACCACACGTTTATTTACACTATTATTTACAATTTAAAGTGCTCACACAACCCCACAAAGTCCTGGCCACACAATGCCTTCTTCTTCAGGCCACCTCCTCTCTCTCTTCTCCTGCCTTGTCCTGCCTCCACCTGACTCCAGCCTCGAATGAAGGGAGACGGCCCCTTTTATTCTTCCTCGGATGGGCTCCAGGTGTTTCCCGGCACTCCTCCCTGGACACACTCCAGTGTGGCGGAAGTGCCGGCTGTCCTCCCGGAAGCTCTCTGGGTGTCCCTGCTCCTCTTCCCCCCAGCACTTCCTGGTGTGGCGGAAGTGCTGAGGTCCAGGGTTTCCAAGGCATTGGGGCGCCCCCTGGCGGTGACCATGGGTCCTTACAGGGTTGGGCTTCCAAGCCCTCTACCCGTGGCCCCCAAAGCAACCAGGGTGGTGGCCCCCATGTGATCCATCCAGGGCAGGCGTAGACCCTCTTCCGGCCCCTCAAGGCGTCCCGGCCGGGTCGTTGTCCCTGGCATCCCTGACAGGTGTTATAATGACCTGCAGTCCTTTCTGACACCAGTCCCATCCTTCACAACACTAGTGTACAAGCCACCAGTCACTCATGTTAGGTACTATAACTATCATCTGTTAACTATGCACTTCTCCAAAGCTGATAATACCAATGTTAACAGAGATAAGATGGTGTATATCTGCCAAGTAAATGATGCACTAGAAGAAAACAGAATTTATAGCTAGTTGGAACTCTGTGTTCAGGAAGTTCATTAAGCAACCACTGGAAAACCCTGATGAGCAAACTCAGGCACCTGTAGGAAGAAAAGTGTAGGGCAAAATGGATATTGTCCATTCTGCTAGCCTTTGGTGACCCACCAGGCCTGTTAAGAGAACATATTTAAAAGGGAGGCAGGCATCCAACAGCATAAAACCCACACTTGCATTCCAAAGTAAATGACTGAACTCCAGCTTTTATCAGGATCTACCTGGACTTCATCTGATAACTAAGGTGTAAATCTCTCCAGCCATCTCTCCAGCAGAAGAGCATTAAAATAGACTTAAGGCATGACAAAGACTTATAATTCAAGGGATAATAACTAGGATGAACAGGAAAACTCTGTTATTATTATTATTATTATTGTCATTATGTTATTGTTGTTAGGAGACACTGATTTTGTAACTGGATATGACTTTAATCCAATCAAAAGGAGGTTCAACCTTCCCTTACAAACTAGCTGCACCCTACAGGGTTTTCACAGAATGGTAAGTTAAATGAGGTTCAGGAATTCTCTCGGGACACACTCACTGAAATCCTGGAGGGATTCTGAGTGAACTCTGGGATTTTTCCCAGGGGCACATTCTTCAAAATGACATTCTAAAATCCTTCTCTCAAAAGGTAACAAGCAATGAGCTGCTCTTGCCCTGGAGAGCAGGAAAGGTAACCCAGGCTGAGATCCAGTGTGCCAAGCTAAGCAATGAGCCCTGTCTGCTGAGGAGCAGTCATTCCATCAAAAAGGCCAGAAAGACAGAAGAAAGATGACAGAAGGAAGAGAGTGGGGAAGGCAAAGCATTACATGGTCAAAGGATCATGAAACAAAGAGAAAGAGTGCACTCAAACACGTGAAGGATCTTCTATTGGACCTGGAACAACAACAGAACAACAACTTCACACAATATTGATCATCATCCATAAAGACATAAAATCATCAGTATCATAAAAAAATGTATTTATGCCAAAATAAATTAGAACTCTAAATAACCAGTAAACAGATTGCCTTTCTATGTTATATGTCTGTCTGGCTTGTTGGCATCAAGTCTTATACAGTATGTTAATTTATATATATATATATATATATATATATATTTATATATATATATATATAATAATAATACATTTTATTTATAGGCGCCTTTCAAACACTCAAGGACACCGTACACTTTACACAACACCCAACACACAATACAGTACAGTGTTTACATAGAGAAGGCAAGTTTAAAAAGATGAGTTTTAACTGAAGACTTAAACAGAGAGAATGAATTAATGTTTCTAATCTCAGGAGGCAGTGCATTCCAAAGTCGGGGGGCAGAACGACTGAAAGCTCTGTTCCCCATTGTGGAAAGACGAGCGGAAGGAACAGTCAATTTAATTGAGGAGGATGATCTAAGAGTACGGGAAGGGGTGACGATGTGGAGAAGGTTAGACAGGTATGGGGGGGCTAAATCATGAATAGCTTTAAAGGTTAGCAGAAGGATTTTAAACTCGATGCGGAACTTGACAGGGAGCCAGTGAAGTTGATGCAGAACAGGAGTGATGTGGTGAGTAGAAGGAGATCTCGTGATAATACGGGCGGCTGAGTTCTGGACTAATTGAAGTTTGTGAAGAGTTTTTTGAGGGAGACCAAAAAGAAGAGAGTTACAATAGTCAAGGCGAGAGGTGACAAGGCTATGAACAAGAAATGCAGCAAGTGAGGGGTGAGAGAGGGGCGGAGACGGTTGATATTACGTAGGTGGAAGTAGGCAGATTGTGTAATAGTATTGATGTGTGAAAGAAAGGAGAGGTTATTATCCAAGATGACACCAAGACTTTTGGCCTGAAAGGAGGGGGATAGAGTACAGTTATCAATTATAATAGGGAAGTTATGGGATTTGGATAATGTGGATTTTGTACCAATAAGAAGGATCTCTGTTTTATCACTGTTGAGTTTAAGAAAATTAAATGTAAACCAGTTTTTGATTTCGGCCAGACAGTCAGTAAGGGTGGTAGGTGGGAGGGTGATTGTGGGTGGAGTTGAAAAATAAAGCTGGGTGTCATCTGCATAACAGTGGAAATGGATATTATATTTCCTGAAAATATTGCCCAGAGGAAGGAGATAGATGGTGAACAGAAGGGGGCCCAGGACAGAGCCTTGAGGCACTCCTGAGGTAACGGATACAGAGTGAGATGAAAATGATTTGAGCTGTATGAATTGGGAGCGGCCAGAAAGGTGGGATGTGAACCAGTTATAGACATTGTGGGTGACACCATATATATATATATATCCATCCATTTTCTAACCCGCTGAATCCGAATACAGGGTCACAGGGGTCTGCTGGAGCCAATCCCAGCCAACACAGGACATAAGGCAGGAAGCAATCCTGGGCAGGGTGCCAACCCACCGCAGATATATATTCATTTATCATACTTCTATAAACCTGCTTTGCTTGCCTGCACCCAAACCTAAAAGGGGTGCACTTCACGCTAGCCACTTTGCGACTCGCATTGTGAAGTGGGGGTGGGGGGGGCTGAAAGAATGCTAAGGAGATGTGGAGGGATCAGCTGCTGGCTTGCTGCTGATACTACCGAGTGGCATATTCTGCTTCTTACATTACGTGTCGATCATTTAAAAGCCTGTTCAGCAGCTGTCCTTTAAGACAGCTGCTGCTTGTGCCGTGCTGCGTGATCTGCATGTCACGCTGTGCATTGATCATTTAAAAGACATGTACAGCAGCTGTCCTTTTGTCTCACTTCTTGTGAAGGAGTCTGAATACTTTCCAAATCCACTATAATAGGTATACACATTGCTGGAGTGAGCATGAAAGAAATTTCTGGAAAAAATGTGTAGCCGTTTAAGAAGCTGAAATAAGGCAGTCAACAGAAAGTTAGCAGCATAAAGTCATTACACAAATCTACAGAAAGAGGTTTATTGAAATGGGACCTCTTGTCCAATTTCAATACTAATGTATGTATATCAGTTCAGGTTAACATTAATTGTTTATTATTTCATTCACTGGTTTGATACAAATAACTGTAAAAAAAAACAGAACAGTGTGGATGAGATCGAAAATGAGGAACATTAGAAGCACATGAGAGAACGCATTTTCAACTCCCAATAGAACTAAATGCATGAAAAACATATTTGTATGGACTTCACCTGTACACTGCACAGTATAAAAAAAAATAGCTAAGTGCTATTATTTGTTTTGACTACATCATTTTCCATTTTTTTCCTTTTGATGTGAGAAATCAAGCAAAATGACACATTGATTTTCCAAAAGAGCTAGCACTCCCTGCTGGAAACACTTTGTAACAAGAACCGGTTATATGCTTTTTTAATTCAAAATGCTTACATAAAAAGTAAAAGTTAATTTATTGCGCTATAGTGTTTCAGTTCTCTTTCTCTTAGAGCTGTACAATATGGAAGAATGTTAATACAATAGTGCCTGTAACATCACAGGAACGTCACAATGACAAAAGAGTCTATGGGAAAGCGTGTTAATTTTTTTTTAAAAACTGAACCTGTACTGTTCTGGAAACCAAACATTGCAAAAATCTTTAGAACTGTCAGTTTTACAGGTTCATTTTTCCCATCTTTTGTATTTATTTACAGTACAGGATAAACAATGATCAAACTTCTATAATTATTATGTTTATCAATAGATGAAACTATTCTGTTTTTTAAAATGAGTGTGATCTACTTAACCTGATGTAAGTCTAATGGTTGGAGCTTTGATCTACAGCAAAAGTTAAGTAAATGTAAAGAAGGAATCTCATCAAATGTCTCAGTAATAACCTTCTTTACCAAAGCTGTTAAGTGATAAATTAATAAAGCTTCCCACACTTTCCGTAAGTAAGAGCTAGGAAATCAATAGACATATTGTGAACAGGTAGAAGGAACACTCGGTGCTCGCACAAAGCATTGGGATGCCAAATGGGTGGCCCCCATTATTCTGCGTGCAAACAAGTAAACAGGTACTCAACGGTGCTAAAATAAACATAAATTGCCTCTATGGCTAAAGGTGTTGAAATTTTTTTCAAAGGTCTGGGGAGCTCCGTACTTCTCTAAGGTTTGGGTCCAAATGAGAAGCTGACATTCGGGGGCATCTCCCTTTTAAACTAGTCCCACCAGAAAGGGCGTGGTCTGCTCTGAGCTGAAGAAGAGATAAGAGACAAGCCTGTTAGTGGTAGTGTCCCCTCTTGCCCATCACAGGTATTACATAACTAGGATGAGTCTTTGAGGTGTCCCTCAGATGTACATGCTGCACCTATACGCTATTATATTGGGTCATTATATTATACTGTATGTTGCCAATTATTGTAATATCGTGCATTTTTGTAATGCATAAGATGTTCAGTGCTATCGGGAAAACTCAGACACTGGAGAACATGCAAATTCTACACAAACAAAAAGCAGGTGAATAACTGAGGCCAGGACTCTGCAGCATCATGCTGCTCAAATCATATATAATGCCTCTTCATATGGGGATATAGGCTACAGAATGAAGAAGGGTAAATCAAGCAGTCAATCAATCACTATAAACAGAAAATCAGAATGTATGTGAAAGCAATAAGATATAATATGGAAAAATTACAAGGAAACAAACTTAAAAGTGTCTACATAAGTAAGGATGTACTGATGGCTGCCATATTACTCCAGCCTATGTATCACCTAAATTTATGCATGTCTGCACTTGAACTATACTGAATTTATGGGTGGAAGTTTAGTTGACTTTTGTATTTCATATTTTTACTTTACCTTGAAAAAATATACAAAGTCTACTATGAAAAAAAGTTGCAGAGTGCAATTCAAAAAGAACAGAATAGGTACCAACCAACCATAAATGAAAAAAGAACAGATGGAAAGGCAGAACTTGATTAAAATGAATGAAAACTCTATAAGTTTGGGCCCTGGCCACAGCTGCCTTTGAAAGTGACCTGCTGCTAAACAGAAAAAATAGCAAGGGACCCGACATTTAACAAAACTAATAACTTACTTGTCTCTATGATTAAAAACAAACATGGACGGGAAAAGGCTAGGGCACTCACAATGCCCAGGTAATGCAGTTTTCGGGAGGGGGCAGCATGGTTCGGTGCTGGAGAAAGCAAACTACTCAATAAAAAACAAATTGGTTTATTGAGGAGTTTGTGGCTTAGAATGCAGTGGGGAGCTAAATCAGTGTAGTCAAATCTTAAGACAAGCAATGCCTTATGTAAAGAAAAAAAAATACTGTAAACTTCAAAAGTGGAAAATGGAAAGACTTTTAAAATGTAATTTAGAAAGAGTATCAGACTATACAGTATATACTGTACATACTGAAACAATCACAAAGATAAAGTGAACTTGACTTTTTCAGAATGTAGAATGACGTGAAACCAACTTATATTTTCCTTTGTATAGCACCTTTAGTACTGAGGGCACTGCAAAGCATGCCTGGAATTTAAAAGAATTATTTAATAACTGAGCACGTTCAATAGTAAGAAACAGTGTTAAGACAGGGGTCAGATTATACAAAAGGCAAAGGTAGATCCAGTACTGGGAATGAAAATACTAGCCCAAAAAATGAATTTTCATGGCTAAAAGACAAGAGAGCAGGTAAATGCATATATTAAGAAAAAGGGTTAAGATAACATAACAACAGCTAATGTTATGGTGACCTGTCTAATTCAGAAGGAATAATAACTACTGTATGCCAGAGCAGCAGCAGCAAGCTCATTAAAGATAATCCACTCTGCTTCAAAGGCACATATTGTCTCTTTATTTTACTTTTCAAGTCCTAATCCCCCAGATATGTTCATCCTCCTACACCAGTAGCTGCTGCTTAATGTCTCTCTTTCCATCTGAAGTTTTAATTATTAAGGTTTGTGAGGGTGGGTAGCATTTATGCTTCAACTATACCCTCAGAGCCAGAAAGTTACCCTGACAATCAGAGCCCCTGTCCCAACTGGTTCAATCATCTATCCATCCCCCAACTATAAAACAGATAAAAAAGAGAAATACAGTGTCCGTTTATTTGGGAGAAATCTATTCTATGAAAAAGGTAAGGAGAACAGGTCTGAATGGCATTCAATAGTCTTGAACCCTCTAACCCATTGAAGGAGATACTGTAGTTGAGCCAAACTGGATCAAAGATCAAGGTTTTCCTGAACAGGGGTGAAAGGTTTCTATAAGAATTCATTCTTTGACTGTTAGCTGTGAGAACCAGCCTCGACGGGGACAGACACCGAGACAGTTTATGTCCAAAATACATGTTTATTTTCCTTAACACTTACAGTGCACCAATCACTCACAGTCCTTCCTTCTCTTTTATTCTTTTCTTGCAGCCTCCACTCCTCTCTTGTAAGCTTCGTCTTGCTCCCTCCCAGCTCCGGCTCTTCAACAGGAGTGAGGCAGCCCCTTTTATGCAGTACCCAGATGTGTTCCAGGTGCTTCTTGATGATCTTTCTGCAGCACTTCTGGGTATTGTGGAAGTGCTGCCTGAGCACCCGGAAGCACACTGGGTGTATTTCAGGGCTAGCAGCACTCTCTGTTGTGGCGGAAGTGGTGTCGTCCATGACTCTGGGAACGTCTGGGCAGACCCTGTTGGTGGCCACGTGCCCCAACCGGATGGAGTTTCCCAGTTCCAAATGTATGGCCCACCTGCGAACCACGGCTGTTGCCCTCTCCTGTCCTGGGGGAGGTATTGGTCCTCTCCCGGTTCTAACAGCTTCCAGGCATCCCGGCTGCGCAGACGCCCCAGCCGTCTGTCACAAAGCATAAATGATTGATAATGGAGTGCCCTGCTAAAATAAACCATTAGTCACTGAAGCAATTATCTACTTTGTATCATGGTGATTTTCATTAAGTCCTCTATCACAATACCCATTCATTTGAAATGTATGAATTATGGAGTGCATGGAGCACATGGAAAGCTGAACACAGTGTGAACTTTTGTTATTACAGCAGGTCTTTCTTGAAGGATACTTGTACATGATGGCCAAAACATTATTTCTGTATATACTTGCCACAAAGATAAGTAATAGAACAAATTTAAAAATATTTGATATCTCTTGTCCTTGTACCTTTCCTTGTTTTCTTTGTGAGTCTGAACCTCTCTTGCCTGTATCGAGTGTATTCCCGTAAAGGCTGCTTCTCAGACTCAGAGTCATTTTGAGGTGCCCTGCTCACCTCCTTTCAACTTTTATACTTCCTGTCTTAGAAGGTTAGTCTCAGTGTGCCCTCTATGCCTTTACTCCTCCTGGTGTGTCTCACACTCACACTTGCGCTTTTAATCATGTTGCAAAAGCCAAACTGACCAATCAGATTGCACAGAGAAATTGGACACACACACATACACAAACACACACACACTCCTACAAGTACTTAAGCATCCACATTAATGACAGGTTGGATTGGTCTCAGAACACAGGGAAACTATACAGTACATGTAAGGACAGAGCAGGCTCTTCTTTCTTAGGAAACTTAATTCCTTTAATGTGGTAAGTGATATCCTTCACATCTTCTATAATTCTGTAATGGCCAATATGATTTTCTACATTGTGGTATGCTGGGCTGGTAACATCACTTCAAGAGAGACCCACCGAATTAACAAGCTAATTAAAAGGGCCATCTCAGTTACAGGAAACACTCTGGACCCCCAAGAGGTAGAAGTGAAGGCGAAAAGTAAAAAACAAAACTGAATGCCAATATGAACAATTCTGCACATCCTCTCTCTGACTCACTAACACCGAGCACTTTCAGCCAACAAATTATTCAGCAGAAGTGTGTCAAGAAACACTATTGTGGCTCCTTTATACCAACAGCAATACATCTGCATGATGCCTCACTAGGAATGTGAATGCCAAGTCAGAATTTTTCTTTCTTTTGAATTGCTTTATAGTCATGCCAGTGTGTGTATGTTTATTTATTTACTAGCGACTGGGAGCCCGATCGAATCGGGCTACAAATTCTACGTTTGTGAAATCCGTACTTTCTCTGCAAAGAAGTATTTGTTTTTTTAAGTAGTTGAAATGATTTTGTTATCCTGGCACTGATTTGTGCTTAAAATAGACCTTTTCGGCCGATATAATGAAGAGCTTCCTGTTTAAATGGAGCTGCGAGACGTGAACTCAGCTCTTCGGTGTACCTCATTTGATATTTTCCGGAAAACAAATTTTCAAAACAAACCATATTTTACGACTCTAATCAGAGTCGGAGTAATAATTAGGTTGGCATGGTCATTTTAGATCTGAGATTGGCTAAAATTTAAACAATGACCATTGTTAATACCCAGCCATCATTACTCAGTTTGCCAATAGATGTCAGAAGGACGGATGCCAAAACTGAACTGCCAAAGACAGATTTCGACATACCAAGCAAATGGCGATATGCTCTAAATTATTTACGGTTCCGGAGCTGTCGAATGGTTTAAGTCAGTCGACGATGTTAGTCCTGGAAAGTACGCCCCACCAAACCAACGTTCCAAAAACCAACCGAACTTACTGTTATCTGCTCGAACCAATACCGACTTACTATACTCGGCTGTCCAGCAGCGTCACTGAAGCATTCAAACATTTTTATCCAATCATGCAATACTGCATCCGCTTTTGCCACGTTATGTTCTAACTACAGAGGCAGAGTCCCATTGCATGGTTCTAACTTGTATTGAGTCAAGGTATTGACGCGAACACCATACATACATGTAACCCTATTCTTAACCCTAGGGGTTAATTTAATTGTATATTCAACAAGAATCCTGGATCCCCGGCAGTTGAATGGTGAATTAGGCCGGTAACGTCTTTACTTTCAGTTTTAAACTTTAGCAGTAACTTGCCTCTCTAGTCTTAATGAAACCCAGACTACAAATTTGTAGCAAGAAAACAAAATAATGATTTATTGTATGACAATAATATAATAGTGGTCAAATGAAAAAAACATAAACCTCTTCTCCATTCTCCTTTTAACTTTGTCTATTGGAATAAATAGCAACTCAGTTAAAACCCTGGTCAAAGACCTTATTTCCCCTCAGGACTATCTAATACCAGAAAACCCAAAAACAAACTAACAATACCTCATCCCTCCCAGGGGAGTTCAACACTCGAGAAAAAAAATACAATTCACAAAAGTACGTGAGTCCGTCAAATAGTTCAAAAGTTGGATCGATCGTTAACGTTGGGGCCCATTCGTTGGTGCACTAAACAGAAGATGAATTTCAATATCAATCCTTCTAAAAAAAAATGTGTCCACTTACTTTCGCCGATTAGTTAATTAAGCAATCATATATTCACCGTACAACACGAAGACTCAGCGTCGCTCACGAGCCGTCTTGAGATCCCCAATGGATTCAGTCGATCCACGTCGAAAGAAGAAATGCCCGCTCTGTCCTGTTTGCTGCACTTCTGAAGACTTCGGCGGTGATAATTGTTTTATCGGCCGTTCTCGCTCGTTTCACACAAATGTCTCTCCCGTTTCTAGGCATGTGAGTAACACACACCTCGCAGCGTAACGAAGTGAGGACTTAATATCGGGAAGTGTCGTCACTCTTCACTTGGGCCAGATATCACAGTCAATACCCTAGTCTCCAAAATCAGATGACCCCCCTCTTCTTTTCTTTCCCTTGTCACGACAAAAAGAACCCCTATCGCTGGTTACACACCCTCTTAACCAGCTAGACTCAATCCCGCCCCATCTCGTGACCAAAATCCGGCCACCTCAAGTTCAACAGCGATTGGCCCGCATCAGTCACCCCATATTGCACGAACTTCCCCTTTTTTTCTCATTGGATAGTGCTTCCTGGGGTTCCTACATACATATAGTATCAAATTATATATAAGGATTTACTTACCTACATATCTATCTATTTACGTATTTATTTATTTAAAGAGCTTCTGTAAAAAGCCAAATATCCCCTAGGGACAAATAAAATTCTACCTATCTATCTATCTATCTATCTATCTATCTATCTATCTATCTATCTATCTATCTATCTATCTATCTATCTATCTATCTATCTATCTATCTATCTATCTGTCATTTTAAGCATTTCATTACTAATTAATTTACATATGAGTACAACAGTACAACATCTTATTTAAATCAGATTAAAGCCAGCTCCTTCACCCACATTTAAAGTATAGAGAGTAAAAGAGCTATCTAATATGTGGAAATCTCTTAGACATAATATTAGAATATCAACATGGTTAGCAATAGTTCAGCAAGCTCAAATTGTTGAGAACAGCATTAGTAAATCCTGGCCGGATTCTCAACAACTTTAAAATATAATTCTTAAAGTGAACTTAATTTTCTCATATTTTAAGTCATTGTCTTAAGTAAATAAGTAAAGGTTTTATACAAGAATAATTATATTTGGAACACTGTATTAATGCCCGAGAGGTAATTATATTTTTAGCCATTGTGCAGCACCCCTGGAGCAATGCTTAGCAAGGTGTTAGATAGCTCCTTGAGAGATGTGCCATCCAAGTCACCTGCAAGGAATTAGAAGGTATGCTTAAGACAACAGAACCTGAAAGGCTCAGTTTACTGACATGCAATCCTTCCCAAAATCCTTTGGCCACTCTGTCTGTTTGAAGTACCATTAACAACTGTGGAAGCATTGGAACAGAAGGTGAGCGACCTTGCATAGATGGCTAGATCTAGTAAGAATTTTGAGGAGCCTTGTACTGTATGGCAACACCACTATCTGCAACTCCCACTAAAATCTTTGGAAGAAGATTTTAAATTGATAAGGACTATGGAAGTGCTATACTACTAGGATTCAGTGGATCCAAATGTGGCTAATGCCAGGACTGAGGTGGACATGCATGAAATGGCAGGCCTCAGAGGAAGTCCAGAAAACAGAAATGAGACTGCCCTGTAACAGACCGGTGGACATGGTTACACATGGGAGAGCTAGGTTGAGGTCCTTCATCACATCCTATATAAAGAATACAAATAAGGACAACCAGCACCTTGTGCAGGAGGAAGTACATGCTTCTGTGGGAAAAATGAGAACAAGCAAGGAACTCATAATGAAACAACATTGACCCCGGTCTAGATGGGACAGTCCTCTGGAAAGAAAAATCACCTGGGCTAAGCTCATGAAAGCTTAGCTTCAACAGATCAATTTCCTCATCCATACATTGTATGACATACTGCCAAGCTCTGCCAACCTGTATACTTGGGAAAAATAGAAACGCCAGTTTGTCCCCTGTGTTTAAAGCATGGAACCTGGCAGATGGTCACTATTGCTGATGCTATAATCAAAGTTATCAAAGTTTGAAGGCAATTACACAGACAATCAGTGCAGTAGTAGGAGCAACCAAACAATCTCCTCCCTACAAGGCTTCAATCACCTTCATCAGAGCTGGAGAACAGTTGCCTCCCACCACAAGAAAATCTACCTAAGTCTTGCTGACAGCTCATGATGGGAAGATAGCTGTGGACTTGGGAAAACAACCCAATGGCCACCCTCAGATCAGATCTAGTCCTATGGTCAGACTCTGCCAAACACACCTTCCTAGTAGAGTTGAAAGTGCCTTGGGAAGGCCACTTTGAAGAAGCCTTTGAAAGGAGATTCTCCAAGTACGAAGGGCTAATCACCCAGTGCAGGACATCTGGATGAAGAGCAAAGTGCTTTTCTGTTGGATGCAGGGTCACAATCACTAGCCAGAGCCTTACTCCATTGGGCACTGAAGGAAAGATAAAGTGGTGGCTAATTTGTAAAACCAGCTGTGCAATGAGTTGGCTTAAATGAATACTCCACCCAAAATTTATATTTTTTATATGTTATCCAGTTTGGTTTGTAGTAATGGCTGAGAAAAAATTTTAATCTCATATTTTCATGGAGAACAGAGATAATATTCCTGATAAAATGGGAGCCTATGGTGACCAATGCCACACAACAGCAACCAATATCAAAATAATCTCAAGTTACTTGTGTCGTATAATGTCAAGTTATTCAGTCATATGCCCAAAAGATGGAAAAGGGCTGCATTTTTGCTAAAGTATTGTTAAGTAAAAATCTCTACAAAATGAAAATAGTTCAAAAACAGAAAGGTCATTCACATGTTATTGTGTTTTTTAACTGCAGACAGGACTTTTGACCCATGAATGTGAGAAGAGGTGTGATATTCACTTTTGTACCACTTAAGAACCTTTGTGTTCTTGTTCGTACATTTTTTGCTTAAGTGTGTAACTTTAATATTTTAAAAGTGCGCTTCATTTTCATGCGTGTGTGTGTTTATTTAATATCCTTGCTTGAGAAAGACTTTCATTTTTTGTTTATTCTTAAGTGTTTCATGGTACCATTTTAGACTTTCAGCAGATAGTAATGGGTCACTATGAAGAACTGCATGGGTGCTCCCAACAGGAAACACAATTCATGTCTCAAAGATTTGCTTATAAATTCCAGTGCAGCACCATTAGTCCTTTGTCCGAGATTACAGATTGAACTATGAACAAATATTAGTTTAATGTGTTAGTTTAATTTTTGTGGTCTTGTTAATGAAGAAGTAAAGAGTCTAAAGGCATCGAGGACAAAAGATCTTTTGTATCTGTCCATATTACAGTTATGTAATAGAAGCCTGCCACTAAACAAAATCCTCTGCTTAATTATGGTGGTGTATAAGTGGGTGATGTTCATTATCCATATTAGATATCAGCTTCCATAGTGTCCCCCTCTCTTCCACTGTCTCCAGAGAGCCAATTTCCATGCCAGCCACTGACCTTGCTCTCCTAATCAGCTTGTCAATACATTCAGCATCTCTCTTCTTCAAGCTAACCCCCAACACACCACAACATAGAAGAGAATACTGGCAACCACTGAATGACAGAACATCTGAATGAGTTTCTTTCATATATTAAAGGAGCCCGGCCTCAGAATATAGAGCTGGCTTTGCCCCTTCCTGAAGAAAGCCTTTGTGTTCTCTGACCAGTCCAGCCTGTTATCCAACTGCACTTCAAGCTATTTAAATAAGTATCGCTCCCGAGTTGTCGAGTCGGGGCGTGTCGGGGAAAGCTTGAGTATGCTTCAACCCATCACCCTGTTAAAGGTCAGGGGAAAAGTAGAACCGGGATCCACTGATAGAGCCAGGTGCGTTGGGGGATGCATTGAGACTTATTATGGGCTCCTGAGTGTGAAGACTGCCCATACATATCCCGCGAAGGGCAAGCCTTTTAATAAAGGTGGGAAAACCCAGGCTGGCAGGTGAAAAACATAATGGCCTGGACATTCAGACCTGCTAAGGAAGCAAGAAAACAGGCCATGGCTTTATGGACTAAGGTGGTTGGTTTGCCACAACCCCATGAAAGTTCCAGCCATCAGATAGCACAGCAGTTGGCCTGTGCTTTATTGCTCAGCAGCCTGCCTAAAATAATCACCCAGCCAGCCTGGGGATATACAAATATTGTCTCGCTAGCCGAGGCAATAGAACACCTCAGGGCAGAAACCGGCTTGGGAGTATCAGAACGGGACTCATGTGAACCTGGGCATACTTGCATCCCCAATACAGAGTCTTGTGGCTATAATGTGAAGTGTGCTTGAGTGGACCCTGAGGCACGTTGGCAGGCTCCGCGAAGCAACGAAGGGGTCTGCGGAGTAATATGGTGGGGGTGGGGGCGTGCGGTGTGCGCTCGTTAATCCTCTGGCCTTTTCACATACAGCAGAAGTGCTAGTTAATGGGATTAAAGTTATATCCTTAGATGATTCCGGCAGTAACATTCCCATTGTTATTCGCGATTTAGTGTTACCGTGACAGTTATTTAAGAATAAGACCCGCATTACCTGTGTTCACGGGGCTGTCTGGTGTTATAGATCCGCCAACTGCTATGTATATCAGGATGCCGTAGTGAAACACAGTCGCTTCTTCCCCCCGATCAATAGGTCTAGTCATGGACGCTGAATCAGCTCCCTCAACTTCCTCCACGCTGTGTATACAGCCGGCTGGGGAGTGGAGCTCGGCCTCTGGTGATGACGGGGAAACACCCGGGACATCTCAGCCTGATAAGTCATCAACAAGCGCTGAGTCAACTCAGGATGAAACCCCTTCCCTTGAGGTCAAATAGGATCCTCTCACATGCCTGCAGTTTCAATTCAAGCAAACCCCAACTTCATTTAAAAGGGAGCAGTGGAATGACAACTCCCTTAAGTTTACAAAGAATGCAGTCGTTGTGATAGATGGCCAACGCACCTTACATACGATGCCACAGGGTCCTCACTTTGTGTTAAATATAGACCTGTTGTACTGGGTGGCAGAACATGAGGGAAAGATGAGGTCACTGTTGTTAATAACCACAGACTTATCAGGACAACTCTGTGAACAAGCACATACCCATCTTCTGGGACCCAATTTGGGACCCGAAAAAACACTTGAGCGATTTACGCTCCGATTCTATTTGCCCGGGATTAACGAGGAGGTCCGTCGCTTTTGCACATCCTGCCCAGAGTGTCACTTGAGGCAGATTCCTAGGAGGGGCCGTGGTCCTCTAGTTCCCTTACCCTTAATAAATATCTCTTTTGAGCATATTAGGGTTGACCTGGTGGGACCCCTAGAACCCTCAGCCAGGGGTCATAAATATATAATGGTCCTGGTACATTATGCTACCCGGTTTCCGGAAGCTGTTCCACTGCGCTCAGCTACTTCAAAAGCTATAGCACAGGAATTATTAGGGGTCTTTGCACAAGTCAGCATCCCTAAAGAAATCCTGATGAATCAAGGGATGCCTTTCACCTCGCAGACGTTCTGGGAGACTGCCAAGCTACTTCAAATATATATCTGGTAGTTGAGTCATGGCCACTGGACTTCTTTCTTGTTAGGTAGATACGTTTCACTGCTCATCCAAGCAGCTTCGATAAATAACTTCACAGACATACTTCAAATAAAGCATTTAAAGACCTGAGTATATCATCCTCAAACCGACAGTCTTGTAGAGAGGTTTAATCAAACTCTCAAACAGATGTTTCGTAAGGTAGTCAACGAGGATGGAAGGAACTAGGACGATATTTGCATATCGGGAAGTCACACGATGTTCTATGGGGTTCTCACCTTTTGCATTGCTATATGGACAGCAGCCCCGGGGCATATTAGACATTTTAAAAGAAGGCTGGGAGGAAGAGGCGCTCCCTTCAACAAATATATTGGAGTATATTGCTGTGTTATGCGATAGATTTGAGAAGATAGGACCTGTATTGCACAAGGAAAAGGTGCAAGCAGCCCAGGTCCGATGCTATAACTGTGGTACAGTGATACCCTGCCTATCGCTGAAGTTACGTTCCAGACCCTTCAGCGATAGGTGAAAATCTGTGATACAGAAAGACCATATAAATAAACTTTTTTTTTTTAAGTTTAAGCCTTAAAATACTCCTCCCACAAGCTTTAAACACATGTAAACTTATTAAAACACACTTTGTAAACACATATGATATGTGAATGTCGGGCTAAGGATTGAGTAATATCTCTCTATTATAAAAAAAAATCTTGGCAGGGAGACCAGGGAGACGAGGCTTGATCTTCTCAGAAGACAATTTGACATCCCGCGAGAGACATTTTAACGTCACGCAAGACAAGACAGTGAGACAGAAAGACAGCTGCTGTACAGGCTTTTAAATTGACGAGCAGAGCGACAAGCACAACAGGCATCTTGGCAGAAGCAGCACAAAGCCAGTAGCTTATCCGTCCACTTCTGCTTAGTGTGAGCTAAGTTCCCTCCCTTCACAACGCGAGCGGGAGAGATGCGAAGTGGCAGGAGCGTAGCGTGCCTCTGGGGGGGTTGAGTGAAGCAATCGAGACCAAATCATCTCGGAGAGACACTTTGACGAGATGCAAGACTAGACATTACAACCTTAGGAAGCAAAACCCGTGAGACGGTGACTTTTGCACGTCACGCCCTACTTACAAATAATTTAAAACAAGTTCACTGACATCTGACCTAGCATTTGTTGAAATGCTTTTGGCAGACAAACTTCAGGTGCTCCCAGCTCTAAAAACAATGACAAGCAGAACATGCAGCTTGCCAGCAGCAGCTGCAGCAAGCCAGCATATGATCCGAGTACTTTTCCTGTGCATGCATTCAACCCTCGATCCTCCTCCTCCTCCTCCTTCAGAACGCTAGCGGCAGAGACGAGAAGTGGCAAAAGGACAGCAGTTGTACAGGCTTTTAAGTGATTGACGCAAAGGGCGACAAGCACAACACACAGCTGGCCAGCAGCAGCAACAAGACACCAGCTGAACCAATCGCATCTCTTTAGCGTGCGTTCAGGCCCCCTTCCCAGTGTGAGCAGCGTTATAAGTCCTGCACACCCGGGGCAGAAAATAAAGGACAAATATTGTTTTTACAAAGGTTTTAAAGTAAAAATGAAAATAACGCATATGTAGCAATTCCCATGAAAATAACCATCTCTTTAAATTGTTTATCCGGTAAACCAAACCCGGGGGTGGGCAAGTGAAGTGAGCAGGGGGCGGAGTCCCCTAGTAATAATAATAATAATAATAATAAATCTGCAATGTATTGGGGGCACGATAGCTGAACTGTGATGTACCCGGCGATCACTGTACATCTCTTCAGGAGTTCCACAGCTCATTGGCAGGGCCACTATGCAATTAAAGAGAGGAAAGGGCTGGTCGATTATTTGGTGAAACAACCAAATCGTTGACCCAGCGAGCGGATTTATCATATCAATTTGCTGAAACCGTGGAAGGACAGGGATTCTGAGCCCTCCTCCGGACACCCCCGCTCTCTCTTCGCTTATAAATTACACCTTCATTTTGGAGATAATTTGACTCGCCAACAACAACAGTAGCTCGAAGCAGTTATCCTGTCTGTCCCTGAGGTTGTCAGTGAAAATCCAGGATGGACCTCCCTGGTTGCGCATGACATTGTGACGAAACCTGGGGTTATAGTCCGAGAACGCCTGTACAGAATTCCTGAGGCAAAAAAGGCTGAAGTGGAGCTGGAGATCAGATGAATGCTGGACCTAGGTGTGATTGAGGAAAGTTATACTCCCTGGTCCAGTCCGGTCATCATGGTCAGTAAGCCCAATGGAAGTTGTAGGTTCTGCAATGACTTCCGACTCCCAATTCGATGCCTATGCAATGCCGCGAGTGGACAATCTCCTTGAGTGGCTAGGAAACACCAAATTCTTGATTATTTCAGATATGACTAAGGAGTACTGGCAGGTTCCCTTAACAGACTCCGCTAAGGAAAAGATAGCATTTAGCACCCCTAGCAGGCACTAGCAGTATCTTGTTCTTCCATTTGGATTACATGGGGCACCTGCAACCTTCCAACGTCTGGTGGACAAAGTGCTCCGTCCTCATAATTCATATACTGCTGCCTACTTGGATGAAGTTGTCATCTATTCCAACACCTGGGAGGCACAGGTTATAACAGAACACAACATCAAATACAAATAACATAAATAGCATAAGTTAAAAAGAAAAATTTCAGATCAGCACATTTATAAAGGAGGTGTGCAAATGATGATGTGCAAGTGAAAGTGTGGGTGTATAGTGTGTAAGCATGTGCACACACATACATGTACATACACTGTAAACACATACACTTTTATACAGTATATGACAGACTGCATGAATACAAAGAAGACAATCTAAATTACTGGTTTGAGAGGGATATGGCTCTAGGAAATAAACTATTGAGGAGTCTGTTAGTTTTTGTTTTAATTGACCTGAAGCGTTCGCTAGAGGGTAATTTTTGGAATAAGTGATGAGTCCATAGTGATCCTTATGACATGGTTAATGAATGGCATCATTCACACCTACCTTCTCTCAATAGGCAAACTGCAGGAGGTCTAGTTCGTGATTCACCTGTGTTCTGAGGAGATGAAGAAATAACCGCTTCAAGGTCTTCATGATATGGGATGTTAAGGCGAAAGACCCGAAGTCATTGAGTCACAGGATCTCACTTTCTTGGGAACTGGGATGAGAAATGAGGTCTTCCACAGTGTGGGGACACTCCCCAGTTGCAGGCTCAGGGTGAAGATGTGCTGAATGGGTTCTGCTAGTTCAGCAGCACAGGCCATTAGAAGTCTTGGACACACCTTATCTGGGGCGCAGCCTTCTCAGTTCTCTTCTAGCCTGGTCAGCAGTGATGATGTAAAAAACAGGCGAACAAGCCGGGGGCTGTTAGCACCTTCTGATGTGCTGCTATGCTGGTGGGGGGCTGTATGATCTATTTGGAGGAGGGGTAGATGAACAGATGTGAGGGAGGAAGTGGTGGCCAGTGAGTTTGTGATAGTTAAAGCAGGAGCAAGGCAGTCAAACCAGTCGTGAAAGAGATTGAACTCATTTGCTCTCTCCACATGGTCCTCTGCTGTACAGCTCTTCCTTTGCTTATAGAGTGTGATGGTCTTCATACCATGATGTTATATTGCTGCAGCGCTGCAGCTTATGCTCTGCCTTCTTCCAATAGGACTCTTTAGCCTCTCTTAGTCTAACCTTAAGATCATTCTGTACACTTCTCAGCTCTGCCTGGTCCTTGATTTTGAATGCTCTTTTCTTCTTGCTAAAAAGATCCTTAATATCACTGGTAATGCAGGGCGTATTATTAACAAAACAGTTAATAATAGACAGTTTTAACAGGAACAACAGTGCCCACACAAAAGTAGAGGTAGTCAGTAATGCAGTTTGTAATCCCCTCAATATCCTCTACATGTGAAGTTTGTTTTGTTAACTTATACCTTAGTTGTCCTAATATCTCATCAAGTTACTTTGGAAAAGTGGTCAAGATTTTCATTTCAAATATGGTTACATTAACCTTTGTGATTCTACAGACCTGCAGCCATGGACTGACCAGTGGGAGCCAGGCAGGCAGGCAAGATTTTAAAATCAGAAGATTGGCAGTTTATTTAAACCAGGAAAATAAAAAGGTGCAAAAGTGTAAAACAGTGCAATCAAAAAAAGAAGTCAATAAATAATTTCAATCAATGAATCCATAAAATAGTGCATTAAAAATAATCAGTGTCTTCGGAGTGTCCAATAAATAAATCACAACTGGAAAGAGGTAAAAACCTTTACTTTCATTTCCTTTTTCTTCCTCATCCAATGTCCTTGTCAAGACTCTGGATGTCTCCTTGTTTCTGCCTGTCATATACCTGGTTCACCACCAGATCCAAACTGCCAGCAGCTTTCACAGCTCCCACGGTGGCTTGCCCTTCCTTGGATGCTGCTGCACCTTACTACTCATATGCCAAATCCCTGGTGCACTATGCAGACCAAAACTTATGCCAGTATCCACAGCTCCCAGGGAATTTGACATTCTTTGGATGCCACTGTGTGCAAATCTCCTCTCCTCCTATCGCCTACTCCACTGCTCATTGGACAAGCATGCTCCCACCACACAGAACCCTTGGTCCTGTTCTCATCAGACCAGTCAGCATGGCCAATGCTGTTCAATTCATCTTTTTTTTAACTTTATCCAGTATTTTAATGCTCCTACTCATTCTCTTGGTCACACCCTTGATCTCATTCTTACACATGGTATTTCAGTTAATAATATTGATATATGTATTGTTACTTTTACATGTCATTTCTAATGGTGGATTTTAATATTACTGTTGACATTGCTACTACTGTACAAGCAGTGCCTCATGCTATTCTCGCTTTTTAAATTCCTCTATTATATCTGATTTAAAAATAATATTCTGAAGTCTTGATATACTAGACCAGTGTGATACTATTGATGATTCTATATTATCGTTAAATTCATCAAGTATATATATATATATATATATATATATATATATATATATATATATATATATATATATATTTTTCGTGCGCATCCGAGTGGCAGCCTTTCCAGCAGCTCCGTATATGACTTTATCTTTTTACCTTTTTATCTCTATTTTTCTCTATTTCACTGATCAAATCTACAACTTTCTTTTATGTGGAATTGCTCCCTGGACACTTTTTACTATTTTACTACTTGACATGGATTTTTACACTCCGAGAATCGCCTATTCAAGTAGTCAGCTTAAAGCACTGAGAAGAAATGCTTATGCTGGTGTGGTTCCTTATTTACCTGACGAGGTAAGAAGACGATATCGGGGCAGCCGAGCCGGCGCAAAGATAAAAGATAAGATTAAATCGAGACAATTTGAGAGAAAATGGCGTTATAAACCGTCGGTGCCTTCTGTGATCCTGGGAAATGTGAACTCACTACCAAATAAGATCGCCGAACTGGCTGTGCTGGTGAAAAATGTCATAACCTACGGAGAATGCAGCTTGCTGTGTTTTAGTGAAACGTGGCTAACAATTACCATCCCAGATACTAACGTGGAGCTACCCGGGATTTGCACAGTTAGAGTGGACAGAGACGCAAATACCTGTGGTAAGATGAAAGGAGGAGGACTCGCTCTCTATGTCAATACAAAGTGGCTTAATGACACTACACGGCAGCTGCGCCATGCCAGTAGAATTCCTGAATGGTGATGGAAGAAAGATAGGTTGGCTATATCTAAGGATATTTCTAGGACTTCTCTGTTTAATTTCCAGGATGCAGTTAAGAAATCTAAACATGATTACTTTGCTGATTAGTTATCTTCTCATTTTAATAAACCTAGGGTCTTATTTAATGCAATTAATGTGGCTATTTATTACCATTCAGAGATGGGATTAAATAGTACAGTTCTTTTAAGTGAGCAGTTTCTTTCATTCTTTGTCAGCAAAATTTATACTATCTGCTCTGACATCATTCCTACTGGTTTTGTACTTTCTGTTGTTAATCATTGAATTGTCTTGGAATCTTTTGATGTTGTTTCACTTTCACATCTGTACTATTGACACACTTAAACTTACTTCCATTCCTCTTGATGTTATTCCACCACGCCTCTTAGATATTCTGGGTCCATCTTTGTTAGCTATTATCAATGCTTCTGTTAGTGAGGGGGTTGTGTCCTTATTTTTTAAACATGCAGTGGTATGAGCTTGTCTAAAAAAGGTGGATTTACATCCTGGAGTGCTAGGTAGTTTTCACCTGATTTCCCAATTGCCATTTCAGGCTAAAATATTAGAAAGAATTATTTATAATCAATTGATCATCTTAATTCCAATAATTTATTTGAGATCTACTAATCCTTGAAAGTATTTAATGCCATTTCTCTCATTTCTGACTCAGGTGTGGCTGCACTCCTTGTCCCCTAGACCTCTCTGCAGCATTTGATATTATTGACCATGAGATATTTCTGTTGCGGCTTGAATATCTGGAGGGGCTTAAGGGGGCTGTTTTTAACTGGTTCAGGTCATATCTTACTGGTAGACACTTTTCAGTGACTTTCACTTCCTGTTTCTTATCTACTGCTCCTGTTAAACTTGGTGTTCCTCAAGGATCCATTTTGGGTCCTATTTTATTTTCTATTTATGTTCATCCTATAGGAGCCGTTTTTAGGAAATTTAATATTTCTTTTCACTGTTTTGCTGATGATGCACAGGTTTATATTCCTGTTTGTAACTCAATTAATCAGCTGCACAATTGTCTTTTTGAACTATCCTGGATGTCCAACAAAGGCTGCCTGTTAGTTTCAGAATTTTGTTGCTAGTTTTTAAATCATTACATGGGTATGCTCCTGCCTTTTAATCTGAATTGTGTGTTTTACGCCAGCCATTGTGAGAGCTTAAATCTACCAGTCAGTTGTCTCTTATGGTCCCACTTACTAAGTGTAAGACTAAGGGGGTGCGGCACCTCATCTGTGGAACTCTTTACCTCATTACATTAAGGAGTCACCTTCAATGGAACTGTTTAAAACAAGATTTCTATTCTCTAGCTTTTCTGTGACCTTCACTGATACTGATGGTTGCCCTATTCTTAGTCATCTTCTTTCTTTTTTTAAGTTACTGCCGACTTTTTTTTTATTGTACTTTATTTCTATTTATTTTATTTATGTTCATTGTATGTTTTAATGTAAAGTACTTTGGCTACAGCATTTATGATGTTGTTTTAAATGTTCTCTATGAATAAATTGACATTGACATTACTCTATGCCATTCCTTTTCATACCTCTCCATCCCTAGCCAGGGCCTGTTAATTACTACACCCAACCTGAATCAGTAATTATCCATTTAAACCTGCACACGCATTCACAGGCAGACGTCGCACTGGCACAACTGTTAACAGCACGTTGCATTGACAATCACTAAAACCACAAAATTAAACAATTAGTATAACCCCACTGTCTGTTTTACCACAACCTTTATATGAAGAAGTGTTTCATGGCCCTTAATGTTAAGACATTTCACTTTTATATCCACCAGTATCCTTTAGCTGCTAGATCAATTTCATCAATTCCTATGAGATTCTGAAGAACTGGATTGAGTTTCAACAAAGCTTTCTCCGTTCAAGACTAAAGATGTTTAATTCTCTGAGTCCTTCAGAGTAAGATGTTCATTGTAGGCCTGTTCTCCTCTGTACAGCTTTTAGTACTACTACAGTATGTCTGTTTTGTAGCCTGATCAGGAGAACAGTGTACAGTCTTGGAATGCCAACTCTTGACTTTTATTAAAAAGTTTGTGAAATATGACATCATATTTAATATGCATTCGGAATAATGCCTGTAGCATGAGAATGTTGTGTCAAATTAAACTACTAAATCTCTTCCAGAAACCCCACTGTGTATTCAAATGCCGTTCATTTTGTTTTTAGAATTAATATTGCACATTATACTTGTCTGCTTTAAATGGCATTTTTTTAAGGATTTGCCAAGTTTGATGATTGTCTGAAACTTTTACAGTGTTTCAATTGCATATGCAACATTTTCATTATCTGTTGTCCCTCCAGCTCCAACTTTTTTCCAGTTTTGTGCCACTTATAAATTACTTTAGGTTCCCCTTTTTGAAGATTTAATAAGAGAGCATTTGTGTGAATCAGTTGTTAAGTATTTGACACATGTCAGAAAATCTGTTCTCTGATGTTCCCATACGGCAACAGTACATAAAACACTGCAAATCTTCAAGCAATTGCAAAGCGTTTCTATACTTGCATTCTATTATACATCAAGAAAAAAATTAGGTGTAAAATAAATAATGTGAAGTAATGATATAATTACATATGGTATTTCTCCCTATGAAAGTGTTTTGAGTTTTGTTCAGTTTTGAAGGAATCCATAATGCCAGCTAGCACGGGACTACTAAAAACATTAATGTGAAAAGGAGCCAACAATGGCTTGTCACTCACATCATATTTAACAGTGCAGCTAGGTTAGGGTGGAGAGCAGAGAGGCCACCTTTTAGATAAGAGGGTCAGTGGACCACTAACAAGCTCAAATTGTATGTGTGATAAATCCCCAGATTTTAAAAGAATGATGGAATGGTTTTTCTTCCTTTCTTTCTGCGTTGGAAGACTAAATCAAAATTCCCTTTTTAGTTTAACCTTATTTATATTTTACTAACATCTGTTATATAGGTCACTACAGCTTCAGAAATCAAGGAATAAAATCAAAGCTGTCCATCTATCTTTATCGTTTATTTATCTGACTTTAAGCAAATAACACCAGAGAGAACAAATAATACTAATTTATCTATTAAACAAAGTTATCCAACACCAACTGGTGCTGTGCACTTGTCACCATATATATAATAATTGGTTGCGTCCTTTTTTATCTAAAATGACTGCAACTAAACACTTCATATAATTCAATATCAGCCTTTCACATTACTGTGGAGGAATTTTAGCCCACTATTCCTTGTACAACTGCTTTAATTAAGACACAGTAGGATTCTGAGTATGAATTCAGACAGGAAATAATACTTTTTCATAGGAATCTATCTGTTGTGAAACAAAGCACAATAGAGCTTGGGTTTTCTAACAAGAGTCCCCATTTAATAATTAGATATTTTAAGTAATGGTAGCAGAAATATTAGTGAGCAAAAATGTTTCGCCCATCAACAAAATGGTCTCTGAGAGCTAACCATGGACTAGGCCTCTTCAAGTTGAGTCTGGTTCCAAAATGAACAATGCCTTGCAGTGACAGGGTTTCTGTTCTGCTGGTAGTGATGATAATTCTGATTCATTTTACATTTTATTTGATTCCTACAAACTACCCAATTAATTGAATCAATTAATTTGATTCATCTGATTCACCCATAATAAAAAACAACACCTTTTGCATTATGGCACCCCTTGATTTATTTATTTATTTGTTTGTTTATTTAATTATAATATATTATTTATATTTCTTACACCATCCATCCATTTTCTAACCCACTGAATCCAAACACAGGGTCATGGGGGTCTGCTGGAGCCAATCCCAGCGCACAAGGCAGGAACCAATCCTGGGCAGGGTGCCAACCTACTACAGGACACACACAAACACACCAAGCACACACTAGGGCCAATTTTAGAATCACCAATCCACCTAACCTGCATGTCTTTGGATGGTGGGAGGAAACGGAGCGCCCGGAGGAAACCCACGCAGACACGGGGAGAATATGCAAACTCCACGCAGGGAGGACCCGGGAAGCGAACCCAGGTCTCCTAACTGCGAGGCAGCAGCGCTACCACTGCGCCACCGTGCCGCCCTTATTTCTTACACTATATATTAAATATGCTGGTAGTTCATAACATAATATTACCCTCTTTGAAGTCACAAAGCATAACAATATATTGAAAATACATAATTAAAGGAAGACACTAAGTTCGAGAATCATAAGTGAACAAGAATTTTGTTACTCATTCTCTGGTAATGATTCAGTTTGAACTTGAATGAATTAGCGAATGATAGACTCAGTGCATTCAGTGAGCCTTAAAAAGTGAGCACTTAAATACATTTATTGACCAAGCATGTATGCATACAAGGAATTTGATTAGCTTTTTTTTGTTTATGATACCTCATACATAGTTACATGACAAACATAAACACAATTTATGTGAACATATCTTAAGAAAATATATAACAAGAAATAACATGTCTACAGTTTAGGAAATGAATACTGAGTTAAGCCCTTACACCATAAAACAATATTGCAAGATATTTGGGGGATAAACCCAGCCTAGGCAGGGACAGCTGAATTACCTATTTATGAGCCTGAAAAAATTATACATATATATACTCACCTAAAGGATTATTAGGAACACCATACTAATACGGTGTTTGACCCCCTTTCGTCTTCAGAACTGCCTTAATTCTACGTGGCATTGATTCAACAAGGTGCTGAAAGCATTCTTTAGAAATGTTGGCCCATATTGATAGGATAGCATCTTGCAGTTGATGGAGATTTGTGGGATGCACATCCAGGGCACGAAGCTCCTGTTCCACCACATCCCAAAGATGCTCTATTGGGTTGAGATCTGGTGACTGTGGGGGCCATTTTAGTACTGTGAACTCATTGTCATGTTCAAGAAACCAATTTGAAATTATTCGAGCTTTGTGACATGGTGCATTATCCTGCTGGAAGTAGCCATCAGAGGATGGGTACATGGTGGTCATGAAGGGATGGACATGGTCAGAAACAATGCTCAGGTAGCCCGTGGCATTTAAACGATGCCCAATTGGCACTAAGGGGCCTAAAGTGTGCCAAGAAAACATCCCCCACACCATTACACCACCACCACCAGCCTGCACAGTGGTAACAAGGCATGATAGATCCATGTTCTCATTCTGTTTACGCCAAATTCTGACTCTACCATTTGAATGTCTCAACAGAAATCGAGACTCATCAGACCAGGCAACATTTTTCCAGTCTTCAACTGTCCAATTTTGATGAGCTCGTGCAAATTGTAGCCTCTTTTTCCTATTTGTAGTGGAGATGAGTGGTACCTGGTGGGGTCTTCTGCTGTTGTAGCCCATCCGCCTCAAGGTTGTGCGTGTTGTGGCTTCACAAATGCTTTGCTGCATACCTCAGTTGTAACGAGTGGTTATTTCAGTCAAAGTTGCTCTTCTATCAGCTTGAATCAGTTGGCCCATTCTCCTCTGACCTCTAGCATCAACAAAGCATTTTCGCCCACAGGACTGCCGCATACTGGATGTTTTTCCCTTTTCACACCATTCTTTGTAAACCCTAGAAATGGTTGTGCGTGAAAATCCCAGTAACTGAGCAGATTGTGAAATACTCAGACCAGCCCGTCTGGCACCAACAACCATGCCACGCTCAAAATTGCTTAAATCACCTTTCTTTCACATTCTGACATTCAGTTTGGAGTTCAGGAGATTGTCTTGACCAGGTCCACACCCCTAAATGCATTGAAGCAACTGCCATGTGATTGGTTGATTAGATAATTGCATTAATGAGAAATTGAACAGGTGTTCCTAATAATCCTTTAGGTGAATGTATATAAAAAATCCTAAGCCTAAAAGTATAACGATAATCTGTGACTTTTTATGTCACATTTTTGTCACACTTTAATTCTGGCTTATTTTAAAACCTACATATATACATATATATACCTATATATATGTTTGGTATCATACTTTTCAGAATTTATCGAACTTTAATGTGATGTTAGATTTTCAGATTCTTATTCCATTTTTAAATTATAAACTAAAATATCAAGAACTCACATCCTGCGAGACAAGACTTAACCAAGAGTGCCAAGAGATTTAAACACGCCTGGGGCTGGAAATAAAAGTCAAAGAGTAAGACAGCTGCTATACAGGCTTTTGAATGTTTGAAGCGCAGAGTGAGATGCAGATCATGTGGCACGGCGGCGGCACGGCAGCAGCAGCAAGCCAGCAGCTTATTGAGCAAAGAGGAGGTAAAAAAAAAAACTATATTTGTTTCCCATTGTATCACTGTTTAAAAGGGGGTTTCGGAGGAGTCACTGCATCTCCTTGGGGTGCGTTCAGGCTCCCTCCCGCAAACAGCAGAGATGCGAAATGGCTGGCACATAGCACAGGCCGGGGGGGTTGGCGAGTGAAGCAAGGAGGGGTGAATCAAAATTATGTTAACATTTGAATGGCGGAAACAATTTATTCACAAAACATACTTCATATGTGCGAGATGATTTACAGGAATGTGGCACATAAATTGTCCACAAAAATTGTATATAAGTATTTACAACCTGGCTGGGATGCCCAAAGACAAGAAGTATGGGGGAAGGCAGCTAGTGTGAGACACAGTCTCCCCCAAGACACCAGATGGCGAGTTCCCTGTAGCATAGTGGTGCCCCAGATTCCCACAGGGCATCATGGAATTTGTAGTTTGTCATTGCACTCCTGCTGGGTACCGTGGGTGCCGCCAGGAGACACTGCAGAAAGATCTGGGGATTTGTATTTCCCATATAGCCTGAAGAAAAACCTCAAGTCCTCCATCTGACCCAGCAAGTGAGCCAGAGTTGGGGGGTAGTTGACAGAGCTTGCTGGGAGGTGTGAGAGTATCACATTGACTTATTAATTATTTATTGTATATATGGTGGCTTTGGTGCTTAAAAGACATTTTGGAGAAAGAAGAATAATTAAAAGATCTTCTTATTGCTTTTATCCTGTGTCTACGTCTGTTGGATTTCATGGGGTAACAGCGCCCTCAAGCGTTCTTACTATATATTTATATATATATATATATATATATATATATATATATATATATATATATATTTAATTATATATGGGATAGGAGAAGTTCAAACACATTGTGGCCTGATTGTTAGGAATTGGTGATGATTTTCCTGGCCCATCTCATGACTGTAAGGTGGGAAGACTAGTGCCAATGATCTTTTTGGCAGAAATTACTCTTTGTTGTAGTCTGTTCTTGTTATTTTTTAGTTGCTGATCCAAACCACAGTGTGATGGATTAGCTGAAAACAAACTTAGTGATGGCTGTGCAGAACTGACTCAACAGTTCCTGTGATAGTTTGAAAATTCATGCACCACTGTACTGTTTTGTAATCTGTATTGTCTTTCATGTCATGTCCTGTGAAAGTATGGATCACAGAAAAATGAAGATTATCATAACTGACACATTATTATTAAGTATGGTGAGAGGAGATAATATTGGGGAGTGCCTCCTGAAGTCAACTATCATCTCTACAGTTTTGAGTGTGGTTACTTATAGGTTGTTCTCAACACATATTAAAGGACCACATTTTATTTCAAGACAGTAACACAGTTATACAATCAAGCAGATAAAATTTGCAGGACTTGTACAACAAATAACTTCAGAATCAATCTAGAGAAAAAAAGTAAAAATAAAACAGTAAGAAACAAATCCTAACAGAACAAGTATTCAAGTCCAACTCGGTTGGACCTTGCCATGTATACATTTTGGACAACTGTAAATCAGATAAATGTGATCAATGAAAGATTTTTAGTTTGATGATTGAATTCTTTGCGCATATGGGATCAGAGTGTATTCTATGCATGGCTGTCTTTCACACCTTCACTGAGATATTAATTGAAAGATCATTTTCCCACCATATCCTATCTGATTTTTGAAGGGAATATTCTCTAAAATGATTTTATATATTGTTGAGATGCTGTCTGAGTCTTTCTTCTGGAATAGAAATAGGTGGAAGGTGTGGAAAATTGGGAAGTTTTCTTTTAATATGAAAGTAGCAGAAAAATTGTTCTGCTCGTAGGTTACCTTTGAAACATACTTGTTGATAAGATGCAGTATGTTATCTATATACAGTTCTGTTAGTATCTTAATCCTGAGTGTTTCCAAAAGATTAAATACTGAGTAGGTTTGAGAAGGTTGAAAAAGGCGAGCATCGTGTAGCGAAACAACAGATTTGGCTTGAAGTGCATCTTACTGGTTGTTTCCTTTTCCCTGAGCCTGTAAGACACTCACCAAGCTTGCACGCTGACACTATCTATATATGCCCTAACAATATGTACAATGGTCTAAAATATAATGAAATATTCAAATTAGAAACTTTGTTAAACAGAACCTGCCCGATTTCCCTCATCTTGCACCCTCCTTTCCTGGAAAAAGTATTGCTCAGTTTCGAGGACTCAGACAGCATTTCTGCAATATATAAAATTATTTTACAGTCCCTCCTTTTCAAAGATCCAAGAGGAAAATGGGAAATTATATATCGAGCACATCTATCTAACTTAAAACTGTCCACAATGTTTCCAGGGCAATATCTAGCCTGCAAATGCAATCAAGTCCCAGCCTCACTGGGTCACGTTTTGGGTCTGCACCAAATTAACATCATTCTGGACAAAAAATTTTAAGTGCCTTTCAACCTTGGTGACACAATCCCTCCTAACCCATTAACACTAGAATTACCAGAGCCTATGCTAGATCCGGCCCACCTTAAATCCGTTCACACCTCTCCGCCAGCGTCCTTTGTCCTCTAAATGTGTAATAAAGACAAGCTGCAAGCAGCCACTATTCCATCGCCCCACCGACTTAGAACATGCACGAACTTCTCCCAGCTTATGCCTTGACTGATTATCTTGGAGTGAAGTGGAGTTTTAGAGTGGAAATAATAGATAGTTATTTGGAACACATGCATTTCATGTGTGTTCCGTTTCTACAGTAATCTGTGTAAACACATTTGTAAAACAGAAACATTTTTCATATTTTAGTAGTTGATGACAAAATGTTTGCATAAACTATATAATGCACTGAATAAGCTCCTGATCTGACTCTAAGTAACAGCACCAGCATACATTCACACCCGATCTGACGCTGTTTCAAATAATATTGCATTAGTGCGATGATGTTTTCACATATATTGTCTCTTTCTTTCAGGTGTGTAATAAAAACCACAGCATAGAGAGAAGTGTGTACATTGTAACAGGTACACACGTTGTAAATGTAGGTAGGACGATCCTTGAGTGTGTGTGAACTGTTAACATTTGAATCTGATGATTACATATAGCGTTGAACTTACTGCTCTGTACTGTTCTGTCCTCTGCATGTCCTGGAGTACAAACGAAACAGCATACAGCAACATGTGGGGACTGATAAGATTGGTGGAAAAAAAACACGGGGTCACAGATTACAAACCACAAGATGAAAGAAAGAGACAATATATGTGAAAACATCATCTCACTGATGCAATATTATTTGAAAATGAACAGCGCCAGATCGGGCGTATATTCAAACCCAATCTGACGCATTGATCACTGAATAAGCTCATGCCTTCTGTAACAGAGCCAGCGTGTATTCAAACCCGATCTGACGCTGTTCGTTTTCAAATAATATTGCATGTACTGTTTGTTGATCCTGCTATACTGAATAAGCTGACGCTTTCTGTAACAGCGCCAGCGTGTATTCAAACCCGATCTGATGCTGTTCGTTTTCGAATAATATTGCATTAGTGCGAAAACAGAAGCCCTCCCACAAGAAACGTTCACTCACATATAAGAACAACGCAGCTGTACCTGGTGGGGAGGGCTTCTGTTTTCTCTGATCTGAGTTCACATCTGTTAAAGCACGTCTTTATTTAAAAACGGCGTCAGATTTTGGGGGTTGTTTCTGGAAGCTTGAACAGCTGCACCAGGCGTAAAGGAGAAAGATGGCACCATTTGAATACAGGACAAAGTCCAGCGTCATCCTGTCAATCACCTGTCCTTCAAAGAAACAGCACGGCTTACAGAGCTCGCCAAACCAACACCGTCCAGATCTAAACACTAGCGTGGTGTATGTGCCCAAAAAAAGTCTAACTGCATTCTTGTACCATGCAAAATACCATGCAGGTATTTTTCGTGGCATTACACGTGTAATTTGTGAGCATGCCCATTGACGATCAAACAGAGGAAGCTCTGCAGTATACTTGCGCCTTTATGCTGTAGGAAGATAAGTAAATAAAGTAAAACTACTGAAACTAAAAAAAAAAACACTAACCTTGACAAGCACTATACATTTACAGCGGCTGTAACAGACGCACATCAAATGTATGCTATTAACAATAAGAAAACTCACTACTCAAAACGTTTATTTTGGGAGACGTTAAGACTTGAACCCAGAATATTTTGAATTTGAGTCAGCAGCTCTAACCAGTATACTACCCGAGAAGTCAGGACAACACGCATCACTAACCTGATTTCTTTTTCTTCGGTTATAGTCTTGGAAAAAAGTGCATTTGTTCTGTTATACTTGCATCTTTTGTGAAAGTGTTTCTTTGATATTTGGAATTCAGGCTTCACACATTATACACTTCATGTCTACATTTTGTCAATTATTATTAAAACACGAAAAACGTTTCTGTTTTAACGATGTGTTTACTGTGCATAGATCATTGTAGACACGCAACACACATATGAAATGCAAGTGTTCCAAATAACGATATAGTATGTATAAAATGTGTCATTTTGCTTGACTTCTCACTCTATACAACTCTAAGCAACAGACACGCAGATAAACAGAACTGAGCTGAAAAAACTCCACTGGTGGGGGATGTGATAGCAGACTGCTTACTTTTTGCTGCTTATCAACACATTTAAAGGACAAAAGACGCTGACGGAGAGGTGAGAAGCGTTTTAAGGTGAGACGGATCTACGAGTTTTTTCATAGGCTCTCGTAATTCTAGTGTTAACAGCTGTGTTTGGTGTTCTTCCAGATGGGCTTAAAGTGGAGAAGGACAAACAAACTGTGATTACCTTCACTACACTATTGGCACGCAGAATTATTTTGCTAAACTGGAAGATTCCTAACTCTCCTCTTTTAAATCAATGGGTAACTGATGTTTTTTTTTATATTATTTGCAATTGGAAAAAATCTAATTCTCAGTTAGAGAATCTGTGCAGAACTTTTTCAAAACCTGGGAAGATCTAATCAATAATATTTTAGAATAAGCTCTTAATGCACTGAGGAAGTAACTCTCTTCCCATTTCTTTTTCTTCTCCATTTATCTTTATGTGCCTATTAAACTCATCAATTTATGTATTTTTACAAGCTTTAAGTTTTACTCTGTTGGCCATGCTCTCTTTCTCAAGGGTGGGGGTTGATTTGTTTTCAATCCTATTTTTTGTAAAAATGTATCTATTTGTATGGAGTGATTACAATAAAATCAGTAAAGTAAAAAAATATATATATATAATGAAATCATAAAATAATATATTGCTCTGAGCATGTAAATCATTTGGGGATGGGCAATAGATATAGAAACCTCCTATTTTAATTGTTTTTGTTAAATAACAGTTTAAATGTTTTATTCAGATTTTTGATGAAACAACCGATTTCTTTTTGTAAGCAACAGTTTTCAATATTTCAAAGGTGTGCTCAGAAAGTTTGATTTTTTTTTTGCTTTAAATGAACTAAATCTTGCTAAATTTGATTTTTTTTTCAAGATTTAAACAAAGTTTGTCATTTTAAAGTTATATGATAAGGGCCTTGCTGACATTGAAGGTGGAAAGATTATTATTTGTTTTAGAATTCCTGTGCTATCTGGATATAGCATTTCTTACCAAAATTACATGAAAAGAAAAATAGTGACTTTCTCACTGGAAAAGGCAGTTAGAAAATGCTTGAGCTGTAGCATGAGCCTCCCTTGAGCTTCAGCTGAACTGTCTCAAGTCTATCAACATTCAGGCCTCTGTTGAAGATACCCCTCTTAACAAGAAATATTGGCTTAGGCTTTCCTTCCTTTTGCTTTCCTTCTTGATCATTATAGCTACACCAATCCAAACAACCAGCAAGCAACTGCAGTTTTGATTGATTTCTAAGTTTTTGCCATGTGTTGAGTCTAACTGTAGTGCTATACATGTGTTCAAAATTTAATTCTTCTAACTTTGAAGTTTGAGATCACACAAATGTGTTGTATGCATAATTATTTGTTCTTATAGGATCTCTTTCACATAGGAATTTGCTGTAATAAAAATAATATTTGACTGCACATGCTCTGGTATGTTTTGTGTGCATTGTACATGTTTAAATTGGATTTTAGTTTGCTTGCACAGTCCAAAGACAGTTTTGAATATATCCTTATTGAGTGAGAATGGGTGGTTAAGTAAGTGTGACCCGAAATGTTTTGACATGCAATCCAGGTTTGGTTTTGCCAAGATAAGTTCCATTTGTCTTGTAAAGGAAAAAGCAGGTACAAGAAATTAATAAATTGACAGAGGGAATACAAATAATTAACATTGAAACATATTTTTAATTTGAATTTGATTTTAGAGAATTGTACAGTGTCTTTTTAGTTATCTCTGCACCATCACATATCCAAGAATAAATGCCCAACTCTCCCATATCTGTCTGTAGTATACAGGGCCAGATCAGGCACTTTTGCTGTTGCAATTGAAGCATTAAGTGGCAACCCAACAACCCTGTTACTTTGGGTGGAATAATCACTGCAAGATCTCTCTGTCCTGATCAACCAAATTGTACTATCAATCTCTAACAAAATGACCAATAAAAGTTGTCACTATAGCATCAGACGTAATTGCCCCCTTTGTCTTATTGCAAGAAAAGGTCTACCTCTAAATTAAGTCATTAAAGTTTGGCAAACTGTTAGCCAAAAATGAATAAATCTAGGCTTGCAGTAATGTACTCACTGCAAGTTTTCATGTTAGTCAGTATTAAAATCAATGGCTACTTTTTTGTCTGAAAATAAAAAGGTCTAAATTATACCCATTATAAACTGGGCTAGCAGTTTGTGTCTAGAAAACTGTACAGATGGGTAAATATTCTGATCGTCTCGAGCATTTAAGTGCAAATTTGTATTATGTTTGAATCAGCACACAATTTAGGTGTTATCTTTGACACTAGCATATCATTTCAAACACAAATTACAAAATTATCCAAAACCTATTTTCCCATCTTGAGCATGGGAAGATTAAGAAGTATTCTAAATATTCAAGATACTATGAAATTAATGAATGCATTTATTTCTAATAATATTGACTATTGCAATATGTTATTCACTGGCTGTTCTAATTGTTCTTTGTTCAATTTCAAAATACTGATAAAAGAATTATTTTACAAACCAGAAAATACAAATACATAATTTCAATTCTTAATTTCTTACACTGACTTTCGGTTAAGCTTAAGGTTCATTTCAAAATCCTCCTTTTAACTTATAAAGCCTTAAAAGTGCCAAGGATCTTCTTACTTATCTGAACTTATCATTACTTACAAAGCAGAGTACACATTGAGATTTCAAGATGCCAGACTACTTAAAATACCAAGGATTAATAAAATAACAGTGGGAGGATGAGCTTTTAGTTACAGGGCTCCGAAGTTGTGGAATGATCTTCCAGCTAATATAAGAGATGCCCTTTCTATCTCAGCTTTTAAATCCAGGCTGGTGGATAACAAGTTTAGTTTTGCATACCCTGACTAGAGCTGCTGATTAGTTCTGAATACTGCATTTCTTTTTGTAAGTCATTTGAACAGAAATATAATTAATACAATATGTTTAAACCATTTCTAACCCTCCTGTATTCTGTTTCTCTTCTCGGTATCTGGATATGGCACTTGGTGCCACTGCTCTACTGCCAGGTTGTACTACTGCATATTGAAAAATCATCTCAAAGGGCAGAGTGGTGGCTCTGAGGCTAAGGATATGTGCTGGTATCCTGAAGGTTGCCGCTTCGAATCCCCTTCACTGCCAAAAGAGATCTTGCTCTGCTGGGCCCTTGAGCAAGGCCCTTAACCTTCAATTGCTCCAGGGGCACTGTACAATCTCTGACCCCAAGGATTATGCTAAAACTAACAAATAGTTCATCATTTGATAAATGTACAGTCATTGTTGGTTTCCATTTATGTTTAATCAGTTTCTACCTTGTTTTCTGTGTGTTTTAACAAATCTGTATTTACATGTGTACCAGTTTTGTAATTAGTATATAATATATACTTGTATTTTAACTGAGAATTAATCACTGCACTCTGTGCCTAGGCTCAGTGAAGAGTGCTATACAAAAGATATGTTATACTGTATTGTATTTTATGGAGGAACATTGTGGCACAGTGATTTAAGCTCTAACCTAATAGCTCCAGGGACCTCAGATCACTTCTCTCCTTAGCCACACTATCTGTATAGATGTTCTCACCTGATGTCCATGATTTTTCTTCACTTACTTCCAAATATGTGCATGTTGGGTCAACTGGTAACTACAAACTGGCCTAAAATGAATGAATATGGCTATATTTATTATTTGGCTGATGTTCTCCATAACCCCATAGCTGATAAGTCCAAAACAGTTTACACTGATTTTATCACCCAAATATTTTATAGCAATGTTGATCAGATCACCTGTTTTCAAAAAGGCTAGCTAATTTTTGATGAATAGATCTGAGTGTGAGCAATATTGTATGTACTAATGAACAGGGGCACCATTATACATGCCCAATACAGAATTGTACAAATTGGCTCAGCCTCAGCCTCAGCCTCACAACCTATTAGTTATTCAACAACACCATAACTAACCAAACATTATCAAGTTGTATTTTCTAATAATACAGACCGAAAGGCAAAACATTACTTGTGTTTATTTTTGCATTTAAAGCCTAATACAAATGATTATCCATGCATGTTTTTAACTCACAAACCAATTTAAACAAAATATCTTATTACCTTCATTTAAAACAAATAGAGTAAATAACAGGTCCAATCTAACCTCATTAAATTTTTACAGAATCTATTTCTGAGATTTTATAGTTGTGACACAATTAGTTATATCCGCAACATTCAATTAATCCACAAGCTGAATTGAACTGAATACTGTTCAGCCTTTCTTGATACACCATTGCATGAAAGTAAGTCATTTCTCACAGAATACAGACCTCTTGCTAAGTCCTGTAGAATAACTGACATCTGGCTGAGGCTGAAGGTTACTTCTATCCTGAGGGTGGACACTACAGGTAGGGAGCTGATTTGTATTATGACTCAGTCGGTTCAAGTCACCCTGCATTCCCACCTTCTGTTATCACCATTCTTACTGATATTGTTATTGATTGCATCATTATAAAAACACTGAATTTCTTCACAGACTGCTCTGCCCCTCCTGAACCGCTCCCCCATTCCCCTAATAAGTCCAAAGCCAGGGACAAGTGCTCCTGTCCCTCAGTCCTGTTGGTACCCCTACTAGTGAACACATTATCATTCTAGTATAAGCACATACTAATCCAGGCAGCCCACAAAACAGCAAATCATATCTGTGCTATTGCATGATTTGTTAGACAACCAGAACACAAAACCCAACTGCAATGGTACATTTAAAAAAACATTTCTGATAAATAAAGTATTTATTAACAATTAAAACATTCTACATGCTATAGGGTTGAAGACAGGGAAGAGGGCACTTGACTTATGGTCTTCCAGTTGCATCCAGAAGAGAATAATCGATACAGTAATTTTGCATCTTTGGGAGGTTCATTCTTATAAGTTAGGTCTTTAAATTGTTAATTTCTGGAACTGTTGAAACAATGAAATGAATGTATAGCCCTCTAGTGGTTTCAGCCACTCTAATATCTGGATGGTCCTCTTCACCCATTTTATTATAGGTAATATTGACTCTGACCGTCTTATTAACTTTTCAAATTCTCTTTTAATTATTGAAAGTTTGTGGTTGATAGTTAGCACTACTTAATGATAATGAAAAATGTTATAATGTTATGGGAATATCAAATTGGACTATTAATGTGTTTGTAAAGTACTCAGTACACAAGGTCACTATAAAATGTAATGTTTTATTATACAATGGTAAACCATATTTTGCAGAGCCTTACACATGCCCTGTTTGGGCTCTAAAATGTTTAAATATATGTCCCAAATATCACACTCTATGAAACTTTTCAAAAGGCTGCAAGTCAGTGCACACTATCCAGATGATCAGACAAGACAGGAAATGTCTTTCACACTCAGGGGTTTGTTCACCAGAACCTGTCAAATCCTCGTTCAAATATCCAAAAGCATTAACCTGAATTCAAATGGGAAAAGAAGTGTTAATTCAATGGGGAAACTGTAGTGAGAATCTATGCAGAAGCAATGTTTCTGTTTTATCTGTAACAAGTGCAGGAAGATTACTTTTCTGATGTCCCCTGCAGCTGCAGCCCATAAAAGGTTATAGATCTTTACCAGGTTTCATCTAAAAATGAGTTTACGGAGCGCTTCACTGCATGACATTTCTTTCGGCCTTTGTTTTCATTTCACTTCTGTTGCCTTTGTTGTTTGTTTCAAACATTTCAGATATTTACTGGCATGGCTGCTTTGTAAAAACAGAGGTCTGGAAGAGGACTTCTTTTTTGCTTTAGTAATATATGCCAAGTAAATCCCAAATTAATTTGCACTATGCACCCAATGCTTTGAAAACATTTTTTATTTAGTCTTTTAAAATTGTCTATCTGGAGATTTTTATTATTTTTTTTATATCCATACTCATATGTTAATGTAATTAATAGGGAAGTACAGGCAACAAGTACAGCACGACAAGGAGTCCACAATGGTGGTGAAAGAACATGCCCAGAAGCCAGCATGGGCAATCAGTTTCTAGCAAGGTTGAGTAACCTTCTAGTTCAAATTTGATGTTCTGATAAGTTAAGAACAATTATAGAATACCTGACTCTTTAAATAAAAAACAAGGCTCAGAGAACCAAGGATACTGGCATCCTTTGACATTAGAGGTGACCACAAACTGGGAATAAATGGGTGTTTCCAGCAAGGTGACCATGACTTTGTGAGATGAGTTGAGAAGAATATGCAACTGTCAGGGAGGCAGGCCAGCTAGAGAAATGGAGAAGAACCAGTTAAGGTCAGTCAAAGGCAAGAGGGCAACCCAATCCGTGTACTTAGCTAGATGCTAATCTTCAGTGATATAGTTGTTGTTTCATCTATTTCTTTATGACTTTTATCAATCACTTTGCTCATCCATCCTCATACTGCATATTTTGCTTATGTACCTGTATATAGGAGAGGTTATGTATAGTAACAAGGGTACCTCTGTTTGCCACCCTATCCTACCAAACTAAATTAGTGTAGATTAGATTAAAACAAAATGGGGAGGGGTGATGGTGATGAGAGGGGGAAACACATGACAAAAGAAATATGCCACTCAACCACCTGGCTGTATCTATAACAATTTAGCCTCTGTCTTTCTGCTATGGTAACTAACCCGCTTGCATGCTACAAAACCATTGTAAAAATAGTGCCACAGGTGTTCCTTCTCATCTGCCATTTTCTCAGAGAATATCCTAACTATATCACCTCACTGCCAGTTCAGCCATTACACCTACACCTACAGACTTACTGTAGTTAGCACTGACACGGAGCACCTCTTTTAACACTCCAGTGGAAGACTCTTCATAATTCAGAGATGCCATTTAGAAAGTCACACAAGCATAAAATGCAAATATGAATGCATATGTCGTGAAAGCTTCTATCATTTCTCTAGAATGAGTGAATGCAAGTGACATAACTACCTGGCAAGGGACAACCTGGGGACTTGACCTTCATTTTCTGTATGCTGACTTGTAGTTATTGTCTTTTGTAGCCTTCAGCAAAAAAGGTTCAAAGTAATTTGGAGTTCTTCTGCAGGGTGGATGAAAATGGTGCAACCATTTGCATTTTCAAGGTGATAAGTATCATCTTAAAGTTCTATAAATTGTAGAAATTAGAATGTAATCTAGATACTACAAGGAGCATGAGATCCAAAGCAGAATAACATGCAGGTAAATAGTGTAAATGTTTGTCTCAATATCAGAGCCTTGTTTCATGTTTCAAAGGTTAACAAACCCACTCCTGTTATTTTAGGAGTAACCTGCAGTTATTTGGTAACAATGAAGCCCACCTTAGCCTGAAGCCAGATGACGTAGACTTCTCGGTGGAAAACAATTCAAAGCCAAGATAAGACACCTTTCTTAATAACTAGTATTTCAAAATCACTAGTTAGAAGTCTCTAGCCATGGTACATCTTTTTCAGTGTCACGTGATCCGTCATGGAAATTCACTTTGAAGCTGGTCTCCTCTCTGATGAGGTACAGAAAATAAAAGTGACAGAAAGAGAGGGAGATGTACAGGAGATAATAATAAAAGTAAGAGAAAAGAACCTGTTCAAAAAGGATTGTGCATTCTATTTTATACTGAAAGATTTATACTGAAATCTTGCCGGGTATTTAAATTGGGCCTCCTAATCAAATGTGGACCTTGCCTTTAAATTAGATGGCCCATTACAGTAGAATGTCCAGGAAGGGGGGTAACTGGCATGTTGGCCTACCAGGACTGTGACAGTGCCTGATTTTGTCTATTATAAATGACCATGGACCCCTAACACCTGATGCTCTCCTGCTCTCCAGGTATAGTCAGTTTCTTAGGTTTTGTATACTCATTCTGGTATTGTGTATGAGTTTGGAAGGGACACTGAAAAAGATAAGAAATGACTGTAGTATTTCATATTACATAATATTTCCTAAATAAATCCATCCATGAAAATCTAAACAGACTCTGATATTGATAAAATTATTCTCAAACAACAGTCAGAACTTAAACACATAGCAGACCTTTCTGTCAGATCACCAAGACCACCTGCAAGCTTTTTTTTTTTGAGTATGCTCTCCAGAACCATGATAAAATAAATTATGAGAGCAATATTTGCATCCAGTATGCAGAAAAATTCCTCCTCAAAAAAGAACCAAATTCAAACAGCAGAGGCACAGCCTGCCCTGTGTACGACTCCTTATAAATCAGAGATTGACAATACCTATGGCCTGCAGTGCAACATAATTTCTCATGGTGATCAGTTAATGGATGAGATAAATGGCAAGAAGTGAAAGATCTGTCACAAAATAGTGACTCCCATTTGGAAACAGAGTGGCTTTGCATCCCTGTCATAGGATTAGCCTCTGTGTGTAAATCCTCGTATCTTTGTCATGCACACTTTGATGGACCAAGCATGCATAATGTGGTAGGTCTATTTGCTTTGGAGCCAGACCTAAAATGGCTTCAGTTTCTGAACAATCCCATTAACCAGAAGCCTGTAAATTAACAGAGTAACCACTGTACAAGAATTTGTGAATGTTTTCTTAACTTAATTCTTCATTATTACAATTTGCACTTAATGAAAATGATACTTCGGTACTTTAAAGAGACAATTAAATTGAAAACTTGTTTTACGTGGCAGTCTTTTTTATATGTCTTTTAGATAATTACAAAATATTCTGTATCTCTCCCTTTCTATCTCACTTCCCTTCTCCATTGCTCTTTTAGAGAAGAGTAACACTGCCATCTATTGAAATAAAAGCAACATAAAAAGCACTCCGAAGAATGCAGAGAAGTAATAAGAACTTGGAGCTTTTAGGCTTCTGTAACAGTTCCCTCATTTTTCTAAAGATTAATGACATTTATAAGGTATATATTTGAAAAATCCCTAATATCAGTTAGCCCCATGCAACAAGGTCAAGTACTAGTAGAAGTATTTAGTTGAAATTCATTGTACAAATGACAGTCTAAAACATTTAGACACAACCCCATGCTTTGCATTATCTTTTTAAAAATTGCACAGTTTGAAGTAAAAGCAAAATTAAAAGACGATGTAGGGATCTACCCTCATATTAAACATAATTCTTTTTCTCTCATTTTCAACTCTGCTAAGAAAATAGTTGAATGAAATTGTTGGAAATGGCTGCTTTTAAGTAAGCTACTAATAATTACAAGGGTTGGGGGATAGTAATGATATGTCGCTCCGAACACTGATTACCTTTAACAGATTTCACACCAGCAGATGTTAATTAAAATTCATCATCACAGTTTTGCACACTTCTGTTGGCTCACACAATGAAGGAAATCAGCTGAGAAATTATGAAATTCTTCACCTTGGCTTCAGTATTATCTAATGCAAAGTTATGCAGCATATTAAGAAGTTGTGCATGTCTCGCTGAAATGGCCTGGCTATTCATGCTTCCTTCTGCTGCTATGTGAATTAATGTGCATTGGTAATTTGTACAAACGGTAGAGGGCATTTTTTTTTCTTTTTTGTTTTGCAAAACAGTAAAAAATTAACAAGGCTCTTTGTGTTTTAATTAACAGTGTAGCCACTGGCTTGAAATATTAAGGAGGGAATTATTCATGATTCAGAGATATTAATATATTCGTAATAAAGAAAATGCCTGCTTCTACTTTTTTCTTTAAAAAAAATATCCTTTGTGCCGCTTTACATAGTGTAATTAACAATAAAAGGGCAATTTCTTCTCATTTCAAGCATATTACAGATATTATGACCAAAGCAATCCATCTATTTATATGAATTCTACGTTGCCCTTTTTATGCATGGTTTTGGATCTACCAAACAGAGAGGGTTCAACTGACATTTGTACCTCTTTGGTAAAAGTCAAGCATAAAAAAGATTTGCATCTAGAATATAAAATCACTTGCCTTACACTCCCTAACTCACTTAAACCCTCCCACACATTTACAAAACCCCCCACACATACTCACAAATCAAGCCGACATGTTCTGAGCACTAGAGAAATGGCCTGCACTAGAGTGGTTTTCCTAAACCAAGTGTCAGGAGCTACTTGCAGACAAAATCAATCTTTTTAATTTAGCACAGCAATATACACAGCGCTTGCTGCATCTCTGACAGCTCTTGTGTACATAAAAAGCATGCAGCATACTGGTTCAAAGCCTCCAGCTAGTGAAGACGGGTGGGTGAAAAATACATGAATGACATCTGGGTCCTTTATCCCCACTGCAGATTTAAAATAAATAAATAAATAAATGAAGCACTAACAGAAAGTTTGAATGAGTAAATGTTCTGCAGCTGTACTATTAGACAGCTACAAAAGAGGATCATTCCCTTGTGTGATTCTCCTTTGGAATTTAATTCTGCCTTTTTGGAGGTAATGAAAAAACAGAATTCTCTCAGGAAAGCACCTCTTTATTTATTTATCTATCTTCTTTTTATATATATGTGTAGATTGTGGAGACCAGCCTCGACACAGACAGGCAGACACCAATGGTTCAAACACCACCACAAGTTTATTTACAATATATACAAATAATCAGTCCTGTACACAACCCCGTGCCCCTGCACCACACACCCTCAGTCCAGTCCTCTCAAAATCCTATCCTATCTTCACTGCCTTCACTCCTCTCCTCCAAACTTCGTCCTCTTCCACCTGACTCCAGCTGATGACTGGAGGGAGGCGGCCCCTTTTATGTCCACCCGGACGTGCTTCAGGTGCCTCCCGCTAAGCTTCCTGCAGCACTTCCTGGAATGGTGGAAGTGCTGCATGAGCACCCGGAAGCACTCCGGATGTCCCTGGTAAAACTTCTCTCAGTACCTCCAGGTGTGGCGGAAGTGCTGACATCTAGGGCTCCATAGTCTTCAGGGCACCTCCTGGCGGTGGCCGCGGCCCCTATGGGGGGGCCCTCTCGTTGTCAGGGGGAGGCATAGTCCCACTCATGGTCCTTTTCGGCATCCCGGCTGGGCACAGCCCCCAGCCACCCGCCACAATAAAAATAATATAAGAGTCATAAAAACGAGTCCAAGACATTATAAAGGTTTGGGGCAGCCACCCGTGTATTGTTTTTCCCAGCTGCAAATGGGTTTTCTTATCAAAGAAACGATGTGCATCTCCCTACAGAACAGAACTCCCTATAGTAGCCCAAGATGGAGGCTTTAAAGGTCTTGAGAGGAAGTGACGTCAAAGGGACCGGAACCAGAAGTGACATCATCAAAGGGGCCGGCTTCGGAAGTGACGTCTTCAGAGGCGCCGGAAACTTGCAGGATTTCCCGGGAAAGGTCTGTAGAGAACTGAGAAAGACAGTCAGTGCAGTCCACTGCCCCCGGTCGAATGTTTTATTACAATTATTCGAGCCCTTTAGCTGCCTCCTACTTGCACGTGTGTGGCACGTGTGGCGTCCTGCACCGAGAGGTTGTGGGCACGAGAGAGAGCATCAGCGTTAGCATGGAGAGAACCCTTACGATGAATAAGTGAAAACTTGTACGGTTGAAGGTCAAGAAACCACCTAGTGACCCGTGGATTTGACTCCTTGTGAAGGGCCATCCACTGTAAAGGAGCATGATTCCTCACCAGAGTGAACTCCCAGCCCAAGAGGTAGTACCTCAACTGCGTAATTGCCCATTTGATCGCAAGGGCTTCTCTCTCCACCGCAGCATACCTGGTCTCTCGATCCAACAGTTTCCAGCTCAGGACACTTTGGCTCAACACTGCACCCAGGCCTGTGTCCGAAGCGTCCGTCTGGAGAATAAAAGGGAGAGAAAAATTAGGAGCTTTTAATATTGCTGCTGACGTAAGAGCCTGTTTTAAGTCACTTAATGCAGCGTCCGCCTTGTCAGTCCATACCACATGATTAGGAGCCCTCTTCTTTGTAAGATCAGTCAAGGGCGCCGCTCTCACTGAAAACCGAGGTACAAACTGGTGGTAGTACCCGGCCAACCCGAGAAAGGCTTGGACCTGCCTCTTAGTTTTCGGACGGGACCATTTAACAATGGCATCTATTTTTGAACACTGTGGTTTCACAGTACCCCAACCCACCAGGTAGCCCAGATATTTGGGATTAATACGAAGCCCGGCTTCTCCTAGTGTCTGCAATACCGCAGTGACCTGCTGTACGTGTTCTTTCCACGTGCTGGAATAAATGGCTACGTCATCTAGATAGGCAGCACTATACGCATTATGGGGTTGGAGCACTTTGCCCACTAGATGCTGGAAAGTCGCAGGAGCCCCGTGTAACCCGAATGGAAGAACACGATATTGCCAGTGTCTGCTAGGAGTGCTGAACGCGGTCTTGACCTTCGCGGAGTCCGTTAAAGGAATCTGACAGTACCCCTTTGTCATGTCAAGCGTGGTCAAAAATTCAGCTTGTCCAAGTCTCTCGAGGAGGTCATCCACGCGAGGTATGGGATAAGCATCAAAAAGGGAGACCTGGTTAAGTTGACGGAAGTCATTGAAAAACCTCCAACTGCCGTCAGGCTTACTAACCAAGACAATTGGGCTGGACCAGGGACTAAAACTTTCCTCAATCACTCCTAGTTCCAGCATCCACTTGATTTCCAGCTCCACTTCTGCTTTCTTTGCCTCAGGAAGTCTATAGGGGCGCTCTCAGACTATAACCCCTGGTTCAGTCACTATATCGTGCGCAATCAGAGAGGTCCGTCCGGGTTTTTCACTCACCACCTCTGAGATGGACAGGATGGCTGATTCCAGCTCCGCCTTTGTCTATAGGTTAATTCCTTGCCGAAATTAAGGGTGTCTATGTGAGCAAAGAATGAGCAGGGCTGAGCGGAGGAGGGATCTGGCTCCCTCTCCTTCCACGGCTTCAGCAAGTTCACATGATAAACCCGCTCAGTTGGTCTACGATTGGGTTGTTTCACCAAATAGTCGACCAACCCTTTTCTCTCCTTAATTTCATAAGGGCCTTGCCAATGGGTGAGTAATTTAGAATGAGAGGTGGGAATTAATACCATGACACGATCCCCCAGCTGGAATTCTCGGAGTGTCGTGCCACGATCGTAATAACGGGCCTGTGCTGCTTGTGCCTCTTCCATATGACTTTTTAAAATAGGTTGAATTTTTTCAAATCTATCGTGTAACTGAGCGATATATTCCAAAATATTTGTACAGGGAAGAGCCTCTCCTTCCCAACCTTCTTTCAAAATATCCAATATACCTCGGGGTTGTCATCCGTATAACATTTCAAAAGGAGAGAACCCCGTAGAGGCTTGTGGGACTTCCCAATAGGCAAAGAGAACGAGGGGGAGGAGTTTATCCCAATTCCTCCCATCCCCGCTGACCACCTTGCGAAGCATCTGTTTGAGAGCCTGATAAAACCTCTCCACTAGACCGTCGGTTTGAGGATGATACACCGCAGTCTTTAAGTGCTTTATTTTCAGTAACTTGGCTGCTTCCCTGAACGTCTCCGAGGTAAAAGGTGTTCCTTGGTCCGTTAGGACTTCTTTAGGAATACCAACACGTGCAAACACTCCTACTAGTTCCCATGCGATTGCTTTAGATGTAGCTGAGCGCAAGGGAACAGCTTCTGGATATCGGGTCGCATAGTCCACGAGGACTAATATATATTTATGTCCTCAGGCTGAGGGCTCCAAGGGTCCTACAATATCGACCCTGATTCGTTCAAAGGGGACATCAATTAAGGGAAGGGGAACGAGAGGAGCATGGTCCTTCTTAGGAATTTGCCGCAATTGACATTCTGAACAAGAAATGCAAAAACGGCGAACCTCCTCGTTAATTCAAAAAAAATCTGAGCTTAATCCACTCTAGTTTTTTCGGAGCCAAAATGGACTCCAAGGAGGTGGGCATGAGCTAATTCACAAACCTGCCGCCGGTAAATTCGTGGAATTAACAACAGTTTCTGAACCTCCGCCCCATGTTCTGCGACCTGATATAATAGATAATTTTTTATTACAAAGTGAGGTCCTTGTGGCATGGGCTGATGTGTGTGTTGGCCGTTGACAAGGACTACTGCATTTTTTGCAAATTTTAGGGAGTCATCGTTCCACTGCTCCCTTTTAAAAGAAGCCGGAGTTTGTTTAAACTGAAAGTAAATGTCGGAGAGAGGGTCCGGTCTGACCTCAAGGGGAGGGGATTCCTCCCGACTCGTCGAGGCGCAGGTGGATGACGTAATCGCCTGCGATGGACCAGGAATCTCCCTGTCCTCCTCGTGGGCTTCCGTATCTCTCTCTCTGCCGGCTGTGTACACGGTGTGGAGGCAGCTTGAGACGAGCTATCCCCATCTACAACGAGGCCTAAGTTTTTATCAGGAGTAGTCAATAGTTTACCGCATTTATTTTCTGACCAGTCCCATCCTAGAATCGCTGAGAAGGGAGGATTAGGGTGGATCGCCATGGGATGTTTTTTTAGCGTTCCTCCCTGACTCCCGAAACACAGGGCGGTGTCGTACATCCAGAGGTCTCCGTGAATACATTTATTACTGGTCTTTTTTTTAATTCTCTGTCGCGGTAAAACATATCGGCAATCAACAATGGAAATGTTGCTGCCGGAATCAAACAGGGCATGGAGTTTATAACCATTAATGACTACAAATCCTGTATTTGAACACATCAGGGGGTTGGCAAGAGCACACAAACCATCTCCACCCCTCCACCTACATCCCGCCTCGCTCCCGGGTAGGTTGTACGCCCGGTGGCCCGGGAACTCAGAAACAGGCTCCGATGTATGTGTAAGAGACTTCTTCAGTAAGACGTGATCTCTAGAAAATCCACTAGAGGGCCATTCTGCTCTCCCAGAGTTTAAGACTGGCTTGGGTGTTTTCAAGAGCTTTATAAACTCTTCCATTGAATGGAATTCACCCCAGTTTGGCTGGGCAAAGTTTTTAGGTAGGCCTTTTAAAAAGAGGAGACAGGCTACCTGTTGCACTATCTGACAGGTGGTTAATTCAAATGGCCTTAGCTACGCAGCCACCTGCTCCCAGAGGGTCAAAGCCTGCTCCCGGACTGATCTCTCTGGATCAAGTGTCCAGTTTTTTATTATTTTCACCTGCTGGACTGGGGATAGCCCATATTTATCTGGGACCTCAGTCCCAATGGGGGACTCCTCCGAGAGAACATAATAAGCCCTTTTTGTTTCATCCCCAGAAACCAGCCTACGCCTGTATGTCCCCCTCACATTCTCCATTTGGTAAGTTATACGCCCGAGGTTGTATTTGGGGAGCGGAGCCTGTACTGAGTCCTTACTGACCCCCAAACGCACTCCCCCCCCCAGGAACTCGGCCCCGGTACTTTCCTACCTGGTTCCTCACCTATCCGAATCCCGTTTCTTCTGGGACTTCATCCTGCCGATTACGCCACTGTCATAAAAACGAGTCCAAGACATTATAAAGGTTTGGGGCAGCCACCCGTTTATTGTTTTTCCCAGCTGCAAATGGGTTTTCTTATCAAAGAAACGATGTGCATCTCACAGAGTCCAAAACAGAACTCCCTATAGTAGCCCAAGATGAAAGCTTTAAAGGTCTTGAGAGGAAGTGATGTCAAAGGGACCGGAACCAGAAGTGACGTCATCAAAGGGGCCGGCTTCGGAAGTGACGTCCTCAAAGGGGCCAGCTTCGGAAGTGACGTCTTCAGAGGTGCCGGAACCTTGCAGGATTTCCCGGGAAAGGTCTGTAGGGAACTGAGAAAGTGCAGCCAGTGCACTCCGCCACCCCCTGGTCGGATGTTTTATTACAATTTTAGGCTGTGTAGGGAGGAATGTTCTGGCAGCATCACTGATTGGGTTATGCCAGGCCAACATTAGCAAATGGTCAGGTGACTGGGACCGGACAATAATGAAGATTTTATTAAGTTACTTTTCCACACAGAAGTTCGGTGGCTGTCAAAGGGTACATCTTTGGCTAGATTTGTAGCATTATATGATAGTGTCATACAATTTTTTGTAAGTAATAATGAGACCAATCTGCGTCAACAGTTAAAAACAGTAAAGAATGATGCCTTTTACTTGGCAGATATTTTCAAGAGATTTAATGATGTCAATTTGCAGCTTCTAGGAGCTAATAAAACTCTTATAGGTTGCCAAAGCACTGTGTTATTGTTTATTGACAAACTTGAACTACTTCGTCATAATCTATTGAAGAGAGAATTTCATCAGTTTCCTCAATTATCATCTATAAAAGATGATGTAACTCCAGAGGATATTGACAGATTCAGTAGCCACCTCAACAAACTTAAATTGGACATGGAAAAACGATTTGAAGATATTTTGAGATTGAAGGTATATGACTGGATGAAAAATCCTTTTACCGCAAATATTGAAGAGGCTGATACAACTTGCCAAGAAGAACTGTTAGAAATTAGATATGATGAAGAAAGTAAACATAAATTCGACAGTGGTGGATATGAAAACCTATGGCAAAATAAAAAAATGCCGGTCTTATATCCAAATATGTGGAAAATGGTATTCAGTTTATTGATACCTTTCCCTACCTCATATCTTGTGGAATCAGGATTTAGTGCTGTTAATCATATTATGACCAAAGAAAGAAACCGCCTGAATATTTCGAAAGGGGAGACCTTTGTTTGTTCCTAACAAAAATTGAACCAGATATTTAATATTTAGTTTCCCAGCATCAGCCTCAGGGATCCCACTAATAATTCAATTAACTAATGTAATTTCTATGTACAAATAAAAGATAGATTTAACTATAATAAGTTGTTTTATAAAGATTTATTCTGCCAAACTTAGCGAAAATCCGACATAAAGTACTTGGTAATTAATTATTATTATATGCTTTAACTTTCTGTAACTCTGCTTTATAAATTTTATGAAGTAAACTTACTTCTCTACTATAAATCACCATTACTGTGGAACCGGTGGGTGGTTAGAAAATTTTACTACTAACAGAGATACAAAAGTGGGCAGTAGATATAAAAAGGTTGACTACCCTGCTTTAGATAATGATTATTTCATTGAGATGCATCAGGTAAAGTCCACCTAACAGTAGGCAAATATTTAATTCCAAGCTCACACATAGTAGATGTTGTCCTCCTTGATGATATTCTTTGAAGAAGAAGTTAGAGCCATCTTTGTCCAAAATGATCAAACCCTTTTCCAGTACTTGGGTTTCACTTAAAGTTGAGATTCATTCATACTGTACATTGATGTTTGAAACATACAAGAACAATATTTATCTACAGTATATAACACATTTTCATACAAATGCTCAAAGTGCTTTATAGAATGAAGATAGGGAAAAAAGACAAAATATAAAAAATAAAATACTAATTAACATAGAAAAAAGTAAGGTCTGATGGCCAGGGAGGACAGAGAAAAAAAAACTCCAGACGGCTGGAGTAAATAAATAAAATCTTGCAGGGGTTCCAGGCCACAAGACTGCCCAGCCTCCACATTCTACCTAACATAAATGACCTAAATCAGTCCTCATGGTATTCAGGGTTCTCATGGAAGAATTTGAAGAAGATGGTTATGTGGACATCAGGCCTTCAATTCATCAATGTAGAGACATCATGGTGCTTTGATTAGGTGGTAGTGATGCAGATCACCACCACAGAAAACTGGAAAAGAACAGCAGAGAAAGTAGGGGTTAGTACAGATTTCAAAGCCACCATGAACGATGATGATAATTAATTGAATGTACAGAGCATCAAGATTAAACTAAGATGAAGCTATGAGAAAGCCATGTTAATGTAATGTGTTTTCAGCAGTGTGTTAAAGTGCTTCACTCTATTAGCCTGGTGAATTCCTATTGGCAAGCTATTCCAGATTTTAGGTGCATAACATCAAAAGGCTACCCCACCACTTCTTTTAAGTTTAGCTCTTGGAATAACAAGTAGACACTCATTTGAAGATCTATGATTACAATTTGGAGTGTAAGGTGAAAGTCATTCCAAAATATAGGATGGAGCGAGATTATTTAAGGCTTTGTAAACCATAAGCAGTATTTTAAAGTTAATTGCAAATGACACAGGTAACCAATGTAGTGACATGAAAACTGGAGAGATGTGATCGGGTTTTCTTTTCCAAGTTAAGATTCTGGCAGCTGCATTCTATGTTAGATGCAACTGATTTCTTGGGTAGTCCTGAGAGATGTGCCTTACAGTAATCTAGTCGACTAAAAACAAAAGCGTGAACTAATTTTTCAGCATCTTGCAAAGTTATAAGGAATCTAATTTTTGTTATTTCTTAAGTGAATAAATGCTGTCCTAGTAATCTGATTAATATGTGATTTAAAATTTAGGTCACTTACCCCTAAATTCTTTACCTCTGTCTTGACTTTTAATGCCTAGTAGATCAAGTTTATTTCTATTACCCTCACTATATCAATTTTTGCCAATAATTAAGATTTCTGTTTTCCCTTTATTAAGTTTGAGAAAATTACTCAGAAACCACTCAGAAACACAAGTAAGACTTTGTGCCAGTGAAACAAGAGAGTCTGGGTCGTCAGGTGCTATTAAGAAATACAGTTGTGTGTAATCAGGATAGTTGTGGTAGTTCACATTATGCCCCGAGATAATCTGACCTAACGGAAGCATGTAGATCAAAAAGAGCAGTGGACCCAGGATAGGCCTTGTGGAACACCATATAGAATATCATGTGTCCTTGAAGTATAATTTCCACAACTAACAAAGAATTTTCTACCTGTTAAGTAGCTCATTAAGGAAAATTTAATGAATAAGCAATTACACATTTTATATTTTTCTTATTATCAAAAATATTTATCATCTTCTTTAGTTGTAGGGTTTGAGATTCCCTGAGAAATTATTTTGTCCTGCATAGCATTTAATTATTAAAACAAATAGAATATTGTGAGCATAGCACAGGCAGATGCACTCATTATTCTGGCAAGTCTAACTTGAGTCATTATTAAATTTTATTATCAAGGAGGAGCTTGGGATCCATATATTTGTTGAGAAGACTTTGCCTGTTTTCCTGGGAGTACTGCTTATGCCAGAAAAATAGAAAAGTTCATAACTGGAGGAAAAATGATGATTTTATTATAGAAATCAAGCAGAACAGGAATGCCCACAACAAGATCACAAAAATAACAAATAAGTAAATGCACGTCTGACTGTATAAGCACTAATTATAAGTATATACTATAGATACAGTATATAGAACTTTATTTGTCCTCAGGGGGGAATTTAGTTTTTTTACAGAAACTCTTTAAATAAATAAATGAATACATACATACTGTACATAAATAGGTAGAAGTAAGTAAATAAATACAATTCTTAAAGATACTATGTAAACAAGTAGCCATTTGGGCTTGTGGTTAGCATTTAAAAGGGACATTGGTGATGAACAAAACAGAAGTGCCAAACAGGGGCTACCAGCTGAATAAGTTGTTCACACTGACCCCTTCAAGAACTTAAAATACATATTTTTCTTTGCTTTGTTTTTGTTTATTCCTTAACTCTGTGTACTCCTCCAGTAGTGCCTTTGTCCCAGCATGCCATCTCAATTCTAAGTAATGAAATTACGTCTGCAGTAACTTCAATCCTTTTTCATTTACTGCTGCCGCAGAGCCCCCATTTTTTTCAGCTCCACATAGAAGGCTTCTCTTAATACCCCTTATCAACCTTGGGGGCATAATTACCTGCTAACTCCATTAAGGAGTCCTACTAATTGTCTGGTATAACTTTTTACTCTTTGATTGTCTGGTTCATTTTTAATACTTGTAAAATTACAACATAGATCTGAACTTTGGAATCTATTATTTTGCTCTTCATGTCTTATTATAATCACATATATACTCAGTACATGACTAAGACTTATTTAATCATTTCAGAAATTCATGTTTTTTAACTGTTGAGCAAAATTCTGAATACGACTGTTGTTCACTTAACCGTGAAGTAACTAAAAGAACTTTAACAACTACTGTAACAATCTGTTATGTCTGAAATTACTCCATGTTAAACAAAAATGCTTTAAAATGCTGCAAATATGCCTTAACTTCAAATTATAAGCAAAACTCTACATAAAAGAACATGCTTTTTTTAACCTGAAACTGCAAACTGCCTTGATGAAAATATATTCAGTGCTAATCACTCTGATTTTCATAATATGAGATCATGCTCACCGTGTTTTAAGAAATTTCTCTAAATGAGAGCTAATTCATTTCAAATCTGCTTATCTTTGTAAGATGTATTCACTTTTACTAAGGCTACTGATTTGCAATCATGCAATGTGAGTTTTCCAAACACAGGTGAAAGATTTGCTAACCCTGAAAATCATATCTTTATGTAAAATTACTTTATGTTTTTCTTTCTCCTATACCGTAACACAAGCTAATAAAGCCATTTTATAAATACTACAGATAGCACTTTTGCAGATGCTAATCAGAGATTTGGCATCACATAACAAAAATAATCTAAACATCAGCAGCTGGTGGTCTCACAAAAAAGAGAAGCATAAAGAGATCCAACATTTTTTCCACTACAATAAATGCCTTGCTTATCCATTCATGACTGTAGAGGTATATGCACTCAGGCAAATCAAACTCCTAATGAAACAAAGTGTGTACAACTAAGACATTTTAATTTAGACTGAAAACTCTGGCTTTGATCTTACTATGAATATTTTGACTGTGAGGTTTGTTATTATGCAGGCAACTTAACATTGATCACTTAATTCATCGAAACCTACACATTTTTAGAGGAAATATCTTTTTTTGTAAAATATGATAGACTATAACAAAATCAGTTGTAGATGCTACATGGGCTGGACGGGGATCCCAACCAGAAGAGGGGATGGTTCCTTACCTATACAGGAGACTCCTAACAGGCACATAGGCATCCCGGCCGGGGAGGAAAAAGGGATCGGACCCAGAAGGAAGCATGGAAAAGCATGGATGGACAGCCCAATAAAATGAAATGTTGCTAGTTGGGCTTTTACTCTCCCAGCACACCCTGGATATCGGTGCCCAGTGGGAAACCAGCAGGGCTGCTCTGCCAGACTACATCTGGTCACTAGGTGATGTAGGGAGACAAGCTTCCTGTTATAATGGACTTCCATGTGACCTGGAAGTACTCCCGGGTCTGTAATAAAAGGGACCACACTCCCTTATCCAGGCGAGTCAGAGCTGGGAGGTAGAGAGGCAACATTTGACTGGAGGAGGGCAGTGCGGTGGTGTAATGAACCAACCTTTATTTGAACCCGGGACTGTGCTTGTGTGTTCGTGTTGGGGTTTGGACCATTGACACCATGGTTTCTATCACACAGTTTAATGACAACAGATTGAAAGACCAATATTGTGTCAGACTAGCAATATATTGTAAGTATGGCGTGTCTAGTTCTGAAGTTTGAAACACATATGTCACTTACTTGCATTTGTTAGTTTTTAGAAGCATGCTGGAGCCATCATTTAACTACTAATTTTATGGTTTTGTTACATAAAAGCAAAGAAAAGACAGAAACTTGATATTTTTATGCTTGACACACAGAGCAGCAAGATGAACTTGCGGTGCTTCCCAGGGGTTAGATTTGTAAAATTTGCATATGCACAAGAAGAGGTTTTAAATGTACGTACGCAGAGTTCCACACAAAACTTGGCGTTTATAATAGGAAATCTAACGGGAGAACCTGTGTACATTTACAGAAACTCTGACCCATCCATATGTAATATTTTGGAGAAACTGGGAAACAATGACACCTTTAATCAAGCAGGGAAATTCAGCCAAACCATATAAATGATGACTTAACACGTAAAAAATTTTCATCTAAGAGCCGTTATTATAATACACATTGATGTGTCAAACATATTAAACCTTAAAAGTAATTAATAGACTCTGTTATAGTTCCCTTTGAAGAGGGCCAGTGCAGTTGTTTTTTCGTCAGTTTATATAGGCTACTTGTTGTCACTTCTCAGGATTAGAAACCAGTAAAAACACAGATGTGATCCATTCCCTGCATATAGAAAACTATAAATATCATGCACAGTAGCCTATTTATAATGACACAACATGGCTTGTTTGGGACTGCTTGAAAACTATGCAAATGATCAAAAGGAACCAGCCTTTAAGGACTGGAAGAATTTTTTTGATGATGATGATGACTGGCAATTTTGAATTTCAAGAGTGTGGAGCACATCATAGGACTCCTCTAATACATGTGACATTGTCTGAATGTGTCAGGTGGGATGCTGCTCTTCCAGCCAATGAAGGTCTGCAGCACCCTGATTATATATGTATAAGGATCATTAGCATAGTCCATGTGTGTTGTGGCAACCTGGAAGGTTATGAGGCACATTATAATCCACAAATTTACAAGATGATTGTGATTTATAAAGGTAAGTCGTATAGAAATGTGCAGAAATGTTAGTATATATGTACACATGTGTATGCACATTTTTATAGCAGAATCAGTGCAAAGGTTTATCAATGAGACCCTAGAGAAGAAACATTTTAAAACTAGCCAGAAAATCAGTAACTAAAAGTCTGTCTTATCTTTTACCAAACCCCAAAACAGCACCTAAAAATTGTATTTGTTTGCTAGGAGCCTAGAATATAAATACAATGAAGCAAAACCTAAACTCTAATCAACACTTACAAGGAAATTTGTTTTTATCTGTAGGCTCTGATAATCAGCAAATGCGCTACGCAGACAGTTATCCCGTCATGAAGATGACATCATTGCACACATCTGGTGGATTGTGTAGCAACCAAACTTTTCATAATGGCAACATATAGTAAAACAAAAGGGTGTCAGGAAAGAAATTAAATATTTTTAACAAATTTAAACAACTTCCTAGGTAGACCATAATATAAAAAATAGATTTTGTTACTCAGAAACCTATACTATGATGTAAGACTTCACAAAAAGAGCTCTGGAAAATGAATAAAAAATGCATAACAAACTGAAACACTGATCAGCCGCAACATTAAAACCACTGACAGGCGAAGTGAATAACATTGATTATCTTGTTACAGTGGCACCTGTCAAGAGGTGGGATATATTAGGCAGCAAGTGAACAGTGAGTACTTAAAAGAGATGCTTTGGAAGCAGGAAAAACAGGCAAGCTTAAGGATCTGAGCAATTTTGACAAGGAGCAAATTGTGATGGAGACTGGGTCAGAGCATCTCCAAAACAGCAGGTCTTGTGTGGTGTGTGCAATATGAAGTGGTAAATACATGCTAAAAGTGATCCAATGACAAGCAGTGAGTTGGCAACAGGGTCATGGGCATCCAAAGCTCAGTGATGTGCATAGGGAGCAAAGACTCCCATATGATCTGATTCCATAGAATAGCTTCTGCAGCACAAATTGGTAAAACATGTAATACTGGCCATGAGGGAAAGGTGTCAGAACAGGTCAGATAGTACATGCAATCAGAGGAAAGGGACGTGCCATAGAAAGACACCCCAATTTTAAGAAGAAAAGATAAGGCAAAAATAAAGCAAATTGACAAAGGGGCAGAAGGCTGCACGTTTATAAAGAATGTCCCCAGGGCACAGAAGAAGATGAGCAGCTGCAAATGAATACTACAGGTATGCACTATGCCTGGTTTCCTGCTATTAGCTATATTAGACAAGTCCATTCACTAAAGCAGCACAATCCAGCTGGCAGCCCATTGGCTCTGTCTCACACTCCAGGCTACTTTTTATGGACCATCACTTGGGTAGCGCTGAACAGGGTCAGGTACAGAATTTGCACTACAATTGCCGTTTCAGTTGCTGTTTCTTTAAGAAGAAGAGCAATAACAACTGCATTTCTACATGTAAATGGAGAAAAGCATTAGAAATTATTCACATCTGGGCATTTCCCTGCATTTTTCTGTACCTATGCAATGCAGGTAATCCATAGCACCTCAGGCAGTGTGGTAGTGTGGCGGGAGTAGGTCCCAGGCACAATGTGGGCATTTCTGCACTGAAGTGCATAGGTGTGGGATCATCCATGTCCGTAATTGATACAGGGGGCTGGTAATCGCCACACCTGTGCCACGTCCCCATTATAGAAAGGATAAACGTGAGTGGAGAGGGGAGAGAAAAAAGGAGAAACAGAAGGACGGAGGTTAAGGGAGAAGAAGGTTTGAGATGTGGAGAGCTGGTGCAGTGCAGTGCAAGTGAGTGAATGAGAGCAGATTTGCTGGTGAAGGCAGGCAGCTAGGAGAAGAGGCCCTAAAGAGAAGCGTGTGTCCGACACTCTGCAGGTGGGGGCAGAAAGAAGAGCTTGCTCCAGCTGAGCAGTTTTGAGGAGTTGGAGTGACTGGCAGTGTAGACGATTCGCCGCAAAAGTCTACGAAAGGATGTGGGAGTCATGGAGGCTTGGGAGGGAGAAATTCAGTGTGAGTGTCCTGGTCACTGGGGACCCGAGTCTCAGTCCGGTGAGTGAGCTGTACGGAGCCAGAGGATGGAAGGCAACCGGACAGAAATAAGGTTAGCTGCACCTGCTAATAGGGCAACTTCCCTGTTGCAGGGCCCGTATGGGAAGGAAAAGGTACCAGGTTTTTTAAAAAGGGACTGCTTCCAGCCTATTGATTTTAACCTCATTTTAAAAGATTTGTTTTATATTTTAACCTCCACCTTTATTTCACTGTTTTTATGGAGTTTTGAAGCACTCAACTTTGGACATTGTTTTTGGTTTTATTTTTGTTTTAATAAAAGCACATTTGCACTTTACACCATCCCCTTGCTCCATGTGTGATTTGTCCTTATTGCACAGCTCATCCAGTTACTGATGGTATTGGGTTCAAGAGGCTCCCAAAGCTGGAAGAGGGAGCATGGAGCACCGTCACAAATATTAAGTAGGGAATAAACAAAAGAAATATAGGCCAGGCACTAAAATAATTTGCATTTGGTTTAGCCTTTAGTAAATATTATACATGAATTTGTTTTAATCTCCATTGCAGTTAAGTATATTCTTCTTCCTCTTTTTCCACTTCAATGTGAGATCGATGTGCTTTGATCATCCTTCAGACATATGTCAGACCTCTTTTCCTTCAGATCTTTTTTACTTTATCCATCCACCTCCATTTTGGCTTCCCTTGCTTTCTACCCCGTACTTACATTCCCATCACTATTTTGACAACATATTCATTGTCTCTCCTAACCAAAGTCCATACCAATTCAGCCTGCTTTCCTTACTTTCTTAGATATGTCTCTCACATTTGTTCTACCTCATTTCTTTTTCGACCCTTTTTTTGTCATTCCACAGATTCATTCCAACATTCTCATTTCTGCCACATCTACTTCTTCTCCTGCACTCCCTTTGCTGTTCATGTCTCAGCTCCATACAAACATTGCTGGTCTTAATACTGTCTTAAAATCCTTCTCTTTAACCTTCGTCTTAATTCTTCAATTACATAATACTCCTTATACCTTCTTCCAATTATTCATCTACAATGTGCTCTGAGTTCCCTCTTCATCTAATTTCCCATCTTGGGTTACCACTGATCCTAGATATTTAAATGTATCCACTTGTTTCATTAGCTCTCCCTGCATGCTAACTTCTGAATCCTGATCATCATTATATCTCATATATTCTGGCTGTCTTCTTCTTATTTATCTTCAGTCCTCTGTCTTCCAAAGACTATTTCCATTTTCCCAACATCCTCTCCATTTCATATTTTCTGGTTCTACACAACACAATGTTGTTTCAAATATATAGTATGCTATTTGTTTCAAAATGGGTCAGTTTTTACATTTTTTGTTGATTTTATATTTAGTGGTACTTCAGTACTATTGTAAATGAGCTGCACTTATTACTTTACCTAAGAGGAACAGATATAGAAAAGTGCATTCGGGAAATCATTCTTTATCTAAGGAAGCATGAAGACCACTACTTATCCTTTGCCTATGCACAACTATGACTGCAGTTAATTATTGCTGGTGTTTTCCTGCAACATTTTTTTTACAGCCTAATATAGTTCTAAGTTCTAGCAATCACCTTGTGAGTCCTGAAAAACAACAGCAGAGAGAATTCTAGGAATATGAGAACAGTGGGTGTCTTACATGGATGAACATAGAGGGCATAAACTCCAGTGTGCTGAAGAAAGGGCCGACACTTTTAGACGTAAAGAGGCCCTGCGGAGTTTGCTTACCAAACTAATATAATGAAAAAATGGCATTCGATGGGTTCAGCTAAAGAGACCTTATACTTGATGGTCAGTAAAAACAGGAAAGTAGAACATGATTTATCATTTTGAAACAGTATGTGTGGATCAGCAGCAAAGTGGTAAATGGGAATGACAGGAAAAGTTACTCTGTGATGAACAGAATTATACAAGTGGCAAATTCACATGGCAAAGTACAGTAAGTAGCATTATGCTGTATTACCCTTTTACATTTTACTGTGGATTGCTTCCGATGAAAAAATGATATGAGCAGAGAATCATCAGTAAGGTTTAGAATAAAACAATATAAACCACAAAAACAGTAGAAAACCTACATCACAAGCAATTTGCCATGATCCCATCTGCTTCCATTGAGAGACACACCACCTGGACTCAAACCGGGATGAAGACTTGGGAGTAAATATGAAAGGAGACATGGAGGAAAGTGCAGAGAAAGAGAGAGAGAATGCCTCTCATTCATTTCATGTAACATCCCAACAACTTCTTTAAAGCATCACAGGTTGCAGGGCTTGACTTCTGAAACATCTCATTATCTTAAGCAAAAACAACTTTAAAAAAACATTTTCCTTTTTTAACAATGGATATGAACCCTTAAAATATAAAACTTGGTAACATGGAGAATTCACAAAATGTTGCAAGCTGGGATGTTAATTGTCTCATTCTTACACTAAGATGAAAAAGCGGTATCACACACTTGTATCACAAACCTGTAATGCATCATAAATAATTTTTCAATCATGGATGTTCATCATCCTCATCTTTCCTTTCAATGACAGCATATTACTGGAAAATATTGTTATCCAAAAGGATTTTCAAATTCTCCATTGCATGTTTCAATCTGGTTATCAACTCCCCACTTACCAAATGGCTTTATATTGTTTAGTGGAATCTCGGTCTTAAACACTTCTGCTTACTGCATAAAACCCAGCTAAAACCCATCCATCAAACCCTATTCATCTAAACCCACTTATCCAGAGCAGGGACAAGAGAAACTGGGGCATATCTCAATGCATAATGAGCACGTAAAAATGAAAGGATTGACCAAGGACAGCTAAAAACAAGGAAGTTCTCTCATTTTCAATCACAGAGAACTTTTGAACAAATGACATTTGGATAACTAATTTAATATTAAGGCCAATCACTTCTTACCCAACAATTATAATTGAATCAGTAAGATCTATCTGAGCTGAAAAAAGGTTCTGCTGGCCAGATATTTTACCACAAATATAACCAGGAGACTACAGCAGCTGCAGTATTGAGTCACTTGACAACCTCATTGTAGCAAATGAATTGATATTTTATTCAGATGGATGATACATCATGACATTTGGGAAAAAAAATTAAAGTAAATTAAATCCGGTTAACCTATACATTTCACAGTATACATTCTCTTCAATCCTGAATAAGAACACTGATAAGCTCAAAATGGCAGGAGATTTCAATTGTACATTCAGATCCTGTCTTAGATGGATAATATCCAACTGTAACTACAATGTAACCATAATTTTGCATTTTATCACAGACCATAAGTAGTATGACACATGAAGATTTCTTACCCGTGTTCAAGGCAATATTCTTTCTTTTCATCAATACATCATAGCTGTTTTGAAACCAACATTTTTTTTTCATCAATATCAATCTGCTTCCCTCTGACAAGTCTTGCAATCATGATATAATTTCTTTTCTGACAATGTCTGTCTTGCTCTGAAAGTTAGAATTTAAAATAACACTATTCAAATTTGTAACCTGCTACATTATAGCAGTTGGGGAAATAAATGAAAGTAAATCAGTTCTGGTTAACATATACACACCAAAGTGCACATTCTCTTTAATCACAGATATCAACACTCATAAGTTCATAATGGCAGGAGATTTCAATTGTGTATTCAAATCCTGCCTTAGATAGATAATTGCCAACTGAAACCACAAAATAACAATAACTTTACATATAATTAGAGAAGATAAAAAGTATGACTCATGGAGATTTTTTACCTATTTTCAGGACAATAGTCTTTCTTTTCGTCAGGGCAACACACAGTAATATATGCAGTAATACTGTACAGGATAATATTGTGTACATAAAAATCTAATTTATATATTATATAACATTGTGCATTCATCTCCTTATTTTATTCAACTGGAAAATCCACCCATTATAACACACTGGGGAAACAATGTGTTACAAACATGCGCATAAGAAGGACCAAAAGAAGGTAATTCCACTCCAGGCCAGGTGTTGACGGAGTGCAGTAAACCTTTCTCTTTTATCTTTGCAGACCAGACATGAGAAATTCTGTCTGATTCTGACAACGCCAATTCTGTTTCCGGCCCAATGACATCACTTCCAGTTCAGGCCCCCAAGGATGTCACTTCCGGTTCTGGCTACAAGAATATTAGTTTCAGTTCCAGGCCCCCGATGATGTAATTTCTGCCAACCTACTTTAAAAGCAAGACAACCTCAACTTGTATTCAGTTCTGTTTTCGCCTCAGCATGTACACTTCTGTGTTGCGAGTTATTAGTTATCGCAGTCTTATTCAAGTATACAGGTGGCTGCCCCAAACGTCTTTTGGTGTCAAGGTTTAATCATTTTACAAATGTCCCATTCTATTAAAAAAAATTAACTTTTTTACCTGAACAACCATTTAAAGCTGTTTTAAAATTTGGCACAAATGTATTAATGTTGTAATTAAGCATAAATGCTGGTCCCCCTGTAAAACTTTTAAGAACTTCAGTTATTTTGAGTGACAGCTACTTATTGGATTATTTGAATTCATTGCTTTCCAGGAGAATTGAAGATGGCATTGAAGTTAAATTTGATGTGAAATATTGCATTACTTGTTTCCTGCTCAATCGTTCTGTATTATGCACATTGAAATGTGAACTTATAATACAAATAAAGGGGATAAAACTGGACAACCATTGGAATTGGTTAAATGTTTTAAGTTGACAGAGAAACAAACACTCTGTTGAGGGCTCCTGATGAGAGAAATGATGTTTTCAACTGAGTTCAGGCTGTGAGTAATAGAAATTTAAACTTTAGTATCATGTTCAGAAAAACCTGTGCTAGCTTAGATTTGCATGCAGACAACGTAGGTTTGTGACTGGAATGGAGGATACTTATACTGATATTATAAATCAGCACCTAATGTCATATTACCTTTGGTAATAATTTTAACTGTAATAATAATAGGATTGGGGAGGCTGCAAGCATGGATCGAAAATCAGGAGCCACCAGTCCATCACAGGCCCCCTTGCGTACACACACACGCAAATACATGCCCACACACACAAGGGGTGAATTTGGAAAGTCCAATTCTTTTAACATGCATATGTTTGGAGTCGACTAAAAATTGTGTAAACTCCAAACAGACAACATCTGTGTGCAGCATTCAAACACAGACCACATCACCCATGAGGCAGCAGTGCCACCTACTGTGCCGCAATGAAAGCAATAATATATGGTAATTGATTAGGAGGGTAAAGATAGTTGTGTTGGTAGAGTATGTTGTTTATCTTCATCCATCCATTCATTTATTATGTAGCTGTGTCTTTTCCAGTTTCCCAGAATTGAGCTGCTATTGAATTGGTAAGGTAGGATCCAGAATGAGTGAAACGCGTAACAAAACAAATTGCTCAGTCCAAAAAAGTTTGTTTTAAAAAGGTTTAGTGAAAATTCAAAGCAACACAGTTCACACACAAAAAAAAGATTACATATGCAGGATAAAAAGGAAAAAATGTTTCTTCTACAAACTTAGCTTTTTTGTTGAACTTCGGTTACTTCTGTACTTAAAGGTTATTTCTCCATGGCAAACTTACATATGGTTTACCTATTACATTTAGTACATTCTATACGTATAGCACATTTAATATGGTCAACACGATACGTTACAGGATACGGCTTGAAAAGTGTTTCCACTGTATGCCTTACCAACTGCAAAGAAGAATATAAGCTGGGACTAATTTGTAGTCAGAGTAAAAATAAATAATTAGAATGTGTGGGGAATATAACAGAATCTCCCACAGACTTTGCATTAATATATAGGCAAACACTTTAACATAACTAAGAAAATACTTCTCTCAATTTAACATAACCTTACTAAATAACAAATGGCTCTTACATATTGAGCCCACTTAATATAATGATATCACCATGCAGAGTATGCCATAAGTCATTGCATTCAGGTGGTACCACATTCTCTTCATGTCTTAGTTTTGAGAAGTCAACCAAAATTACACCTTTTATTGGCTAACTAAAGAGATTACAATATGTACAGTAAGCTCCCTAAGGAGCTCAGGCCCATTCCTCCTAAATTCCCCAAATTTTGTGAGTTATCTTCATTAATAATTCGAAACTGGCCTTCTGTGAGTATGTGAGGCCTGTGAAACATACTAGTACCTTTTTCAAGGTGGGTTCCTGCCTTGTGCCCAGATACTACTTGCACAAATTGTGGACACCATATCCCAGGGTGTGAGAATGTGATGTTATGCTATGCTAAAATTATTTGTAGAAAAGGTAGTTTAGAAGTAACATGTTCAAAATTTAGGAACTGAGAAAATTTGAGGGAGTGTTGTGTGATGTGCAAATAAATAATGTATATGCATTGAATTAAAATCTGCTTTTATATGCAAATTAAGATAAGGTATCATTGCAGGTATTTTATAAACTAAATTAGCATGTACAATTGTATTCCCTATACAAAGAGAAAAGCTAATTTTTGTTGTTTTTAATAAAGTGAAGTGTGAGAACATACAAATATAAACCTCAATGAATCAACATTACACAGCTGAATCTACATATAACATCTAACAGCAGTACTAACAACCTTAAACCTTAAGCTGACCTTAAACAGCCAGAAGAGCCAAAAAAACAAACCTGTACTCTCGCCTGTGCTGATGCTGGTGCTGCACAAACAGCAACCTGCTGAGATAACTTTGTGACTTTTGGATCCGTTTTAAGCAGCTGTCAGCAAGCTACTCAATAAAGAATCCTATTCATTAATCAATGATCCTTTTTTTTTAATTTTCATTGCAATTATTGAACAGGGTGGCCTGTGCTACCCCCAAAACTGTTTGCAACATTCTTATGTTTTTATTTTCCTGAGCATAACAATAAAGAATAACAAACCAAACAAGATGAATGTATACCATACATTAAATTGCTATAATTTGCTTAGGATAAATAACATAAATAAGAATAAGTCTACAATGTGCATACCCTTAACTGTATATTATATAGCTTAATTGAGTGAAATCCATACTTGAGTAATATCTAAACAGCTGGATTATTTCACATTAAGATTAAATATGAGACAGGAAAACATATATTGAATGTTTTTTCAATCTCTTTTGGTAAGAAGGTAACTGAAGTATGGAATAAATTGCACTCATATAGTCATTCACCAAAGTAAGGCCTAAGTGATCACAGTTAGTACATCCATTAAAAAGCTAAGCAGATGTCTCCAAATTTCATCCCACTAAATAAGAGTCAAATAAGAGTTTGCTGCTACAAACAAAATAGGTTCTTATATATAATACCTTTACAAGGACAAATAAATAGTAGATGGAAATTAATGCTGTTTGCAGTAACCTTCAGTGTTTTTTGTAAAAAAAAATTATATTAATGCAAAAATTTATGGAGAAAATAGTTCTTCCTTCTGTAAAAGAAATGTGACCACAAACATTCCAACCTTGACTCAGTTTACAGCTAATGATTTTGTTCTGTCCCCACAGTGTCTCCACTGCACCGCTAAAGGCATGCTTCAGTCAGAGTGACACTCTTTCGTGCAACTTTTGTCCTTTGGCTTGTTTTGCCGAAAGAGCATTTTAATAGAGACAAGTACAAACCAGAATATTATTAGAAAACACAAGGAAATGAATCACTTGAGTCTGTGATGCCCGAGTTGCCTGCAGCTGGCACACTTCCCCTTAAACCCAGTCATAAAACTGAGATGGACTGGGCAATGAAGACATAAATAAGCAACATCTGGTGCATCAAACATACTCTGTTCCTTTTTTTTCCACACAATAAAATGTCCAGCCAAGTGCATTGCATGCATTTTCAATAAATAATTCAGTAAATAAGCCATAATAACAATATTCCCATTGGAGATTAAAATCATCAATAAATAAATAAATAATCCAAAATGGTTAAAACCAAGGTCCTGTTTCAATAGGAACTGTTTTATTCAATGAACCCAGCACCCTAAACTGTGAATGAGGACTGTTTCATTTATGTTAGGTAGAATGCCCAGAGGGGACTGGGCGGTCTCATGGTCTGGAATCTCTGCAGATTTTATTTTTTTCTCCAGCCGTCTGGAGTTTTTTTTTTGTTTTTTCTGTCCACCCTGGCCATAGGACCTTACTCTTATTCGATGTTAATTAATGTTGACTTATTTTATTTTCTTAATGTGTCTTTTATTTTTCTATTCTTCATTATGTAAAGCACTTTGAGCTACATTTTTTTGTATGAAAATGTGCTATATAAATAAATGTTGTTGTTATTGTTGAAGTTGTAGTTCAGAGCCTCCTTCCATAGTATGTATTTTGCATGCTGCAACACTTGTAGTAATTTCATTACTTTTACAATTAAATGATGTACCTTTAACCAATTCAGGAGTTCCCAAATGTTCTTTTTTGGTCAAGATATAAAAAAAAAGATAAAGATGAAGCTGGTAGGAAGCACAAAGACTTTTACAGGCACTGAAAGATGAAATAACTGTCTACACATACTTTTGCAGATTGTAATACTACTGACCACAACCACAGCACTTAGCAAATCATGGACACATTTAACATAAAAGGTATTGTGCATGAAAAAAAAATTGACCTTACATAATGCAATTTTGTTAAAAAAATCAATTATATACTGGCCTACTTCCTTCAAAGCAAACAATCTCTAAATACTGTGTATATTGTCACAGAATGTACAAGAGGACAAAGCTGAATGGAAACCAACCCTTTCTTTTTCAGGCTCTCACACACATTTATATTTAACACTATAAGCTGGAGCTTTACAGTGAATTAGTGCTTTTTGGTGAGCTATTGGTATTTGACATAAAGCGTTTAATGTGAATGCTATGCTTTACTGCAGACTGTACTTCTTAGAAGGGTCTTTAGTAATACTAAACAAAAATGTCAATGAGGGAATAATGCAGCTTCCAGTATCCTTGGAATACTTGTTAACCACTGGTGTACCCTGAAAATCTCCTTTAAAGGTACCCTTCGCTTCCACAGGGCTACTACTACCCAACCCATTACCATTATTTGAGCACACTTGAATAGAGTAAAGTTCTCCCACCCTCAGGATAATTTGAACTCTTGCCATTGGCTATGGGTAATAATTTTTAAAATCTGCATACCCTTTGCTGACTCTTATTTCGGCCATATTGATGAGCTACATTACAGGATTTTGGAAGAAAAATGAGCAAACTACAAAATTCTACAGATTTCTGTCTGTAAAGTTAAAAAAATGTTGAGGTAACACAGTGATGGCAGTATGTAATTTTGTAAAGATTTATAACAAAATATGAATTATGTGCATTTTTATGATACAGCAGTAAAAAGGTTTTGATCCCTGATTTTTGAAAATTGGGTAAAAAAAAACTTAGTTTTGGGTTAAAGTCACAGAATGGATAAAATTCTCCTTGACATTGCCCTTGTTGAATGCTCCTCTTTCTCTGTGCTACCATCATTACTTTATACCTAATGGTAAACTGCCATCAGCCGAGTAACCGTCAGCAATTACATATATTGTGAAATGATGGAACAATTTAGAGGAAATTTGTATTTGCATAAAAATGTATGTCACAGGAAATTATTGGCTGCATGTCTTGTAAGTTAACTTTGTTCTGATAAAAGAGAGGAAAAACTAGCAAATAATGTAAAAAATCTGCTTCTTATTTTAATTGGTGTAGTAGGCAGGATTCACATTTATGAAAAGTAAAAATTCTTAATTAAATATGTTTCTGATATGACATGTTTATCTATTGTACAAAAAGCAAAAACCGTGATAGAAGAGTGCCATCTATTGCTTGTGATGTATTGTAGTATTAAAATACCACTTGACACTCATTTTTTCAGTCTTCATTACTTAATTACTTTAATTAAATAATTTATACATCACTGCAGTTATTTTTAAAACATACCCCTTAGATATATTTAATAATGCACTGTACAGTATTATAATTGACTTGAGTTTATGCTGATTTTGCAGAGAACTTTGTAAAAGAAATACTTGTGTTTAATGATTTAGAAAAGCATCATTGTTTCATACATACATATATATATATGGTATATCTTCCATACACATTGTAAATAGAACAGTGGCCTAGAAAACGGCAATGTGTTTCATATCTTATTTGGAATGCCAGATGGTAGGACACCTGGCCGGGATTGTCAAAGCCCCTTTCAGGCTATTGATTGATACATTTCCATTATAACAGACCTGGATAATAGGTGACAGCCTGGGAGTTGCAGTTTAAAAAGACAACTATGTTAGCAATGAAACCTGTGACCATTTGTGCCTTTGGGTTTGGATTGCTAATATGATGACCCCATATGTTAACTGATTTCATGCTGACTCAAAAATGCTTCATAAATATGTCAGCATGACTCTGGGTGGACTAGTGGTCAGTACTTATAAGGCCTTTAGCCCTTGCCTAAGTGAGTCTGGGGTTGAAAGAATGATGACAAGGGCAAGGAGAATGAAAAGACCAGTATAAATATAGGCAAAAGGGTAGTAGGTAGGAATAAACTTCATCATGCGTTTATTTGTAGTGGACAGTGATCTAGTCACTACATGGATGGCTAAGAGGATATACTCTTTTATTCAGTTGGGCCCAGGGATTCATACTGTTTGTTATTGTATGAAATTTATTGATGCTAATGTCCGTTTTTGTTATGTCTTTCTGTCAGCATTTGGTTTCTGAATAAATATCCCATATTTTAAAACTATGGACTTTCCTGGTTTTATTCTAGGTTTGGGGATAGATCTACAGTTGCCCCAATTGGCTGCAGTAAGTATTTAGTGCCTTACAAAAGTAATTCAGGCCCTTTAAGCATTTTCTAATATTGTTGGAATGCCAATGGTACTTACATATTTGATTGGTTTTATTGCAAACTCACATACTCAAAACAACAACAAAAAAAAAATCATATAAAAAAAGATTTCTTTAAAAAGGGCTGGAATATGCATGAGTATTTAGCGCTCTGATTCATTTTAATTTGTTTTTAGTAAAACAAATAATAATGTGCTTATTCAGTCATTGCACATTTATTATTGTGATTCATTTTTTTATAATATTTTATTGATTTTATTAAAATCAAATAACATTCCACAGAAACAAGTCAAGTTTAACGAAACTAGGTTTGAAACAAATCAACCCCCATCCATGAGAAAGAGAGCTAGGTCATCAGAGTAAAACTTTAATAATAGTAAAAATATGTAAATAAATAAATGAATAAAAATACATAGAATAAAAAAGGGGGGAGAATGGTTCTTCTAAAATTTTATTGATTAGATCCTGCCAAGTTTTGAAAAAGTTTTGTACAGATCATCTAAATGACAATTTGATTTTTTCGAATTTTAGATAATATATAACACCAGTTACCCACTGACTTAAAAGATGTTGGTTAGGATTCTTCCAGTTGAGCAAAATAAGTCTATGTGCCATTAGTGAAGTAAAGGCAATTACAGTTTGTTTGTCCTTCTCCACTTTAAGCCCATCCGGGAGTACACCAAACACAGCGGATAGTGGATTAGGGGGGATTGTGGTACTAAGGCTGTCTGAAAAGCTTTTAAAGATTTTGGTCCAAAATGATGTTAATTTGGTGCACACCCTAAATATTTGGTCCAATGAGGCTGGAACTTGATTGCAGCGTTCACAGGTTGGATCTTGCCTTGGAAACATTTTGGATAATTTTAAATGAGATAGATGTATTCGATAAATGATTTTAAGTTGAATGATTGTATGCTTTGCACATAAGGAGCTTGAGTGAATTCTGTGCATTGCTACCTTCCACTCCTTCTCCGAAATGTTAAGTGAGAAATCCTTTTCCCACTGTACTCTGGGATCTTTGAAAGGGAGGGACTTTAAAATGTTTTTTATATTATGGAAATGCTGTCTGAGTCCTCAAGACTGATCAATATTTTTTCCAGAATAGAGGTGTAGCTGGGACGTGATGGAAATTGGGCAGGCTTTTTTAACAAAGTTTCTAATTTGAAGATAGTGAAAGATATGTGTTGCTGGACAGTTACATTTGGAGTGTAATCGTTTGTAGGATGCAAAGATGTTGTCTATGTACAGATCTCCAGTGATTTAGTCCCTGTAATAAGAATATAAGTTTAATGTCAAAAAATTATTTTATAAATCTATTCACATGTACAGGCCAGGCCAAAGTTAGCACACAGGGGCTCTCAGCAAGAAGTGCTTAGTCAAGCATAGGACAAGATAGACAAAGACAGCTGAAGAAATGTATAGTCACCCTAAAGACAGGTGTATACTATTTTGTCCTCTGTTAAAAGTAAGCACAAAATCTTCTTTCCTTGTTTGGAAATGGACTATTTGCCGACATGGGGGTCTGCACTTGGAGGAACCAGTATAAAAGGCTTGGACAGCAGTCAAACATTTTGAAGCTGACGGACGGATGGGTGATAATGTCATCTGTCCTGAAAATCCTTCCATCGCAGTGACGTAAAATGGCAGACTGTATAGATCAAGATCCCACCTTGGTAATGTCTTGCTATTGGCTTCCCATCTGTAATGTCGCGGAAATCATCATTAAAGAAAGCTGTTATTTTCTCGTATGTGATTTTTACTGCCGTATCCCGATGGGAGAGGTATCACCTTTTAATATCATATCTGTGTAGTTTTTGGTTACTTAAAATGCCGCAATTACAAAAGAACTTATTCCAACTAGGGAGCTACCGCCCCCTACAGAAACAGTCCTGATTGTTTTCCAGACATTAAAAAATGCATACGTTTCAGAAGGTGGAAAAAGGTGGTTTTCGGATAAAAACTTCTCTGTCTTAAAACACTTCCTACATTGGTTCCATATTCTGAGTGAGTGAAGCACAATTCTTTTTCTGTTTCTGTATTCAACAATAATAACTATCTCCGGGGTGTTAGACTTTGTGGTTAAGTATATTACCTTAAACAGGCATTGAAGATAAGATGTAAAGGGTCTGCCTTTAATAAATCCTGTTTGGTCTTGTGATATTACTGAAGGAAGCACTTTCTCAATCCTTCTAGCTAAGACTTTGAAGAATATCTTAACATCATTATTCAAAAGTGAGATTGGTCTTATATATAATGCACATTGTAATAAGTCCTTATTTTGCTTATGAAAGATGGTAATTAAAGCTTGATTGAAAGTTTGAGGTAGAATTGTATTGTCTCCCGCTTTTGTAAATGTTGCTAATAAAAGGGGAGCTAACTTAATTGAGAATTTTTTATAAAATTCGGCAGGGTAGCCATCAAGGCCTGCTGCCTTCCCACTCTGAAGTGAGTTTATAGCATGTAGAAATTCTGATAGTGTCAAAGGTTTATCCAATTCCTCTTCACTGAGAGTATCTAGTTGTGGTATCTGTAATGCATCCAGAAATGCATTACGTTGTGTTATGTCTTCTTTAAATTCAGTAGATTCTAAGGACTTACAGTAGTCTCTAAATGTGTGCATTATATTTTTATAGGCAATGAATTTGTCTCTGTCTGTGTTGGTAGTTGCTGGGAGTGCATTGCAAACTTCCTGCTTGTGGATTTGTTGAGCTAATATCCTATTAGCTTTCTCTCCATGTTCATAATAATGATGTCTTGATTTAAAAATGAGTTGTTCTGTCTCTTTAGTTTCAAGAGGCTGAGTTGTCTGTCTTTTCCTATGAAGTGCTTCATTTGGACACCTGGCATGTTCTTGATCTATCCTGGTAATTTCACTGAATAGCTCTGATATCTTCCTGGTTTCCAATTTATTTATGTGGGAAAGATATGAAATAATCTGCCCACTTAAGAAAGCCCTCATAGTTTCCCAAAGTATTCCTACAGAAACCTGAGGATGTATTTGTCTCTAAAGAATCAATTTGCTTGGATATAAATTCTGTACAGTTCTCATCCTATAATAAAAGTGGGTTAAGATGCCAGCTGTGAGATGAGTATGTGGAGCAAAATGATTTTAGCTCCATGATCAAAGGGGCGTGGTCGGAGATAACAATAGCATCATACTTACAAGATTTAATCATAGGCAAGAAATTGTTATCTATAAAAAATAATCAATTCTTGAGTAGCAGTGATGCACTGGTGAGTAGAATGAATATCCTCTTTGGGTTTTGAAATCCCTAAGGGTCTCATAAGTCGTGGTCAGTTACAAACTGTGTAATTGTCTTTGCAGTGTTAGATGTCATCACCCCTGACACAGGAGTCCCATCTAGGTCTGGATTTAAAATACTTTTAAAGTCTCCAGCCATTATAATTTTATGAGTGTTCATATTGGGAATGGATGCAAATACGTTTTGGATGAAGTCCCTATCATCCACATCCGGTACGTAGATATTTCTCAAGATCATCCATCAATCCCATCCATTTTCCAACCCACTGAATCCGAACACAGGGTCAACGGGGATCTGCTGGAGCCAATCCCAGCCAACACAGGGCACAAAGGCAGGAACCAATCCCGGGCAGGGTGCCAACCCACCACAGAACACACACAAACCCACTCACCAAGCACACACTAGGGCCAATTTAGAATCTCCAATCCATTTTGAATTTCCATTCAACTTTGGAAAAGGCATTGTGTGTCATTTTTTATTCATTTTCCCTTGTGATATTTAAATGACAACAGAGAGTGCTGGTCATGCCATACTGTCTCCAGCAAGTCCAGGGTATTCCTAAGAACTATAATCCCTGCAATTTGCAAATTTTGCCAGTGTTTCATATCTTGTAAACTCCTTATGAGAGGCACAATGGAATCCATAGTCTTTCTTGCCTATGAGTGCAGCTGCCTCATGTTGCAAGTTAATGTCCTTGTACTACACTAGTTTTAAAGAATTCCTTAAAGTCTTCCTCTTGACAATTTCACCAGGTAAGACCAACATTTTACCCCAAATAGCTTGAGTTATGTTAAACTCAACTTTCCTGAGTCGTCATATAGTTTGCCAAAATTTTTTTATGGCAGCTTGAGAGTCATTCTTCATGGTCACAACAAAGTCCTCTTATACATATACATTTAATTTCAACCAATGCCACAATTACAGCCTCCTTCTGTTTTAGATACCTCACTTTTAAGACAAGAAAACCTCTTACTACCTTTACACAGAAGTCCTCTTTTTTAAATTTGATGTTTTCCTTTAGCACTAGTGTGCAAATTTGTGTCCAAAGATTGCACATAATGGAAGACAATTACCCTCTTTTGTCAGTTTCCATCCATACATATTCAAACATTGACTCATAATCCAATTACAGGGCTCACAATGTATGTACTTCATATTAGAAAGTACTTTTATTTGTGAGTTATTCTGAAGGTATGCCATATTTCCTCACATATTAAAATGCACATTAGGTTAAACTAACTTATTATAAGAAAATGTGCATTTCAATGGGCTTGGATCCCATTCCCAGTTGGTTTCTGACTTTGATTTAGCAGACAAGAAAATTGATGGGTGACTGGATTAAATGTGTGTTTCTATAAAGAATCTCACTGATGATGGCCAAAAGTATGTGTACAACCCTCCAAATTATTGAGTTCCTGTGTCTCAGCTGACTCCCATTGTTAACAGGTGCATAAAATCATGCACATAGCAATGTAATCTCTGTTGATAAACCCTGGCAGTTGAAGAGCTCAGTGACTTTAAACGTGGCACTGCCATAGGAGGCCTCCACAATTCAGCATGTGAAATTTCTGATCTACTAGAAGTGTCTAGGAATAACAGCAGCTCTGCAATGAAATGGTAGGCCATCCAGATTCACAGAGCTGATTGCTGAAGTGCAGAGTGCAACAAAATTACCTATCCATTGTTGCCTCACCATTAGCAATATCACCATAGAAGTGTATTTGAGAGCTTTGTGATGTGTGTTTCCTTGAATAATTAGCTGTACGCAAGCCCAAGATCACTATGTGCAGTGTCAAGAATAATTAGTAGTATAAAGCAGATTGCTATTAGACTCTGGAACAGTGGAAACATATGGAGTGATGAATCACATTTCAGTATCTGGCTTTGGTGAACACTAAGAAAATTCTATCTTCTGGACTGCAAAGTTCCTACTGTTGTGTTTGGTGGAGGAGAGGTAATTCTCTGAGGAGGTTTTTCAGGGTTTGGGCTAGGCCCCTTGTTAATGTTACAGCATACAAAGACATTTTAGACAATGGTGTGCTATAAACAAAATATTAAGCAGATAGAAGGCACTGTAGATAGGAGACTATTTATTTTATCATTCACTATTAAAAATTATACGCAATGTGGCTCAGTTATCAAGAGGCTGCGCTGCTGCCTTTTAGACCCAGTGTCATAGATTGCAATCTGTGCCTGTGTGGGTTTCTCTCTGAGTACTCTGGTTACCCCACTATCCCCAAAAGACATGAAGGCTGGTGTGTGTGTTTCACTGAGCCCTACAATGGTCTGGTTCCTTGTCCAGCCTTCTATTCAGTGTTCATTTGATAGGCCCCAGATTGGGATAAGAAGATTGGGATAAGAATGATATGTTAAGTAAAGTACTACAGTACATTGAAAACAATGTAGAGTTGCAAGAGCCCCAAGTGCTGTGGATTATCATTCTAAACACAAGGGAAGAAGTTTTACTTTCACTTCTTTCGTTATTTCATAGCTGTATACTTTGCTGCATAGAGTAAAAAAAACACAAAAATGGATATGGCTTATTATTTAAAGAAATTTAGAAAGATTCTCAGTGTTGCCTTCCCTTAAAGTCTACATTTATTTTTATGTCTTTCTGTAAATAATAATTCAATGCAATGTCATAAAGTGGTTACTCTGAAAAACATGAAGCACAAAAGCTGATCTTTCTCAACAATTACGTTTAGAAAACTAATTAGCACTTATGTATATAAAAGTAATTGCTACTTACTTGTATGTAGAAGTATACAAAAGTACAGTACAGTATACATCAAAGATAAAGTAAAGCAACAGGGAACAACAGTAAAAGTGTTTTTAAGAAAACTATTTTTAGAAAACTTAATATCACCATTTGCACAACAAAATGATAACCATTTGCCAGTTTTACAAAATTTTGTCACCTGCTTTTTAAATCTGAATGCATAAACAAACAAGCAACTTCTTCAGCCTATGACAAAGCCAAAACTGTGAAAGTAGCCCAGATATCACCACCTCAACATCATCAAAGTGGTATTAATTTGTCACCCCTCTTCTCCTTGACAGTCCTACTAGGTTACTACTATGCAGTATCAACACTTGTCTGATTCCGTTCATCTCTCCAGTCTGTCACATCTCAAATGCCTTAACACATTTTTTTTTTCCTTATCCATGTTTAATTGAGGTCAAAAATGTGTGAGTTCTTACACAGGAAGAAATGCTTTCTCAGATGTAACAGACATAAAGGAAAACACTTCTAAGTCAGTATAATTGTTAACTAGAAGAAGCAATATATAATGATAAAAATAATTGCTATGCTACAAACAGTTTGCATATAACTTTTTAATTATATTAGCAATTATACAAATTGTGAGCTTTTTCAGTGTGGTTTTTCTGAACTTAACTAAGTTGGAACTTCATCACTGAAGGCAAACCTACACCATTCAGGCGCTTAATGCTTATTCAGAACTTTGCACAGTTGCTGACAGAAAAAGCCATGCTTGCATGTCTGACCAACATGTAACATGTTGTTACAAGAGAATATTAAAATACATTAATGAATTTTATTTAAGTGGGAGACACCAGGTAATGTATGTGCAACAAAAAGCAGCGTGGGGAACAATGGCTGGAAACAACCACTGTTGTGCTGGAATACACCTGATTTGTCTGTTAGCAAATTACTTTCTAGCCATCAATCCACTGATCAAACTCATTTCCAGAATTTCTAGAGTAACAGGGAGCTACAACAACAATACAGCACATTTTCATACACATGATGTAGCTCAAAGTGCTAAAAAAAAGAAAAAAAATACTAAATTATTTAAGAAAAATAAAGAATGTGTATCAAAAAATAAATGGATATGGGTTTACAAAACATTCATATAAAATCAGTAGAGTCCTTATACAGTATATCATATTGTCTTTTATATCTCTACAGATGTGTCTGATGATAAGGTCAGATGGCTGGGAGAATGGAAAAAAAAACTCCAGATAAGCAGGAGAAAAAAAACTAAATCTGCAGGGGTTCCACCCAGCCCCCAATAGGTTTTCTATCTAATATAAATGTATTTAAATTATTCCTTATTTTTTCCAGGCATTATCACAGAGGATTTGATGCAGTGGGGCTCATGGATAGTTGGGGCACCCACATGTATTCCAGCATCACAGACAGCTGCATAGTGCCTCAGGTTAGGTGGTGGGGCACTGAAAAAAACGGAAAAGAAATCAGAGAGAAGTATAGATTAATAATGAATACAAATATATGAAAAATATGATAATGATATATATTTATAGTATATTAGGAATAGAACAAAAATGTAAATATTAAAAGCAAAACATAACAATAATAACATAATAGTGAGTTTTTGCAAGTTTTTAAAAATGTTCCAAGGTGTTAGCCTTGCATATCTCTGTTGGTAAAGTATTCCAGATTTTTGGTCCATAATTTCAAAAAACCTCCTCACCATTTCTTTTATGCGTAGTTCTTGGAACAATGAGCAGACAACCAATAGAGTATCAAAGATTATGACTGGGAATGTAAGGGGACAGGCACTTCAAAATATAGGGAGGAGCAAGATTATTGAAGCGTTACATACCATTAGTAGTATTTTAAAGTCAATTATACACAGGTAACTAATGTAATGATGCTAAAAATTGTGAGATTTGCTCAGATTTACTTTTCCTAGTTATGATTTTTGCTGCTGCATTATAAACTAATTGCAACCAATTTATGTTTTTTTTTGGCTAGCTAGTGCTTGTATAAGCAGCTTTCAGCCCTGAAAACAAATTAAAAATCATCAGTCAACCTAAAATTCTTTTCAGATGTGGAAAAAAATCCATAAAAATAAAGGAAAATATATTAGTTCCACACGGACAGTGGTCTACCTAAGAATTCAATGGAAATTCCTGACACTGATAGGCAGCGTCACTGCTCAGACCTTAACCAAGTCAGTATAATCATAACTGCTGTTTATTATTTTAAAACATGATAACCATTATGCTAAAATATTTCTTTACTTTTGATGTAAAGTTATGTACTGCATGCAAAAATAGAAAACAAAATATAAAAAAAAGTTGATATACAATTTTCTTCTCCCTTTTACACATGACATTAGACATACAGTGCATCCGGAAAGTATTCACAGCGCATCACTTTTTCCACATTTTGTTATGTTACAGCCTTATTCCAAAATTGATTAAATTAATTTTTTTCCTCAGAATTCTACACACAACACCCCATAATGACCATGTGAAAAAGTTTACTTGAGGTTTTGCAAATTTATTAAAAATAAAAAATTGAGAAAGCACATGTACATAAGTATTCACAGCCTTTGCCATGAAGCTCAAAATTGAGCTCAGGTGCATCCTGTTTCCCCTGATCATCCTTGAGATGCTTCTGCAGCTTAATTGGAGTCCACCTGTGGTAAATTCAGTTGATTGGACATGATTTGGAAAGGCACACACCTGTCTATATAAGGTCCCACAGTTGACAGTTCATGTCAGAGCACAAAACAAGCATGAAGTCAAAAGAATTGCCTGTAGACCTCCAAGACAGGATTGTCTCGAGGCACAAATCTGAGGAAGGTTACAGAAAAATTTCTGCTGCTTTGAAGGTCTCAATGAGCACAGAGGCCTCCATCATCCGTAAGTAGAAGTTCGAAACCACCAGGACTCTTCCTAGAGCTGGCTGGCCATCTAAACTGAGCGATTGGGGGAGAAGGGCCTTAGTCAGAGAGGTGACCAAGAACCCGATGGTCTCTCTGTCAAAGCTCCAGAGGTCCTCTGTGGAGAGAAGAGAACCTTCCAGAAGGACAACCATCTCTGCAGCAATCCACCAATCAGGCTTGTATGGTACAGTGGTAAGACGGAAGCCACTCCTTAGTAAAAGGCACATGGCAGCCCACCTGGAGTTTGCCAAAAGTCACCTGAAGGACTCCCAGACCATGAGAAAAAAATTCTCTGGTCTGATGAGACAAAGATTGAACTCTTTGGTATGAAAGCCAGACGTCGCGTTTGGAGGAAACCAGGCACCACTCATCACCAGGCCAATACCATCCCTACAGTGACGCATGGTGGTGGCAGCATCATGCTGTGGGGATGTTTTTCAGTAGCAGGAACTGGGAGACTAGTCAGGATAAAGGGAAAGATGACTGCAGCAATGTACAGAGACATGAATGAAAACCTGCTCCAGAGCGCTCTTGACCTCAGACTGGGGTGACGGTTCATCTTTCAGCAGGACAACGACCCTAAGCACACAGCCAAGATATTAAAGGAGTGGCTTCAGGACAACTCTGTGAATGTCCTTGAGTGGCCCAGCCAGAGCCCAGACTTGAATCTGATTGAACATCTCTAGAGAGATCTTAAAATGGCTGTACACCGACACTTCCCATCCAACCTGATGGAGCTTGAGAGGTGCTGCTAAGAGGAATGGGCGGAACTGGCCAAGGATAGGTGTGCCAAGCTTGTGGCATCATATTCAAAAAGACTTGAAATTGCTGCCAAAGGTGCATCGACAAAGTGTTGAGCAAAGGCTGTGAATACTTATGTACATGTGGTTTCTCAGTTTTTTAATTTTTAATAAATCTGCAAAAACCTCAAGTAAACTTTTTTCAGGTTGTCATTATGGGGTGTTGTGTGTAGAATTCGGAGGAAAAAAATGAATTTAATCCATTTTGGAATAAGGCTGTAACGTAACAAAATGTGGAAAAAGTGATGCGCTGTGAATACTTTCCGGATGCACTGTATATAATCAAAATACTTCTGTGTTTGTGTGTGTGTGTGCGCATGCACATGTAGCAGTCCACTCTGCTCACGCTCAAACACAGCCACTATATGTCGCATGCAAGTACTTTTAAATTTTTTCGCTGCTTGCATGTACCTCAGTTCTCACTACAAAAGGCGAGTCTGTGTGTGTATGAAGCAGTCCAATCTGCTCACGCTCAACCACAGCCATGGGAGTTCTACGGAATAGGTAGAAGCTTATAGAAATGTGACTTGGACTTGGTGAGTTGGTGCATGCATGCACTTATACAGTTTTTCACGGCTTGCATGCACCTCACTTCTCATTCAACCTAAGCATACAAACTGAGCTTTGTGGTACATGCAAATTGTATGTTCACACAATGAGATACCATACATTTGTCTCGGACAGGTTCCAGCTCAATTTGTGCAACAGCTGCACTCGACTACATGCCCTCAGACAATAAAGGCGATGACCTGGTTGTTATCCCAGACTTTCTTGCTGTATCAGAACTGTCATTGTTGCACTTAGATGTGACACAGAGAAGGAGGATAGAAACACATCAAAAATGGAGATTCATGAAAGACATGGTTGAACATGCCCTATTGACTGGTGGACAGTGGAGTACCAACAATTAATAAGCATATGTGCAAATCAAATTTTCTACTTGCTGTTTATCTGACTTTAGTGAAGACGAGACACACCTATGATCAATCCTATGCTGAGAACACAAACTGAGGGCAAACTTTCAAGTGCACATTTAACTACTGTACATTAAAACATGTAGACTTTGCCTATTCAAAACAATCTGTGCTGTAGACATTCTTTACCTCTTCACTTTTCTGGATTGAATTTAATGGCCAACGTTTCTTTAAACTTTTATTTAATGTGAGTACTGATAGGGCTGATTGTAAAGTGGTGTTTTCCTAGAGGTTTATTTAAGTGAATTCTTTAATATGAAGATGGAGAGGATATTATTACATTTTTTAATTTAATAACTGACTGGTTGACTAACTTCTTTTGTTAATTTGCTTGATTAGTACAGCTGTTTTCTTAATGTAGATGTTTGTAATATATGTTATCCTTCATTTTGTTGTCTGCTTTTGTTTCTTTGCATCATGAGGCTCCTTTACATATCTCACAAAGGTTTTATAATCTTGATATAACAAGGCTATTGGACACCAGTGTTTAATTCCCTGCTTTGTTTTCTTTTCTGACAACAAAGCTGTTAAGCTCAAAATCATTGAGGTAGTCATTTAATATTTCCTTGTAAACCTTGATTAAGTGTTCTTTTATAAGCTCTGAAGAGGTTGGATAAAATTCCACCAGGAATCAATAGCATCTTAAGGCTTTAATTTTCCTACATTTTAATGCTACTTCCAGTTCTTACTTTTAATCTCTCTCTGCCTTCACAGTTGCTTATTACAGTATTTAATCTTTTAATCTTTACTCTTTCACTGACTTACTTTTAAATAAGTCCTTGTAAAACTGTTTTGACATTTATCATCTTTTTACTGTCGTATGTTACATTTTTGTTTCTGTGTTGCAAGCATTCTGTTCATCTTTTTTATTTCATTATCAGCAAGTTTTCCTTTTTTCTATTTTTATTTCTTCCTCCATTTTAAAACTATATTTCCATGTTACTAGTTCTGTTTAGGTGGCATGGTGGCGCAGTGGGTAGCGCTGCTGCCTCGCAGTTAGGTGACCTGGGTTTGCTTCCTGGGTCCTCCCTGCATGGAGTTTGCATGTTTTCCCCATGTCTGTGTGGGTTTCCTCTGGGTACTCCGGTTTCCTCCCACAGTCCAAAGACATGCAGGTTAGTGGCGATTATAAATTGTGCTTGGTGCATGTGTGCCCTGCGCTGGGCTGGTGCACTGCCTGGGGTTTGTTTCCTGCCTTGCACCCTATGTTGGCTGAGATTGCTCCAGTAGGTCCCTGTGACCCTTTAGCTAGGATATAGCTGGATGGATTGTTCTGTTTAATTTAATTGCATGGCATGCAATGCATGTAAAATGGAACATAACATTTAATTAAAACCCAAAACACCAAGTAATGAAACAAAAAAACCAAAGAATAGGCTGTGTGGCATATTGGTTAAAACGTTGGTTTGTGGGCTCAAATCTGGCTACAGACAATGTGTGAACATGAGCACATCACTTCACCTTCACATTGGTCAGCCAAACAAGTTAATAAGAATAACGTGCACTAAGTACATTATGAAATAAAATTTCTGTGTGTGCATATAGATTTTTTTTCATTAATGGTCATAAATGTCATGGTTGAAAAAATATATCGCACTGGTTAAAAATAAAACTAACAATGATGAGTGCAATGTTCAAAGCTTAATCCTAAAAAAGTTGGGAAGGTGTGTGTGTGATGTTAATAAAATCAAAATTTGGAAATGCAGGTTAAGACTTAAGTGGAACACATGGCAACACCTTCCAAAAATGCTGTGCAGAAAGGCTCGAGCTCATCTGAGCTAAATTGTCACACAGATGAAATTTGTGCTGTGGTCTAACAAGTCATCCTCTTAAATGCTATGGAAGAAAAGGATCACCAGGTTGTAGTCCTAACTTACATTTCTGTATGTATATTAGTGACAAAACAATGTTTATTAAGCTCAGTTATCTGAAGTATTACTGAACCATGTGGTTACATTAAAATTTCATCAAGGAAATGGAATGTTAAGGAAAAATATTCTTAACGTATTCACTATTAGTTATTAACTTAGCCCCTTACATAGATTTTTCTACATTCCCTGTATCTGTTAATAATTTTATATAGTCGAGAGGATGAAATAGCTCAGTTCCCTGTTACTGAGCATGGAGAAAGTCCTTCTTATCAATCATGCAGTTTTTCAAAAAGTGGAGACCCTCAACCCCTCCTTGATCACCAATGACTGAGCCTTTCATGAATTCTGCTTTTATATCCAAGTACAACAGCATCATCTGTTGTCTTTCAAACATTCCACAGCCTTTGTAGTGTTATATTTCATCTGTCTCAGCTGTTTTAGACTGTTTCACATGCATCAAATTTAAGAATGTATATGTACAAATAAAAGATAAAAGCTTTTATGTTGTAAATATTCAATTTTTATCATTTTACTGTTTTCAATTTAATGCATGTCAAAGAAGATTCAAAAATGACAGCTTTTTAATTTATTTTATTTTTATCAGCATTTTTCGTACTATTCTAACTTTTTAGAATTGAGACTACTGGCACACACAAACAAAACCAAACCTATCAGACAAAGAAAAATGATTAGGAAAAGGACTACACGGCAGTCAAGATGTTCTATTATAATGAGATTCATTTACCAGTGAAACAGGAGGTTTAAAAGAATTTCTAATGTTCAACATACTGTGACACATCTTATGAAATTCAGATTTTTAAAATTTAACACTAGTCTGTGTACTTTTTGAAATATTTATTTTATACAGTAGAGTAACTGACAAAGGAAAAAACATATAAGAAAACAGGTTTAATTATAGTATGTCCCACAACACAGCTAACATGAAAATACATAAATTAATAACTTTTTGTACTTTTTGCTATTAAATCATCTTAATTAATTCAGTAACTGAGAGATCTGGGGTTGCAAAATAGTATGTGGTTTAAAGAAAATTGAGAGATAGATAAGTTTGCCTCACCCACATAAGCAACAAAACAAAAGGGTATTATGACAAAAGAATTTACAAAAGCACAAGTTCTAAATGCCATATACAAAAGGAAATGTAGGATTTTATTTGTAAAGCTAAGTGTCAAGAAGATCAGGAGAGAAGATAATCTTACCATCATTCTGCATCTCCTTTTATGGCAATGGTATGGATGCAATGACATCACATGCTTATTCACATTAACGCACCTCTCATGTGACCATGTCCCCACATTTGTATGCGCATTCGTCTAGTTTCCACTAATTCCACAGATTCCGTTTTCTCATGGGATTCAGGTAGTGACTCATTGACGCATACACAGGAAAATAGTTCTACAGTTAAAATATCTTTGTTTAAAACATTTTAGTACAAATTCAAAGCAAAACAGTTTACACAAAAATAAAGAAAAAAAAATGATATCTTCAAAAGAAAATTTCTTATACAAGATGTTTCTGTTCAAGGCTTACATATCTTGGTATGTTTCTTTGAGTTTCTCTATACATGAGTTTCTCTATGTAACATACAGCCTCATGTTCTTTAGTCAAACATGCAGACGTGAAACATGAATGGTCAGAAGACTATGCTGCCATTGCCCCATTGAAAACAAAGCAAATCAAACAGTTATTTTTCTAGCTGACTAAAAGCTGGCTAAAATTCTGTTATTGCAGTTCAAATGAAGCAGAGTAATAAGGAAGTCCCATTACAAGTTAGCTTTAGGGGTTAAACAGAATCGTCCATTATCTATGTAGCAATAAGAAACATTCTAAATTAATTTAAGCAAACATTCATGTGCACACTTATTCTTCATGAAAATTTGTCAATAAAGTCATATTTCTTTAAATATCTTGAGTAGAGTACACTGCAGAAATTTGATGTAATTTCACAATCTACCATTAAAAAAGAATTGTAGAATTTTTAAATCTGTCATTCTGAAAACTGAGAAATTCAGTATGTTGTGCGACTTCAAATATGGATTCATTTTCTGTTTCAAAATTTCCTTGAGAGCTAATTTTTTGTATTGTAATTTTGAATTCATGTTGTATAGTATCGCATTTTACTCATCCAGTAAACACTCTTGACAATAAAACAAATGTAAATTATTGAAACCCCAGTAGAGTCTCATGCACACACAACTGATGCTGCCTGTAGAAACAAAACCAGTGCATTGATCAAACTTCTGGCACACAAGCTTGTTTTTTGCTTCTTAAAATCTCACTAGGTGAGTTACATGATTGTGACTGCAGAAGTTAAAAGAATGCAATCAACTTACCTAGATATCAATGGAAAAACAAATGACCTAAGCATGGCTGTGGATTTACGTTACACAAAAAACAACCTCTTTGCTGCACATCATGATGCAATATTTCTCACACACTACAAGTTATCAGCAAAGTGCCACAATGACCTGTTATCCATCATGGTCCATTGCAGTGAGCAACTTCAGTGTCACATTTTAACGCTAATTTTAACTCTCTGTTAGTGTACTTCTACATGAACCTGAATGTGCCACAGACCCTCAACTATGAATGCATTGAATTTTACATCACTTGAGTAGGAATCTACCACCTATGAAAGTCATTTAAGCCACTACAGACATATGTGGACTCCATTTTACTTAAATAATATTGTAAAGTGCTATTTAAAAAATAAAAAATTATATGTACTTTATTAAAACATGTATTAACATTTATTGACCACTGATATTTTTGAATATGACTCTTTGTTACAAAAATCTTCTTATACAACACGCTACCGTGGCTGTCCGTTTGTCTGTCCAGGATTTTAAATCACCTGTAGTTCACAATCCGTTTGAACTATTGACCTGAAATTTGGCACACATATACTACATGACATCTACTATCCGCTTTCGGGGTGATGATTGACCACCAAGGTTATTCCTCTTTTTATTTTTATTTTATTTTATTGTAGAATCAACTCTCAGCAGCCACCAGCAGGGTGGCAGTGCACCGCATGCATACTGGCGCCGTTCTCACTCTGTACCACCTTCGCCCCTGCCTCTTCATTTCTTAAATCATTCTTGAGGCAGAATGAAGGCTTAAGTGAAAAATTAAGGAAAACGTACTAAGTAATTGCAACACAAACACTGACTTAATCAGTTTTAACGTGAAAAGATGCAGACGAAAGAAGAGAAGAAGCAGGCTGCAAGTGTGGAGAAAAGAAGAGCTGCTCAGGAAGAAGCAAGCGTATCAACATCTGAGCAAACGAATGCTAAACATACAGAGCAAGAGTATGAAAACTATGAATGCTCGGGTCAAGTGTATTATGAGCCGTTACTGGTATGTTATAAACAAAAATGTGACAACTGACTGTAGATCACAAAGGGGGGAGAATTCCTTCCCCAATTCCTTCTGTTTCAAACACATGCAAAGACACTCATACAAGTTCAAGCAACCCCCAAATGCACCTGCATTTAAAGTAATCTTGCAAGACTCCACTGTACGTTTAGAAGGACTAACTCAAAAACAAATAATAATAATACCCAAGAAATGTCTACACTGACTCTTCAATGAAGCAACCAAACAAAAAGCTAAACATTTTCCAACTTTCAAAGCATTTAACTTTTATTTTGTTTGGTGTTAAAAGAAAAAACATACATGATGTACAAAATAATAAAAGAACGCAACCAACCAGCATGTTGTTTCAGTAACGTTCTGGAAGAATGATTCTGGCTTTCATGTGAAAGGTCTGGATGGCTGCACAAATTTAGAGCTGAAGATAGTGACACCACCCTAGAAGGACCATGACATTATTTAGTAGCAACAGGAAAAGTGTGTTCACTTTCAGATGAATACATATGGCATCTTACAAAGAGGATGTATGTCATCATACAGTGTTTACCAATACATTTAAATTATTCAACAATCGTCCACCTACTGGTCTGAGGTGCCAGGAAATTCTCCCAAAGACCGTTACTAGTGACAGATGGCCGGGATAGTTCAAATCAGTATGTTGCCACTGTGAATCTCACCATGATAAGCAAATGGATAGAAAAACAGAATTAATAATAATATTAGTTTAGGATCTGCACTTCTTTTCACAGATTGAATAAGAACAAGCATGCTATGTGTGTCACTTTTGCAATTTAACTGGGGTATGCGTTCATCTACCAAACGTCATAATTTCTGAAATAATATAATAATTCTGTTACATACATGCCATTTCCAAGCACCATGTGAAGTATAATTCTGGCAGTGTATGGAAAGATTAACCTCAGTTTAAATTTACTTTGTTCGTATTGATAAATACGTATGTTATTTAATTCTTTGAAATGTATCTTATTATTGTTTTCATCCTTTTGTTAGTAATTTCACTGTATTCTTTTTCATTTTATTTCCTGAATATGTCGCCATTATAGAGTATTTGCTATGGAAGCATGAAATGATGACGTGTCAGTCCCTTTGTTAATTAAGAGTGACAAGTTGTGGCAGTTAACTGTCTGTACTTCACATAAAAATAAAGAAATAAATGACTCTCTTAGTATACAAGTGAATTATTGTATTAAGCACTTTTGGTATTCAATTATGAAATTGAAACCGCAAGGCTGCTAATTGAAACTTTATTTGCAAGTCACTATGTGACACTGAGAAATTCACTTAACCCCCTTTTGCTCTATATATACAAATACACTAACTGTACCATTTTTATGTCATTTGGCATATATTAAATACTAGCAAAATACCCGCGCTTCGCAGCGGCGAAGTACTGCCTTAAAAGCGACAACCGAACAATTCAGCGGCAGCCATCAACTCATATGCAGAACCATAGGTGAAGGACTTAAGCATTTCACTCTTATAGTGCTCCTGTGTAGTATAATTATCTCCTGTACCGTCATTAATCCACACCTTAAGAACCTGTCCCAGTCATTCAATACATAAGACACAATGTTCCTCTGGATATCAAGAATGAGCCTGATATGGCCGTGCAATATGTAACACAGAGAATGGAAAAGGCAGGCTCCATCTCCGGGCATGGAAACCACTCGGTAAGTGACAGTTCTTTGATCGATGGTGATCACCTCAATAGACATGTTAATGGGGGTACGGTTGGAACGATAAAGGAAATGAGTACCTGAACAATGTAAAGTAAGTCTAAAATACCTACACAATAACTATAATCGTAATAAATGAACAATAAAACAGTGGATAAGCCGTGGATTAAATAAAAAGGCTGCAGTTATCAGCAGGGAAACGTGACTCCCATGGCGAAGCAAGGAAGAGCAGCCTTATATAGGCAGGCAACCAACAACGTGGGAGGCGTGGAGATGGGGGACCCAATGCCGCCTCACACGGCGACTGAGCTGCAGGCTATGAACGTATATATGTACGTAAGTAGGATTCAGTTAGCGTTGGGAACCCACATACCAAATTTCTTGAAGATGGGCCCATAAGTAACAAACACCATTGGATAGTTCAATATGGCAGCCGACAGTGGCTTCATACCACCGAAATAAGTACTGTCAGGGATGCCAGGGGCCATGACCCAGCCGGGACGCCATGAGGGACCGGATGTGGGTCTGAGCCCACCCTGGATCATGTGGGAGCTGCCTTCCGGGATGTTCTGGGGGCCACGGGTCGAGGGCATGGAAGCCCTACCCTGTAGGGGCCCGTGGTCACCGCCAGGAGGCGCCCCAATGCCTTGGGGACCTGTTGCCCCAGCACTTCTGCCACACCAGGAACTGCTGGGGGGAAGACTTTGGACGGCGCCCGGAGGGCAGCCGGGAGGACAGCCGGCACTTCCGCCACGCTGGGGCGTGGCCAGATGAGGAATGCCGGGAACACCTGGTGCTCATCCGGGAACCATATAAAAGGGGCCGTCTCCATTCATTCAGGGCTGGAGTCGGGAAGAGGAAGGACGAAGCAAGAGAGGAGAGTGGAGGCGGGCCGAGAAGAAGGCATTGTGGCCAGGACTGAGGTTGTTGGGGTATTGTGCACATTTGACTGGGTCTGTGTGACCATTATTGTAAATAATAATTGTAAAATAAACGTGTGGTGGTTGAGTAACAACATGTCCGCCTGTCTGTGTCCGGGTCGGCTCCACAGTACGTATATTGGTTTCGGTTAGCACAGGGAAGCCGCCTACCAAAGTTCGCGAAGATGGGGCCATCAATAAGAAAGTTTAACATGGCGGACGTTGTCAACCATTATGACCGTTACACGTAGAATTTCTAAATGAAACCTGCTTAACTTTTGTAAGTAAGATGTAAGGAATGAGCATGCCAAATATCAGCCTTCTACCAAAACGGGAAGTTGGAGAATTAGTGATGAGTGTGTCAGTGAGGGCTTTGCCTTTTATTAATATACAGGTAGATAAAATGAGAAGAAAGCAGATCTGTTACAACACTGCGGACACAAATAAAGAGTAGAGACTTGTGGTGCTGATTTAAGCTTTATTGATGGGGGGGGAGTGATTGAATGTACTGAAGGTCCTAATACCTAACATGATACACAAGAAAAGCTAATGAGTGACCTGCAATGTAACCAGCAAAGACTTGCTTCATTACATCAGCACAAAGACAATACAGAGACCTGTGCCCATATTTATCAAGCATCTATGAGCAGGAAGACGTTCCTAACTGTTTCAAAAATCTCAGAATTGGTTCTGTTCTTATGATCTATGAAATGGAAGTGTTGGTAGCGTTAGGTGTTTTGGCCATAGGGAAAATGTTGCTTTGCAGTAAGGATGATCTGGGTATGTCACAACCAATGATTTCTTGAATTTTACACCAAACTTTAAATGCCCATACAGTGCATTAGGTAACAGGCAGATTTATACATTTCCCCACCACTCCAAATGAGGTCAAATTAAAGTAAGGTGCATTCATGCATATCACTGGTTTTCAAGGAATTGTTGGTGTGATTGACAGCATGCACATAAAGATTATTGCCCCAAGTGCAGATAAGCATGCATATGTGAATCACAAGTTATGTCATAGTATCAAGACATGGGTGGTTGGTCATGAATGCAAACTGTACTGTAGTAGCCAGCATTTTACTCTGAATATAGGCAGTTGGATGGGTGACTGACACTAAAATGTTGCACAGGTACGCTGAGCTCTGAATTCCACAAATCCCTGGAATATTTATGTTATACTTTACAAGTCTAGGAAGGCTCAAAAAACCAGGCAGAAGACTATTTCTAATTGGCTGTCTCTCCCCCCTTCAACACCTAACAGCTAATTTGCGGAAGAAGATTAGGAATGCTGGGAGACTGAATTTCAGAAACAGCACAGGAATATCCATGACTACTTTCAGTAACTCTTACTTAATGAGGCATTTCCCATGGCCATAACAGCAGGAAATTGATTCTTCTTAAAGTGCAGCCATGGATCATTCATTGTTAAATAAACATGCTCATTATCGGGTTTTACTCTCTTTGGGTGTGTTTATCTCAGTTTTTCCATCTCGGTACTCAATTCAGTATTACTCTTGATGTTGTTGTGAAGTAGCGATGATTACCTGCATTTTAGAGTAATGTCCTACATTTTTTTTTTACCTTCATCTTCTTCTTCTACTACTTTGAATATTATTATTATAATTATTATCTTTATGGAGAATCCTTAACATTCATATCAGAAAACTAGGAAGAAACATGAAGATTTCTAAGAAAGCTACAAAACACGTTCATGAGTGCAATTTTGGGCTTTTAGTGCCATAAACACATGATTCAGTTATCCTGAAATGTGAACTTGTACTCCTCGCTATGAGGAGACAAATGATAACTACTACTTATTGTATGTCTTATCCTTGGATATGACAAATTCTTATCCTGTTCAAACTTTTAGTGCAATTCCTGGGAGTAATTCTGAGACACTAGTTAAATAACTTTATACTTGGGAATAAATTGGATGTTAATTCAGCAACCAAACAGTTAATAGTAGAACTGATTATTTGGTACACATTTTTAATTCACTCGTAAATTTTAAAAATTATATATTTTAAATTAAAAATGAAAAAACGCACAGTGTAAATAAATCAATAGAGAAACATGAAGTGGCACTCAGTGTGCATTAACATACCCTTCTTAAATTTGTTAAAGCAAAGTACCATCAGATTTAGACAAGGCTCGAAAGTCTTGATATTAGTTTGCTCAACATTTGCACAATAAATTTTGGCACCCGTTAGTTGATGAAAACTATTTGAAGTGCTAAGTTCTCTTTATGAGATTAAACAAATTTAATATTAGAACATTTTTATTGCCAATTATGTGGGAAAAAAATGGTAGACAGAAGATACTAATTAACCAACATAGCTTAATCCTCAGCCAAAACTTAAAGAATACAGAACCAGTTTTTCCGTAAGGTTTTACACACAAAGAGTTAGCAGTCATGCTCAAAACTAAAAGCTAAGCCTTAACTATTACATAATAGCAAATAAAACTGTTTGACTCTTTTAATCTTCTAACTAGAAAATCCATCTTGCACCTGGGACACTGATTAAGGCTTTCTGGTTCATGCAACCTTCCTGAAAGTTTCATTTACAGTTGAATCTTACATTATATTTACTGTTGAATTCTACTTCCTGAGGAGAATGGAGAGTGACCCAGACTAATTCTGATCTTTAATATTCTTATCCAATGCATTTTTTAATGATCTTTTCTAAAATATTCTAGAATGGAAGTTCAGTGGCATTGCATAATGACATAGCCATCTGCAGGTAATGCTGATATGACTGGATATACTGAACCAATAAATCTGCCATGGGAGAAATAGTTAGATTAGCTACGCAAATGATGAAAACATTTTTAATAGAAAGAAAATTATTGTATTCAACAATGCTGCATGACTCAAATACACTTTCTTCGAGGGATGGACATCACTACATTCTCCTGCGGCACCAGTGTGAGAAAGTGATAATAGTCTAAAATGTGTGGCTTATTATATGACAAAGTAGTAATTGCTTTCTAGTGTAAAATGTGTGCCCCATTCTTTGACAGACCAGTAATTGCATTCTCAAGAAACCTTAACCTCTGCCAATTCTGCAAGATGTAAGTGAGATTGGGCCTGAGGATGTATTTTCCTGAAACGGGAGTTAGAACTGCAGGAAGCCAAAAAATATTGTGTCTTATTTCAGCAAAAATAAGAAAGGATTATTTGATTTTTTAGTAAATTTTTGGTATTTTTTAATCAGTTATATAGCAGGTAAATGTCTTCTGTAATAAAAATACCCTGTGATGTTAATACAGTAATTCCACTGAGTTGCTTTAAATTTTAAAGAATATATCTATACTGTGTGTGGATGTGTGTGTATATATATATATATATATATATATATATATATATATAGTATATATAGTTTTATATATACAGTATACACAGTGTATACAGTACATATATGGTATATACAATATAGAGAGTTTATAATATATATTAAGTTACAGTATATATACAGTGGTGTGAAAAACTATTTGCCCCCTTCCTGATTTCTTATTCTTTTGCATGTTTGTCACACAAAATGTTTCTGATCATCAAACACATTTAACCATTAGTCAAATATAACACAAGTAAACACAAAATGCAGTTTTTAAATGATGGTTTTTATTATTTAGGGAGAAAAAATCCAAACCTACATGGCCCTATGTGAAAAAGTAATTGCCCCCGAACCTAATAACTGGTTGGGCCACCTTTAGCAGCAATAACTGCAATCAACCGTTTGCGATAACTTGCAATGAGTCTTTTACAGCGCTCTGGAGGAATTTTGGCCCACTCAGCTTTGCAGAATTGTTGTAATTCAGCTTTATTTGAGGATTATCTAGCATGAACCGCCATTTTTAAGGTCATGCCATAGCATCTCAATTGGATTCAGGTCAGGACTTTGACTAGGCCACTCCAAAGTCTTCATTTTGTTTTTCTTCAGCCATTCAGAGGTGGATTTGCTGGTATGTTTTGGGTCATTGTCCTGTTGCAGCACCCAAGATCGCTTCAGCTTGAGTTGACGAACAGATGGCCGGACATTCTCCTTCAGGATTTTTGGTAGACAGCAGAATTCATGGTTCCATCTATCACAGCAAGCCTTCCAGGTCCTGAAGCAGCAAAACAACCCCAGACCATCACACTACCACCACCATATTTTACTGTTGGTATGATGTTCTTTTCTGAAATGCTGTGTTCCTTTTACGCCAGATGTAACGGGACATTTGCCTTCCAAAAGTTCAACTTTTGTCTTATCAGTCCACAAGGTATTTTCCCAAAAGTCTTGGCAATCATTGAGATGTTTCTTAGCAAAATTGAGACGAGCCCTAATGTTCTTTTGCTTAACAGTGGTTTGCGTCTTGAAATCTGCTATGCAGGCCGTTTTTGCCCAGTCTCTTTCTTATGGTGGAGTCGTGAACACTGACCTTACTTGAGGCAAGTGAGGCCTGCATTTCTTTAGACGTTGTCCTGGGGTCTTTTGTGACCTCTCGGATGAGTCGTCTCTGCGCTCTTGGGGTAATTTTGGTCGGCCGGCCACTCCTGGGAAGGTTCACCACTGTTCCATGTTTTTGCCCTTTGTGGATAATGGCTCTCACTGTGGTTCGCTGGAGTCCCAAAGCTTTAGAAATGGCTTTATAACCTTTACCATACTGATAGATCTCAATTACTTCTGTTCTCATTTGTTCCTGAATTTCTTTGGATCTTGGCATGATGTCTAGCTTTTGAGGTGTTTTTGGTCTACTTCTCTGTGTCAGGCAGCTCCTATTTAAGTGATTTCTTGATTGAAACAGGTGTGGCAGTAATCAGGCCTGGGGGTGGCTACGGAAATTGAACTCAGGTATGATACACCACAGTTAGGTTATTTTTTAACAAGGGGGCAATTACTTTTTCACACAGGGCCATGTAGGTTTGGATGTTTTTTCTCCCTAAATAATAAAAACCATCATTTAAAAACTGCATTTTGTGTTTACTTGTGTTATATTTGACTAAGGGTTAAATGTGTTTGATGATCAGAAACATTTTTTGTGACAAACATGCAAAAGAATAAGAAATCAGGAAGGGGGCAAATAGTTTTTCACACCACTGTAAATACTGTGTTTATATAAATATACTGCGCTGTTGAGCTAGTATTATAGGGAGTATTTTTCCCCTGCCTTTACTGTCTGACCAGTCCCAAAAAAGAATAACTGGATACAGAAATCAGAAACCTTACAAGTAAGGTATTCAAATTGCCCTGAAAAATGATCTAGTAGAGGTTAGATTCATACCAAAAAGTTTCCTGGTCGACACAGGTAAGATTGGCCATTTGTAGAATACACTGTATACTGTCATGGGGAAATGTAACAATTAGCAACAGTGGTGATGTTACTGCCGGTATTTATCATGGCTAGAACCTTATGGATTTTGTCTTAGGTGGCAACAAAACACTGGCGGGTCTTCCATTTGCCCACCCACAGGCCTGCATGGGAGCTGTAGCCTAGCTATGTTGTGTGTTGGCAGGAGACACTGTCCCTAGTTTAGAGAGGGTACAAATGACCTGTGCTTTCTGGATGGAACATGGAGGCCTTGGAAGTATTCTTGGGTCTGGTATAAAGGAGACTACTGAACATCACTCATGGAAGTTGGAGCCGGGTGTGGAGGAAGGACTAAGCTTGTCATGGAGCAGAAAAGGAGAAAGGAGAATTGTGTTTGTGTAAACCTTATTGAGAAGCCTTATGTAAGGTATTAGATAAAATAAACCTTTTAATTGAACCTGACTTTTGTCTGTGCAGTTGTGTCTGGAATTTGGGGTGCTGCTATACCTACTTCTGACCACAATGTTTATTATAGTTGCACCTGTTGAGGGAAGCATAAGCATATTAGACACAGCTGGTGAACAATACCTGTCTCCTCTAGCCACACCATAGTCCATAGGTTCACCTAATGTCACACAATTTCAAACCATATTTATCAGTTCTCTACATTTATAGCAGAAGGGAAGTGGTGGTGATCTGTCCTTCCTTCAGGATCCAGCTCCTTATGTGGGGGATCATTTCATTCATTCATGGCGAAATTTCCATTTTCTTGGTACTATGTGCTGTTCAGTTGTCTCTACCAGACTTTCTATATGTTTCATGATTGCCTCTGTACCTGCCATGCAAGATTGTCTAGGAGGGCATGGATTAGAAAATCTCAAGCAACAATCTTGACTACCTGATTAATGACATTTTCTCCAAGGTTAAGCCATCAAACCATCTCACCCTATTAATCAAATGCTTGTGAGAAATTGAGGTAGCAGGAATCAAAGTGCCAGTTGTGACACCTCTAGGCTTGTGATTCAGGAGTTAAACCACAATGGGCTAACACTTCTTTTTCCCTTGGCAGCCCACATGGTTAGGTCATAATATTTCCTTTGAGCCTCATCGATCAAGGAGGGAGTCAATGTAAAAGCACAGTCCTGTTTTAGCCAGTGGTGTCTTGTCATTGTTCTTTCAAAGATCAATAGGTTTCTATATTGTCATGACGACGTAAAGACATAAATACCTTAGACTGGCTAAGGGTTCCTACACCTCAAAAGCCTTTTGTGCATTTCTTTGTGCTTCTACTTTGGCAAAATTAGTTTGTTGTGCCACCACCTATAGCTGGAGTTACTGAAGCTGCTGAAGCTGTTCCTCTGTGCCCTGGATTAGGGCTGCAAAGTCTGTCGGTTTGGACATTGTCTCAAATTAAAGTCCTGTACAACACCAATGTAGAAAATTAGAAAACAGAAAGAGAGGGTTTTTTGGCATAATGAACAATTTACAAAGTAACAGTACAAGTCATCATAAGTATTTAACGGCAATATATATATATATATATATATATATATATATATATATATATATATATATATATATATATATATATATGAGTGGGTCTTCTAAAAGACAGTTGCCCTTTATGCTAGAAGGACAGGCTTGCACTGGATTGAACAGGTTTTAGAATGTTATGTTGTGTTGTGTGATAGGTTTGTGGAAAGGAAATACAAATTTCTAATAGTAATATAATAATTTGTACTTTGTATTATTATTACTTTGTAATAATTCAACTCCACAGCATATCTATTTTTAAAAACATTTTTTTTTGTGTGTGTGAAAACCATTCTATCTTATGGTTCTGCTAATAAGGCTTGAAAAGACTCTATTGTTTAGGAATCTGGAAAACAGGATGCAAGTTTTATATTGCAATTAGGAATTATGCTCTTTATAGAGGTATACATATAGTTGCATAGGCTCCCTCACCGATTTTGGATGTAAGTGATTTGTTTTTTAAATACTGCTGAGTAGTTGCATCAAGAAATGTACTATTCCCTTCCTGCAAGTAATAATAAATTAACTTCATTTAAGTAATATTGTGGCTTTACCTTTCTTCCATGTTCCAAATATAAATATTGCTGAGGTACTCGAAAGGCACAGTGATTGGTCTATAAGAACAAAAAGAATAAGGTAGTCCTCACAGACACATTTTCAAAGGAAACATTTTATTTATCTGTGTGTTGATTATCACTATACTTTCAATTGTATTATTCTATCTTTTTTCTAAAGACATGTTTTATATTAGTAGGTTTAGTGGAAACTGGAGTCATGCCCACTGAGTCAGAAATAGCATTCATACACAGACCCACTGACATTGGGCGAGTTTACAGATGCTTGTTAGTTGAACATACTTGTCTTTAGATTATGTTAATACATTAACCTTTCTAGTGAGCGCCCCAATAGACATTCCTTTTGTTTATTATAATATGCAAACTCAAAGTGCAACTAGGATGCACTCTTATTATAATAAAGAAAAGGAAATAATTAATTTCTGATTTCTTCTTCTTGCCCAAGGCCAATTATAATTAAATTTTATCTTTCATTTCATAAGCACTCAACCTAGTAAGTTTTTTTTCTCTCTATCACAAATAGAGATGATTTAGAATTTGCCTCAGTCATTATACACTCTTCCTATAGCTAAGTCCATATGCAAGGCTCATGTATTTTAAAATCTTGGCATGTGTACCCATTTTAGTTGTGCATGTCCTACACCATATTAAAATAAGAAATCTTATACAAGAAAGAAGTGGTTGGTGGGGTAAAGTATATATACTCAGTCAACACTCCTCAGTAAAAAAAAGCAAAATGTCAATCGGCTCATGCTATTATGGGCAGGGTCAGAACGCACCAGTGCAGTTCATAAAACCCTTACCATCTCTACGCATATCATTCACATTTAGGACCTCATTCAAAGTAATGAAGACAGAAAACAACTTGGTTATGCAATGATCAGAAAAAGATAAGTGGCATGCAATCAAGAGGTCCACAGAAGAACATGCAGGCCAGCAATCAGTTATATTCAGTTTCCGTATAGATGCTGGATATATAACTCTAAACAACCGGGTTGGCAAAAAAGTGATTCATATCCTTACTTGTTCCGAACCTATGTATTTTATTACAGGCTTGTAGGAAACTTGTACATGATGGCAGCACATTACAAGCAGCACCCTCATTTACCAACTAAGAGCATTCCACTTAATACTTAATTTCTAATTTGCAGCCTAAATTAAATAGTCTTTTCAAAAGTTAAAATATATATTGAAATCATTATAAGCCATTTCTTCAAGATCAGGGAGTTACATTTTACTTTTTCAAGAAAAAAGCTCTATCTATCTATCTATCTATCTATCTATCTATCTATCTATCTATCTATCTATCTATCTATCTATCTAATCATTTTTGGTGCAAACAAAAACAACTTATATAAATATATTTTTCTGGTGTGCTCTAAAATAGCTTTTGAAATGAAAATTCTATTTGGCCAACATGGACCTTGGAGACACAGAGAGACAGATGCTCTCAGAAGGAGTAGAGAGACCCTGAGAGCCATGCACAGGATGTGTGTATAATTGAGAGAGAGAGAGAGAGAGAGATGATTAAGCCCTTAAACTGCAGCACCTATGAGACCCGCTGTTCTGCTTTAATACATTGGCCTGTGTATGTGGTCTGTTGTGTGTTTCTGACAGGATTCTGGCTTTGATCTTTTCTCAATGTTGAGGAAACTGAGTGAAAATGGTGTTTACTCTGAGTAGTGTGTGGTGGAACCAGAGGCATAAATGTATAATTAGTGAATGTGTCAGAGAAAATATCATTGGAACTGCATGGAAGGAGCTGTGGGAGATTAGAGTGAAAACAGCATTGAAAAACTCACAGTGTTTAACAATGTATTAAGCTACCTGCCCCAGTGATGGTAAAATGGCAGCCAAATCTCTCTACTATATAAAAAAAAATCTTGGGACAAGACAAGACTTTTTCAGAGAGGCGAGAAGTGACCTTCTCAGAGAGACACTTTCACGTCCCATGGGATGAGACTTTGTGCAAAGAGATTTAACAACACCAGGGGCCAGAAATAAAAAACAAAGAGTAGATGACAAAGTAGAACGTCGTTAAGAATTCAATAGCATTGGCGCGATACACATGCAGAGCAGGTTAGATATAATAAAAGGTGAGCAAGAGCAGGGGGCAAAGCCTCCTAGTAATATTTATAAAATAACAGAAAAATGAAGATCTATGCCAATTTTTGTTCAATGGGCAAAGTGCTATATTGTTTTGTACATGCATGCAATCAATATACTGTATTTCAAGACAATGTTAAAGACTATTCCAAAATAGTGAGATATACAAGACCACTCACCCTTTAAGTTGTGTCATTAAAACTGCATTAATGGTTCACTTTAAGCATTCAAGTCACAGTGTTCACTTCAAGTCACAAGGTGGAAGTGAAAAGTTTAGGCTTCATATGCGACAAGCAGCACTAGGTGAAAAAAATATTTTTTCCACATTAAGAAATTGCATTGAGCACATCATGGAAGATTGGAGAGCTGAGTTTGCTGTAAACATTTTAACAATACTTTAAATTATTAGGGTGAATTTACAGCTTGCCTGTTTTTTTATAACGTTGCTATCTGCTAAGAGAAAGCAATGCCCTACTTGTCCATAATGCAGAAGTTCTACTATTTTTCTTTCACTTTTTAGAGTACTATTTGTTGTTTTTTGTGTTTAAGTAATAACAATAAATGTTGTATCGTTTGCCTTCCATTTCAGTTATTTTTAATTTATCTGTTTTTTATTTTTTGATATTTTATTATTTTTGTACATCTTTATCCAATTAGAGTTTAACTTGGACTCAGACAATAACCTAGCAGGAGCCATACTCTGGACAGGAAGCCAGGTTAGTGCACAGAAATTCTAGTAAGTTAATGTTATGTTAAACTGATATAAGCACATACAGTAGTTATGTTAATATATTTGGCTTTATATAGCTATGTAAAGTATTTTTGAGTAGATAATGAAAAAAGTAATATGTAAATATTGTAGATGATCTAACTTATTTTCATGACATTCTGAGAATAGACTTATTAAGCCTTTTTTCTGCTTTTTAGTTGGCCAGACATGGAAGACAAACAGTTTCAGACAATAACTGTATTCCATAACCGTAATGATCTGCCAATCAAGATCACGTGGACTAAATATAAAAAGGCAAAACATAAATTCAAGGCCCTGATTTCCTACTAAAACCAGAACATGAATAGCAAAAGAGACCTGATCAAACGGGCTTACTTATTAAAGATGACCCAGAAATTAAGACCTATGTAGTAAACTTGACAAGTATTGAGTAGAAAGCTAAACCAATAAAAAAACTCATAAGCTACTACTCAAAATGAGTACATTTGAAGAAAACAGTGTCACGATTTCTCAGATTAAAAGAAATACTGTTACACTTGAAATTATAAAGAACATCTTTCTGACATGAAGGTATCCTATCTGAAAGTGACCCAGAAAGATAAAAAATACTTGTCACAGAGCATATGAAGAAATGTCGCCAATAAAGTTACACCCACTTTCTTCAGAAGATTTGACTAAAGCAGAAGCAGAGCTTATTTGGCCCTTGTCAATTACGCACGTATCCAGATGAGATTAAAGCTTTACAGAAAAATGCTCATGTGATGCAAGATGGAATAATGAGAGTAGGAGACACGTTTAACAAAGCAGTTATGCCAGATAAAGTTCAACATCCTGCAATTGTCCGCAAGGACTCACATGTTGGTACTCTTAATGTGCAGCAAATCCACAAGGAAACTGGACATTGTGGATGCAAATACATGCTTTCAAAGTTCTGTTTATATTGTTGAAATCCAAAAGCTAACTCAGATATCAGATGGATCATTTCAAAATGCACAATTTACAAAAGATACAGCATTAAAGCAGAAGAGCTAAAAATGACAGAACAGCAGGAAACCTTTTATTACTTGAACAGCCACATATGACCAAAGGTTGTGGTTGATTGCTTTTGACTTTCCAACCTAAAATGTGTGAAGTCTAGTCAAGAGAAAAGGAATACAGTTTACTTGTTTAACAATAATTAAGTACAGACACTAATTCTTGTATCCCTGCCATACAAAGTTTCATCTGAAGAAGAGGACAAGTTACATTTATGTGCTCAGTTAAAGGGAAACTTTGAGCTGAAAGAAAGAGCTACTTGAGCAGTCAAAAACAATTGAAATATTGACATTTTTATTTTTTTTGTATGCATTTGAATTTTCCCATGGGATTAATAAAGATATCTAATCCAATTAATCTAAAATAAGCAGTATGATGCTCAAAAAAGAAATAAAATGGATTTTCATCTCACCATAATGTGCTCAGCATCAGCATATGAGAAAGACAAATCAGAAGTATAAGAATGGTCCTAAAATCAGCACTTAACCAACAAAACACCATACAATAAAAGGCTGAGAGGTGAAACTTGAGCATGGGAAGGCACTATATAAATAAAATGTATTATTATCATTAACACAACATGAACAACAGACCCATCACAAAGATAACAGATGATCCCAATGACCTAGAAGCACTAACCCGCAATCATTTACTAATTTATTGAAGACACAGCTTAGCATTAATTTCCCAAAAATGAATAGTATGCATAAAGATGCTGGCCACAAATATATTGCTGATCTATTTTGGACAAGATGGACTTTGGAAAACTTTATAATAGTTTAGGAGCTTCAAAAATGGTTAAGATTAAGACGTTTTATTCCAAGAGATATTGTCTTGATAGTACATGAAGCTTTTCCTTACAACTGTTAGATTATAGACTGAGTAATCAAAATAATGACAGATACCAAAGGTGTCATTTGAAGAGTGTGTGTAGATTAAAATTAATATACTAGACATACCTGTGAATAGGCTTTGTCATCTACAAGAAACATCAAATAATTCAAGCAACATTTTAGTGTGTATTAGTAGTTTATGACTCTCACTTAAGCAAATATTGTAAAATAAATCAAGAAACGCAGATGAAGTGTTGAGGTCCCTAGGGATGCCCCTTTTAGTGTCCCAGCTGTCCAGAAGACAAAGAAAAAAAGAAACAATCTTTAAATAGGTGCACAGTGCCAGTTACAAACACAAGTAAGGCTCAAATTAGGTAAGAGGTTAGGCAAGCTGGTTCGAGACTGAACGTTGACTTCCAGTGGGGTATCAATTTATACACTGGAATACTGTGTTATACACAGAAACAAAAGAAGTGGAGTCTGCAGTGTTGGGGTGGACGTGGCTTCTCCTCTGTTCTAAATAAAGTGATGGCCATGTGGTTGGTAGCTATGTAACACCTTCATTTGTCACCCTGCACCCCACCATCCTTTGTCTAGTACCTGTGAGAGGCTGCTAACATTTGCATGTGTAACAATGCATTAATTTTCTCTGTCCTCAGCATAAAAAATTAGGGAGCAAAAGTGTAAAAGCAATTTTAGTAAATTAATGTTATGTTAAATTGATATAATCATTTACCTAGTTATGTTAAAATATTTGGTTTTCTATAGCTATAATAACTAATGGAAGTTATCAAGGTAACTTATAAATGACATCTTCTGACTTATTTACTTGCCAGTCTGAGTAAAGACATATTTAATATTTCTTATGTCTTGTAATTATCAAGTCATGTACAGTAAACATGTTTTAAACCTGTATCCAATTCCTGAAAGTTCTCTAAAATATAGTATGGAAATAAAGTCATTTTAACCCTATAACTGAAACTTAACATGATTGCAATGACTAGAAAAGAAACGTTTTTTTTGTGTGTGTGTGTGATATCTCTTTTCCTGATTTTGCTGTCATTTGCTTTTCTTTGAATTCTACTCTTATTATTCTTTTTTCGGTTGCTTCCGTTAGGGGTTTCCACAGCGGATCACCTTCTTCCATATCTTTCTGTCCTCTGCATTTTGTTCTGGTACATCCATCACCTCCATGTCCTGTCTCACCACATCCATAAACCTTCGCTTAGGCCTTCTTCTTTTCCTCTTCCCTGACAGCTCTATCCTTAGCATCCTTCTCCCAATATACCCAGAATCTCTCCTCTGCACATGTCGAAACCAACGCAATCTCGCCTCTCTGACTTTGTCTCCTAACCGTCCAACGTGAGCTGACCCTTTAATTTACTCGTTTCTAATCCTGTCCATCCTAGTCACACCCAGTGTAAATCTTAGCATCTTTAACTCTGCCACCTCCAGCTCTGCCTCCTGCTTTCTGGTCAGTGCCACCATCTCCAACCCATAAAACATAGCAGATCTCACTACCGTCCTGTAGACCTTCTCTTTCACTGAAATTAAAAATAAATAAATACATTTGTTGGACCGCAGATGTTTCTTTATATACATTTGAGACAATGTTCAGTAGCTGCTTGATTCTGAGTACTTGGATAACATGCAGATCCATATAGTACACCTAGATCACACCTAGAGTAGCTTACATCAAGTCAGTTCTGAAGTAATGAAACATGTACTTTTTTTTGTGATATGGACACTGTCCACATAGACAATGGAAATGCTAGCATCTAGACCCAGGCTCCTGGCAGAAGCTACAGACAGAAGTGTTAACAAATGAATCACTCTGCAAATTCATTTAGAATATTTTATTTTAATTCACTTTTTTGCAATCTTTTTATTTTGCACATGATTCTAAATATACCTGAAGGCATCTAAAATGTATGAGTGTCTTTGTTTTGCTGTTCTTTGAGTTTCACCGGATCAGTAAACATTCCGTTCAGTTCACTTATGTGCATTAATTCTGTTGATGTCTTTCTGCCCCTTCACCTGCAGCATATCACGTTTCTATTTTACTTAAGGGTGGAGGGAGGATTGAGTAATTGTCTTCAGATTCATGAAAAAGAATTCTTATAAAAAATGAGCATTGTTACTTCATTCCTGTAGGGAATTCACACAGGTCACTGTATCTTAACAGCAAAAAAAAAAAAAGAATTCACATCCAAACATATTTGCTCTCTGTTGCAAAAATGAGAAAATGTAAAGGCAACCCCAAGATATGCATCAAGATATGTAAGTAATGATGAAAATTATAGTGCGTCAAAGATAGATTCATGGAACACAAATACAGGCAGCAACAGTACATGCTATGCATACTGGATATATTTTATCAAACCAGGGAATAAAATATGCAAAGCCAACAGTCATCTAACTGCCAAATCCAAGGAACACACTAATAAATCCACACATATTTTATATGAAAGAAGGGGATTATAACCAACAGACAAAGCTAATGACAAATTTAATAACTATTCTATAGAAAGCACTCACAGCAGAATTCTTCTTGCTTTTATAATTGTAAAGATCAAACGACGGGCATTAAATGGCAGGAGCTGTCTATCCACTATCCACTAGTTGTCTAAAGCAGTAAACAGAACCAATGCGAAATATAAGATGTAAACTGAACCCTTATCTGAAGTCATGGGAAATGAAGAATTGATGAGCCTTTTGGTTACGTTCAATCAAAACTGAAAAGACGTCTTTCTTACAAAATTAAGCAACCTGACCTTCACAAAGCACCAGTACCAAAGCTGTAAATTATAGAATATTCATAGCTATTAAAATCCCATCCTTTCCAAATGTTACAAGCAATTGGCACATACAAAATAAATATATTTAGAAATGTGCTGTTGAGTCAACTGTGTTTTCACAGTTATAGTTTGTCAAAAAAACAAAACCAAAACAGATGGAGGAGCAGCACATGATGCAAATCCCTAACAGACCCTAATGGAAGTCAAAGGAATAGAGGAAGCTAACAGCAGAACTATGCACAGTTCGTCAAAGCTTGATTCTCCCTCCTGACTCCAACTCTGTCATCATAGATATTAGGTCTTAAATGAGTGTTAAAAGAACCACAGTGTTGAAATTAAAAGGGTTTTAAGATTGTTTCCTTTTTAAGGAAACAGGAACACATTGAGATGAATGATGAGGACAGGCTGGCCTCCCTGCTGAGATGAACCCCATTCCCCTTACTTGGCAGAGAGGTCATGGTAGTGGATGGACAGAGGGAAACAGCGTCTCAAGAGTGCATGCTCCCCTGACATACTGGGTGGCAGCATCCCTGGACCCATTCATGTGCCCGTAGAGCATGCTGGGATTTACAGTCCCATAAGGCACCCCTGCTGGGTTCTCTGGGTGCTAACAGTGCTTCCGTTTGCAATTCCCTAACACTGGAACTAAAAGGGACATCCTCCATTCTTTTGGGGAGTTGGAGTTGGGAGGTGGAGGACAATGCACGTCTGGAGGAATGAGGGAAGGAGTGAAAGAAGGAAAAAAATAATAGAAAAGAAATGGATTGCAAAGTCTTGTGCTGTGTTTGAGAAATAAGGCCTGTGGAGCGGTACTTTGTTCAATTAATAATAAAATCACTTGAATCCAGGATTGTCTGTGTGTAGTTGTTCCTGGGGTTTGGAGCTCAGCGATTCCCCCTGAGTGGCAACAATATAAATAATAAAAATGTTTTTAAAAATATTAAGAACAATAAAAGTGCAAAAGCAGAGGCCTAGACAGAAATGGTGTTACAAACCATTAATCAAAAGAACAGCAACATTTTGTCTACAAAAAAAAACAAAGCTGATGATCTCATCATACTCCCAAGTATCTTTTTTATTTCGAAATGACCACTGAAGTGCTGGGCTCCAGGGTTCTTCAGGCACCGGGGCGCCGCCTGGCAGTAGCCACGGGCCCCTACAGGGTTGGGCTTCCAAGCCCCCTACCCGAGACCATCAACAAAACCAGGGCGGTCGCCCCCTCGTGGTCGGGAGGAGGCACCAGCCCTCCTCCTGTCCCCTCGGGTGTCCTGGCTGGGCTCCACCCCCAGCCACATGTGACAGTGCCCCACTGCCAGCGAAGACCCGTCAGTCGGAGCGATACATCCCGAGAGGGCAGCATGTCCCCGGAGTGGGTCCTACTCCATACCCAGGGCCCACCACGGCACGCTGGGACGCACCGCTTCGGCACCCCTTCCGAGGCCTTCTCGCCCCTCTGGTTTGCACCATTTTCGCCTCTACAGTCCCCGCCAGCTGGGGCACCATCCGGTCGCCAGTGGAGAGTCCTCCCACGAAGCAGCCCGTTCCTGGAGGGCAGGTAGGTCCAACGGCTCATCGGGGCTTCAGTCCTGTGAAGTAACAAAAGGGAGGGCCAGAAGTGCTGCCTGGACACCCAAACCGGGCGTCCCTCTGATCTCTACCCCTGCAGCGCTCTCCCCCCCCTATAGGTAGCCCCCGACTTGCCTGTTCGGTGCCTGCGCCGTGGGTTCCATGCCCGTCCGTTCTTCGTTGTCTGGACTGCTCTCGCAGGCGGCTCCTCCACCTGCCCAGGATTCTCACTCTGCTTCCGCAGAGGACGGCCCTTCACCGGACATGTGCACCCAGCGACACGTCCATTCCTGTCGGAGGAACCGGCATACACCCCTCGGCATCTCCTTCCTCTCTTGGACGCTCTGACGGTCTGGGTCTGATCACAGTGAAAGCTGAAATCCAGCCCCGTCTGCATCCATGCAGACCGACAGGAGACAGCCGCAGGCTTGGAGAGCAGGGCGCTAGGACCCAGGGCACTCATCAGCCCTTGTCCTGCCAGCCCCTGCGATCTAGCTCTCCTCGCTCTGCGGGCAGCTTGCACTTGTTGCCGGTCATTATTCTCACGGCCGTTTTTGGCAACTTCTCCCTTATGCTGTACAGGGAGGGCAACACTCACCTTCCTTGCCATACTCCTCCGGCCAAAGGCTCCAGCGTTGCGCCGTTTCTCCACAGCCTGCGGTGTCTCAGATGACGCGATTGCCATCCCCCTCAGCTTCTCCAGCTCCACGGAGAGAGCACGTAGCACCTGTAATAAAGGCGACTCTACGGGCCGAAGGGACTCCTCCAGCTCGCTCAGAATAGTGAGACAGGCGTTGGTGGGACTACCTGTCCGTCAGCCGCACACATTGTCTGCCTCCTGTGGGCCACTCCCTCTGGCCCAATCGGGTCTCTCTCCGGCACGAGACGGACATTCCTTGGTCCCGCCTCTATACAGTCATTGGCGGGCACACAAGACACACCGGCCAATCCCGTGCCTGTCAGCGGGTGGGACTTCCGGTCCGCAGCCATCTTATCTCCCCTTCCAGGTGCAGTGGCGTGCCTCCTGGCAGCCTTGCAGCTGCTGCGATTTCTTGAGCTGCAGTGGCTCCGATTTCGCAGCGTCCTATGCTGGCACCCTCGCTGCCACGCCTGTGGACTTGCAGCTGCCCTGCCGACTACCGCGGGGCAGGGCACATCTCCCTGATCCCATCGCTCCGAGGCCCCTGCCTCGAGCTGCAGTGGCCTGATTTCAGCAATGCGCCTCCTATGCTGGCACCCATCGCTGCACGCACTGCCTGTGGACCGCCATGCAATATCTTCAGGTCCCTGCCTTGTACCAGGCAGAGCCAATCCGGATCGCCACTGCCTGAAGAAAACAGAGGTAAGTTCACCCTGAAGGGCCGACTTATTTACAATATTTACAATATCTCCTGATCCCAGTCGCTTCGAGGCCCCTGCCTCGGTGTGGCCTTTGTCGTTTTAACACCTTCCTTGGCCGTCCTTCCCTCCAGCTCTGTCCTTCTTCCAGCCGCTGCACTCCAGCAATGGCCCTTCCTACCTCTGCACCCAGGAAACTCGGTCACTCCTGGACCGACAGCGTCCATGGGAGCCACGGACTCCCGCAGGGTTGTGCTTCCACTGCTCCCGTGGCGAGTGTGGGGTCCGCTGATGTGCCGGGCCATCCACAGAACAATATCTTAAAGCAGGTCCCTGCCTTGTACCAGGCAGAGCATCCTGCCGAGCTACGCCACTGTGGTACGGGACCCAGACACAGACAGACAGACATCATAGTTCACCCAACACACGTTTTATTTACCACTTTACTATTTAGTGAGACCAGATCTGGAGTGTTGTGTACAGGTCCTGTCACCACGCTACAAGAAAGACATAGCAGCACTTGGGGCTGTGCAGAGGAGATCAGCCAATTAAAGACATGTACTCTGAAAGACTCAGAGATTTAAACATGTTTAGTCCTGAGCAGAGGATACTGCGTGGGGACTTAGCCCAGGTCTTCAAAATTCTTAGCAGAATTCTTTTACCTTAACAATGAAGCACATACTCAAGGACACCAGTGGAAATTAAAGGGAGGGCATTTAGGGCTGAAGTCAGGAAGCACTTCTTTACACAAAGATTTTTGCAGTTGAAGCAGAACCCTTGATAACCTTTAAGACAGATTGAGAGATATTGGGACAGCTCATGTATTAGCTAAACAAACAAGCCTGATGGACTGAATGGTCTCTTCTCATTTGTCAAATTTCTTATGTTCTAATGTTCTAAACTAAATGCAGTAAGCCACTATTCTCAAAATATTTTGTCTCATCTGGTTATGATTTTTATTTTATATTATTGAATGGGTTGAGAAGTCATCTTTACATCTGATTGTGTCTACTTTAGTGTAGCATGTTTTCTCCAAATTGTTCACTTTGAAAGGCATTCAGATTAAATCTCCCACTGGAAATCTCATATATGCAAGTTGATTAATTCAGCAAAAGTCTACCAAAATATGTCATTACAATGCAAAAGCCATTTTGGAACCTCTGAAGTCATAAGAAACTGAAAGCAAACAAAACAAATGCATATAAGAAAAATACAACAAGTATTAAATGGTTGTGGAACCTGATCGTTTAATGAACACCTTTGAGATGGTTACAAGATGTGTACTTTTTATTAAAGGTGAAAAAGGATAGGGAAAAGAGCATGCTGAACTTGGCCTTGAAGGAGGAAAGATTTGTGAGTCAGGAATGAAAATAAATGAAAAGAATCTAAGGTTGAAAGGCTGGAACACAAGTCAAAGTCAAAATGATCAAAATAACATCTCTACCGCAAATGCTGTCTGAAGACTGAGTTGAGTATTTTCTTAAAATATCCATAGACGTGAATGGTGTTTTGCTAGTAACAGGAGATCAAAAGCAGCTTGACTGTACTGCAGCCTTGGCTCATTTCACTGGCTTAGGACTACCCCTTAATTTTGTACACTGGCACAACTTTTACTGAGGAACCACTAAGCTGTTATTTAAAATGGGGCAAGAGATGAGTGTTGCAAAATTTAATCAAAAACAACAGCAGAAAAGGTTGAAAATAAAAAAAAAAAATAGAAAAAAATACCTCACCTTGTTTCTGGATCTCCTATCATATTATCTCAGCATGACTTACAAGACCACATGATTATGCCTAGTTACACCACATGTCCACACACAAAAATGCCCACTAAGACACATGACTATTGGATAAATTAATCTTGGATCCTTGGAAACAATGGCAAACGTCCACGAAGCAAAACAAAAACAAATCACATAAACTGAACTAAGCCTGCAACTGTACACCAAACCCTACAATCAACTGACAAGCTACTATGTCATTGTATCTTGTGGTGGCTTTCAGCATCCCCATTGCAAGCTGCTGGGCTATGGGCCACATGGCTTTTTGAATGATCAGAAATTTCACTTATTTCCAAGCTAAAAAGTGATAGAACATGCAATTAAATATAAAATTATACAATTATATTTTCAAACTGATTGACAATATCTGTATTTAGGGAAGAATACAAAGCAAGGGTTACAAGGGTACTTAACATCTGCCTTTCACGTGTTTCCAGCACTCAATGTATTCTTTTGGATAGAAAAAGATGACCCTAAAAATTCTGAAAGACAGAATGCATCTAATCTCATTTCATGTTAAAATTAAAGTCACATCATAGAAATGTTTCTGAGTATCTGGCTTGGAGTTCTTGGATTATATTGCATATATCATACGTAGCTGTATACAGTCATATAGTTTTATACCATATACAAGGGTATAAGTAACAATAATCATTCTAAGTGTGTTATTATTTATTTAGAAAAAATAAGCATTTTGAATAATTTATTTATTAAAATTAAGGGTGCTGTGATGGATGACCAGGGATCTTGCCTGGTTGGGACGTCCATTTGAGGAGATGACCGGGGGAATGGACATTTCACCAACAGCACTTCCCACGGGACATGAGAGGGCAGCCCCCCTGGTTTTCATCGGGGCCACAGAACTGGAGCTTAGAAGTTCAACCCTGTGGGGGTCCATGGCCACCACCTGGGGGCACCTGGACAGCTCCTGAACCTTGGCCAGATGTTAATCAGGAAGCAGCTGGAGCACTTCCGGGTGCAGTATAAAGAAGGCCGCCTCACTTCACTCAGGGAGCCGGAGACGGGTGGAAGAAGACAGAGCTTGTGAGTGAGGAGTGGAGGTGGCTGAAGAAAACAGACAGAACAGTGGGGAGATAAGGACTGAGCTTTATTGGTTGTGCTCATTGTGTTGTGCAGAACGGTAATAAAACGTGTGTGTTTGTGGGACATTCTGAGTCCGTGTCTATCAGTGTCCGGGTTCAAGTTCACAGCACCATATGCTATCCCTTGTTGAACCATCATTAGTGCTACTAAGTTAATTTTTTCTTGTTTTCAATGTTTTTTTTTCTAAGTTTTGTAGATAGATAGAAAACATGTTATTTGTCCCAAGGGGTAAATTAAACTTTTTACAGAAGATAAAGAAATATTATAAAAAACATGAAAAACAGCAGCCATCCTCAAATATGTACAAGAAATACAAAAACAAATAAAACATTTGAATTGCGTAAAGATGAAAAAGAGCAGTCACAGTCACCACAAGTCACTATAAAGGCATCTTTCTATAGGTATGAAGGAGCCTTAGAAGAGTTTCTTGACACGGTTCTGTTTTGGGTAAAAGTATTCAAAGGTAGTGTGTTAAAGAAAGAATGTGTAGTATTGTTCATAAAAGCCATTATACGTATTTAGGTTTTCAACATCAACAAATTTAAATATACAGTAATATCATTAGGATTGTATATTTTGTCTGGAGCTTTGTTAAATTTTATTATTATTCTGTTTTCTACATTACCGCATCACCTTCGTGTTATCCTGTGGTTTAGATGCTATGATGTTACAGTCAGTTGCTAGAGGCACAGCTCTGGAAGTCATGTTGTATGGCGTCATCGGTGTGATCGTTTAAAAGCCGACACCACATGATTTGTGACATCCAAGATAGTAGAAACGTCTTCTAAGACTTTAACAATTTGTTTTTGCTTGGGGAATTTCTAGAATTTCTCCAGTTTTGGAATTTTAAAATTTTGATTTTTGATTCAAATTTTGGTTTTGATGATCAATCTTCAGCCTTCAAGATTACTACTTTTGTTTGTTTAATGGGTTAACTTTTATCTACCAGTCCATTTTTTACAAGCCCTTGCATTCTGCCATTCTTTCCAACTTGCTGGCAGAACTTTCAGCAGCCACAATAGAAGTTAATTATATTCAGTCTGAATCTACCAGTCTCTTACATTGCACTTTAGGAATTGTGGGTCACTTCTCTTTACAAAGCTACTGATATTTCAAGACACATGTGTATGCAAAGCATCTCAATGGAGTTGAGGTCTAGACTTACACTTGTAAAAAAAATTTATTCTTTCTTTTTTAGCCATTCAGTTGAAGGGATCCTAGTGAATTTAGGATACTTTTAATGGCATAATCCAGTTTTGTCCAGCTTTTATATTTCAGAAAGATTACCTTTTATTTATATGTAACACATTCTGTTATGAATCAGCATTCATGGCGGACTGAGTAACTGAAGCCCTTGTAGGCAGGTGTCATGGCTTCATGACATCCCAAAATAATCACTGTATTTGACTACTAGCATGAGGTTTTTGAGGTGACCTCTTCCACAAAAGTCATTCTTATTTAGTCTTTTTTGATGATTGAGTCCATAACATTTATCATTATGACAGAGGCCCGAAGATCACTGGATGTATATTTTGGGTGCTTTGTAATTTTGCAAACCATCATAAATTTACTGAGTGAATTAATTGGACACTCACTCCTGATAATATTAGAAAAATCCCTTCAATGCCATAAATAATGTGCAGTTTTTTAAATAATAATTATTGATGTTGAAATATGTTGTGTGTCCTTAGTATTGCTCTTACCACAAATGCAAAAGTTCCAACCTCAGTTTATCTTATCTACAACAGAAGCAGTAATGGTGTACTTATATTTTTATGCATGGTTTGTGCATGTTGTTTTTATGTTTGTGCTGAATGAAAACTAGTAATGTAAAATCTGATATGTGTTGTTTAGCACCTGAAATTAGCTTCATCTAATTTTACAAGTGGGAACTTCATCATCACTTGATTTCATCTTTAAAACTACAAAGTTAATCGAGGCTGTATTTTCACTTTACTGTGACCAAAAATGCACTCATCATCACCTACACTTCACTACCTTCAATTTTTATCAGATCTGGGTATGGAAATGCATCACAGTGTTCTAAGAAAAGTTACTAAGGAATAAAAATGTGTTTTTATTTATAACCTGTGAAATAAACAGATCCCAATTGCAGGAACAGAGTAGAGAAGGAAGAATATAACAAGAATAAAACACTGACGTTATTAAACAAAATGTTTATTCTTCTACTTGCTTAAAAAAGGAACAAATTCACTTCCTGTACTTAATGCTCTATTTTGAATTACCATTTTATTTTTGTCAAAAAGTAGCTTAGGGAAATGCAACACCAGGTAAATATGTTCAAGTTGAACCACAAACTATCCGGTAATTCAGTGGATTTAATTGAGTGGATAATTTATACTATTTAATTTTAATGAGTTCTTAAAATTGAGAGATTAATTATCAGCAATGGATTTTAAAATGAATAAAGGAAATAAAGCATTATACCTTAAAGATGTCATTTAGATCAGCTTTACATTCTCACAGGACTCCAAATACCTGCAATAATATGGTAAAATCATTAGGAGTAGCCCATTATAAACACTCCAATCAGTTTACATTCTTCCAATTAGCATATTAACAAAAGTTTCAGTATAAATGGCCTACATTTAAAATATATATTGCATTAATTGGGGCTATATAGAAAATGTTGTGCTAATTAGCACAAGTGGATCTTCTTATAAATCTTTAAACACTTTAAACACATTTATGCCATTTTGTCAGGAGCCTCTATTAACAAATTTGTAAAATATCACATCGGGTGTGATAGGCAGTTGTCATTAATGTTAGCAGCTGAAACCCATCACAGTGAAAATACGGAGCTGTGGAATTCATATTGAAAATCTGCTTGGCTCCTTTGTGGAAATGTTGCATCATAGAGCAGTCAAGCGAGCCTAGCAGACATGCCGAAATGACTGCATTTGTTAGCTAGCCTAAACTGAAACTCTTAGATACATTTTACTGACAGTAAATTCTAAAACATGAAGTATATTTGAATCATGTTTCTGAGAGGAATTCACTGCAGAAATAAAATGAAAGAAAAATTAAAAACTAAAGCAAAGGCATAAGGGGAAACTTTTGTCATGTCAGTCCAGAGGAGTATCTGACTGATGATAAGAAAAGCTGCAAGAAAAAACGTGGAAAAAGTGTTTTACATTTTAACTTGTCAATCACTATAAAAAGCAGGAAGAATGATTAAAATAAAAAGAAAAGATGAAGCAAATGGTGGAGCTGTCCATATGGCCCAAACACTAATAAGTTATGTACTATAAAACATACAGTAGGGGTGTGAATTGAGTCATGTCCAATTAAACAAATACAGACAGGGGTGAAGTGCAGAAAATTAGGTCACTTCACTATCCTTTTTGTTTAGAATGTAATAGTGAATGACACATGTCACATGTAGCTAATGTGGTCTGGCAGATGTTAATTTCCCTTGAAGTAATCAAACTCTTTCCAATATCAAAACATGAAAGTAAATGGCACTATACTTACCATTAAAGAAAACTCAGGAGCAGACACATCCACCCAACAGAAAGATCACAACAACACTCGTATTCTATAAACAGTGGTAGATGAATGACCTGAGGCGTTTGCTGCCAGAGCATGCCATAAGAAAGAAATGTTCAGGTTGAATACATCTGAGATATGCAGGTGAGAAGGGAGTACTGACTGCTTAGTTACACAGACAATATGTGTAGCAGCATGGTCTACTTCATGGACAATGCTATCCCAGACCAGTCTCTGTCTGTGTTAAATTTGCACATTACACAGATAGATAAATGCTTTATTTGTTACCCCCAGGGTAGATGAAAACTTTACAGAAGCTTGAGAGAGATATTTAGACATATATAAATGAAACACTTCAGTGTGTATAGAGCAGTCCACTCTGCTCACACTCAGTCACAGCATGCATGCAATACTGTATTACATTTTTTCGGTGGTTGCATGCACCTCACATCTCACTACAAAAGACCTGTGTTTCAGCAAACTCAGCCGTGCAAGAATGATGCTGTGCTAATGACACATCATAAAAAAAAAAAGCAAATGCAGTGACTCAGCACCATGCAAGTGAAACACCTCAGCAACAGGCCTGAAATTTTCACTAAAACCATTGTTTGTCTGGAGGTATTTTCTCAAGACAAATATTAATAGCACTCATATTATAGCAATTTGGCTAAGTATCTTCTTATGAAAGTCAGTGGGGCAGCAAGCACAGGTGGGTAAACATCCTCTACACTGGGTAATTCTTAACAGTTAGCTGACGCTTCTCCATGTTCATGAATATAGTATAGTAAAACTGCTAGGAAGTGTTTGGGTTGTTTTTTGTGTCGAAGACTACACACAGCTACTGTATATATATATATATATATTGTCATGCATGAGTGCATAGGAAGCAGCCTAAGGACCCAACACGCACTGCGACAAGTTGTGCCAGGGGACAACGGCGGGGTACTAACCTCTCTTTCTTTATTTCCTCAGAAAAAATGAAGCACCGCCGTTGTGACTTTACCCGGACGCCTAAGGAAACCAGCCACTTCCAGGTCCCTTTCTACCATCTGGTCCCTTCCTGATGACATCATTTTCCCATCCACCACCACAACTTTCCCAGCATCTCATCACTTCACTTCCAGTTCCCCCTTATAAAATGTCCGTTTGCCAACCAAAGTGTGTCTGTTGTATTTTGGGAAAAAGAACACTGACATTTTGCTTTACAGTATATGGGGCCAAGAACCCCAAACCTTTATGATTGTTTGTCATTTCTTGCTATATATATATATATATATATATATATATATGGGGGAGTCAAGCTAAAGTTACAAAATGGGATTAATTAGAAAATGAAAAGGACAATAATGTCATTTCACAATGTAGTGTCCACCCTTCTCAATGCACTTGTGCCATCTGCCTGGAAGTGCCTGGATTTCACCAGAATAAAAGGTCTTCTCTCACCACATCCATAAGCCTTCTCTTAGGCCTTCCTCCTTTCCTCTTGCTTGGAAGCTCTATCCTTAGCATCCTTTTCCCAATATACCCAGCATCTCTCCTCTGTATATGTCCAAACCAACGCAATCTCACCTCTCTGACTTTGTCTCCAAACCATCCAACCTGAGCTGACCCTCTAATGTATTCTATCATAATCCTATCCATCCTCTTCACACCCAATGCAAATCTTAGCATTTTTAACTCTGCCACCTCCAGCTCTGTGTCCTTTTTTTTGGTCAGTGCCACCGTCTCTAACCCAATCTGAGGTATTAAAGAGGAACTTTATCTTTCTATGCACCAAAGCTAAAAGAAAATGTCGGAATTTAGTTGTATCTGGCCCCTTACCAAGATTATATAGAGGGGATGTGATTATAGCAGATTGTATTCCCTTCACTGCTGGCTAGAAACTTGGTATGCAAATAAAAGCATAGCGTTTGTGAACAATTGGGATGATTTTTGGGAAAGGCCTGGATTTTTCATAAGAGATGGTCTTCATCCATCAACTGGAGGGGATCTTATGTATTACCCAGAAATATGGCAGCAAAACTGCCTGGTTGACTGATTAGAGCACCATCCAGGCCGCAGTCATGTGATCTTAAATCACAGGCTGTTGTTTATCCCACCTGTTATTTTCCTGAAGCTGTTACCCATAATCCCTGTTGTGGGGCATCCAGTAAATTTAGTCTTGATACAAACCTTAAATTAATTGATAACCAAAAAATAAGGTGTATAATTAGACCAAGGGATAAAACCAGACCTCCACCAGGGGCATCTGTAATAGAAATTTAATTCAAATTAAAACAAAAATATATCAGCAGTTCAGAAAGAACCATGCAGTTTTAAATGCTGTTTATTGAACATTCGCTCTCTTGGCACTAAAGCTGTTTTGGTAAATGATATATATTAAGTACAAAATCTGATCTGTGTCTTCTTACTGAAACCTGGCTTAGTAAATGTGACACTGTTCCCTAGCTGAGCGTCACCAGATGGATACTCGTTCCTTCATAAGTCTAGAGATTCTGGTCGAGGAGGAGGCCTTGGAATAATTCATTGTAACAAAATGCAAATCACTCCTAAAAATTTAGGCAACTTTACATCCTTTGAGGCATTCATTTTAAATATTAAAACAGATTCCAACACAATTATAGTGCTAGTCTACAGACCACCAGGGCCATATTCATTGTTCATGACTGAATTTAGCAACCTTCTGTCTGATTTGGCTATAAATTATGATCACGTAGTTCTGATGGGGATTTTAATGTACACATTGATGTGGAAACTGACACTTTTAGCAAATGTTTTACTTATTTGTTAAATTCAGTAGGATTTTGTCAGATTGTCAAAGGTCCAACTCATAATCATAACCACACATTAGATTTAATTATAACTTACAAAGTTGAAATTCAAAATTTAAATATTACTCCATTAAATGTAGTTATTTCCGATCACTTCTTAATTACATTTGATTTAGTTCTGCCCATGCCAAGCACTCACAGATTAAAACAAAGCCAGTGCGACATCTAGATTGTAATTCTGCTTCAAAATTTATAGATACCTTGAGTAAGTCGAGTGTAATTGTGGAAAACCATTTAGATCAGTTAACATCAAATGTAAACGTGGAAAACAATTTAGATCAGCTAACATCACATTATAATGTGACCTTGAGAGATGCTCTGGACACAGTGGCTCCCTAAAACAAAAGTGATCAAAGCACATAGAAACTCTCCCTGGTTTAATGAAAATACTCGAGCTCTTAAATTAGAGTGTCGAAAACTGGAGCAGATGGAGAACAACAAAGCTACATGTCTTTCAAATTGCATGGACAGAGAGTGTTAAAAATATAAAAAGCCCTCTTTAAAGCTCGCTCAGAATACTATTCTACATTAATAGATAGCAATAATAAAAATCCTAGGGTACATTTTAGAGCAGTGGCTAAATTAACAAATGGGAATTCAGATCAACAGTGCAAAATACCAACAGATATTAGCAGTACAGACTTTATGAACTTCTTCAATGAGAAAATTAAAAATATAAGATCTCAGCATCACAGTACAAACCACATACTAGCTTAGCAGACCCTGCTCACATTGCATTCAGCACTTTAGTAATTTTAATCCTGTAACTGAGCAGGAAGTCTTAACTTTAATTTCTAAAATGAAGCCCACTACTTGTTCCCTAGATCCAGTGCCAACAAAACTAGTAAAAGTGCAATGGATGTTCTTGCAGCCTATTCTAACATTATCAATAGTTCATTATTGCATGGCACAGTACCTGATGCACTAAAAGTGTCAGTCATTAAACCATTACTTAAAAAGTCAGACCTAGACCCACACATACTAAATAATTATAGGCCTATTTCAAATTTACCATTTCTCTCTAAAATACTAGAAAAGTAGTCCAGTCAGCTTCAGTCACACCTTAGCATTACAATTTATTTGAGAAATTCCAGTCTGGTTTCTGCACTGGTCATAGTACAGAAACGGCACTAACGGGTTGTAAATGACATTCTGATATCCTCTGATGAAGGAAACTCCACTGTAATTATGTTGTTGGACTTAAGTGCAGCATTTGACACCATTGACCATTCTATTTTACTGCACAGGCTAGAAAATGATGTTGGGCTTACAGGCCCGTGCTCGCTTGGTTTAGTTCTTATTTATCAAATCGATTCCAATATGTACAGAAATGTGCTGACAGTACTCCATCATTATACACAGAAGTTCAATATGGTGTCCCAGGGCTCAGTACTGGGACCTTTACTGTTTTCACTTTACATGCTTCCACTGGGATCTCTCATTAGGAAACATAATGTTAATTTTCACTCGTATGCAGATGACACCCAGTTATACCTTTCATTTAGATCAAATGAAGTTTCTTCGATTAGTTGTGTTAGTGAATTAAAGGAGTGGATGGATGAGAACTACTTGTCTTTAAATACAGATAAAACAGAGATGTTAATTGTTGGAGGGAATGACGCTGATCACAGCAATATTTTGTCATCATTTAACTCAGTTGGAATCCCAATTAATTTTACTGAATCAGCCCGCAATCTAGGAGTTATCTTTGACTCTAGCATGTCATTTAAAGCGCATATTACAAAGTTGTCCAAAACATGTTTTTCCATCTTAAAAATGTTAGGAAATTAAGGTGCTTTCTAAATAAACAGGATTGTGAGAAATTAATTCATGCATTTATCTCTAGTAGGATTGACTACTGCAATGCGGTGTTCACTGGCTGTTCAAACTGTTCTTTATACAGCCTCCAGTTAATCCAAAATGCTGCTGCAAGAATTATTACAAGAACAAGAAAATATGAACACATAACTCCAGTTCTTAAATCTTACACTGGCTCCCAGTTAAGTTTAGGGCAGATTTCAAAATCCTCCTTTTAACATATAAAGCATTAAATGGCCAAGGTCCGGCTTACTTGTCTGAACTTATCATGACTTACAAACCTGAGCACATTAAGATCTCAAGATGCCGGTCTGCTTAGGATTCCAAGGATTAATAAAATAACAGTGGGAGGTCGAGCTTTTACTTACAGGGCCCCTAAACTGTGGAATGGTCTTCCTGCTTCTATAAGAGACCCCTTCAGTCTCAGCTTTTAAATCCTGGCTAAAGACTCACTACTTCAGTTTAGCATATCCTGACTAGAGCTGCTGGTTAACTGTACAGCATCTCTGTTGTTAGTCATTAGCACTAAAACATAAGTAACATGATAGTTATATTTGAATACTAACCCTCACCTATTCTGTTTCTCTTCTCGGTACTCAAATGTGGCACTTGGTGCCACGGCCCACCTGCCAAGTTGTTTGCCTGCCTATGGTAAAGTTATCCCTGATGGAGGATAGCAGGAATCGTGGGAAAGAGTAGTCCTTTCATCGGATTAGTGCTATTTCAGTTGTGGAGGAGGCAGCTTGATGGATGAGGTCTCCAGGACTCTAAACAAATCCAAATCATGTTATGTGATATCATCTACTGTTAAATTCTACTCCGTATTTCTAAAATTTTTATTTTTATACTGTACTGAGGATTTGCTCTGTTCTGTGTATTGTATTGTATTGACCCCTTCTTTTGACACCCACTGCATGCCCAACCTACCTGGAAAGGGGTCTCTTTGAACTGCCTTTCCCAAGGTTTCTTCCATTTTTTCCCTACAAGGTTTTTTTGGGAGTTTTTTCTTGTCTTCTTAGAGAGTCAAGGCTGGGGGCTGTCAAGAGGCAGGGCCTGTTAAAGCCCATTGCGGCACTTGTGTGATTTTGGGCTATTCAAAAAATAAATTGTATTGTATTGTATTGTTTATAACATAGCAGATCTCACTACCATCCTATAGACCTTCCCTTTCACTCTTGCTGATATCTTTCTGTCACAAATCATTCCTGACACTGTCCTCTACCCATTCCACCCTGCCTGAACTCTCTTTTTCACATTTCTTCCACAATCCCCATTACTCTGTACTGTTAATCCCAAGTATTTAAACTCATCCACCTTCACCAACTCTACTCCCTGCATCCTCATCATTCCACTGACCTCCTTCTCATTCACACACATGTATTCTGTCTTGGTCCTACTGCCCTTTCCCTCTTCTCCTCTCTAGAGCATATCTCCACCTCCCCAGGGTCTCCTCAACCTGCTCCCAACTCTCACTACAGATCACAATGTCATCAGCACAACATAGTCCACGGGGACTCCTGTCTGATCTTGACGGTCAACCTGTCCATCAACATTGCAAATAAGAAAGGGCTCAGAGCCAATCCCTGATGTAATCCCACCTCCACATTGAATGCATCTGTCACTCCCACTGCAGACCTCACCACTGTCACACTTCCCTCGCACAAATCCAGTACCACTCTTACATTCTTCTCTTGCACTCCCAACAACCTTATACAATACCACAACTCCTCTCTATGCACCCTGTCATATGCTTTCTCCAGGTCCACAAAGATGCAATGCAACTCCTTCTGGCCTTCTCTATACCTTTCCATTGTGGACACTTTTTCTCTAGTGGCGTTTCTTGTGACTGAAGACAGAGAGATATAATTAAAGTTAGTAAAAAATCTTTTATTAATACACACCAGGCAAAGGTAAGAATGACAGAGAAGCACAGTAGGACACCTGCCCTTCATCTGCTCCGAGAAGTCGGTGTCCTAAATCTTTTATAGGTCAAAGCTTTGTCTTATGACTTTAGTTGCACAAGAATTTTGAGACATTACATCTTTACAACAATTTGCTTGGATCAACATTTTTAAAGTTCATCAGTTGGTTTTAAAGTTCATCAGTTGGTCACTTGTGGTTTTTTGTCTGTTAGGAAAAACAGGAAGTTGCACTTAGACATTTTGCTTAGCACGCACTTCAGTTCTGATCATTAATTCCTATTTTCCAATCTCATACTTCGGTATCTGTATTTTTCTATTTCACACTCCACCCTTTTGATCAAACTGAAGTATTTACCTGAATAGGTGTTTAGACCGAAGAGATAGAGAGAAGGGAGGTAGAGGGTGGCGAAGAAGGAAGAGAGGGGGATGGGGTATGACCAGGAGAAATTTGCAGCATAATCAGATGGTTACAATTGTTCTCTATACATTCAGAATTAGCATGTCCCTTAATAATGGAAAACCGTGACTTCAGTCCATATTGTGTGGATTGCCAAGGGTCACTACCTCAGTCATTTGGGCTGGTGTTAGCAAAAACAAGGGCCCATTGATTGCACCAGTCATCTGAGGTGTCCACATATCCTCCTCCTAAATAACTGCCAAACACTTGAGTTTTTATCTTTCCCTGAAACATGGAAGCTGTAACACAAACATATTTATCGGACCAAGCCCAGTGCTCCTGTCTAGTAGGGCCACAGTTTATAAAGGAACAAAAATCGACTTGCAGTGAAGCAGTTTGTCCTTTGTGGAAAGTCAGGGTCACTTTGCTTTGTAGACAAGGAAAAACGGATACAGTCAGGATCAGCAGGAGGAGTGCCATTTTTTGCAATGGGAAGTGTGAATCCAGGCGGGCAGTCCTTCAACCTTGACAGCGTGAGGTGTGGATAGAAGAACTTGAAACGGTCCTCTCCACCTGGGCTGATGCCAATGTTTCCTCCGGGTGTCTCGGACCAGAATCCAGGTACCCAAGGGAATCGGCGAGTCTTCAGATGGAGGGCTGGTTCTCCAGGCCTGATTAACCTGCTCGTGGACTTCCTTCAGGGACGCTCTGAGACCTGTAAGACTAGAGAGAAGATCATTGTCCACGGTATGCAGATTCACATTTCCTATAACCATGCCAACGGGCATGGGTCGTCCAGTCAGAATTTCAAATGGCGATACTCCCAATTGCCGATGTGTCCGCCCCCTCAATCCCATTAAAGCCAGGGGTAAAGCATCTGGCCAGGATAAATTGGTTTGTTCACAAATTTTTGCAAGCTTAGTTTTTAGGGTGCCATTGCATCGTTCCACAATACCCCCACTTTGCGGATGGTATTTACAGTAGTGATGCACATTGATTTGTAGCCAGGTAGTCAATTCATTTATAATGGAATTCACAAAGTGAGTGCCATTGTCTGTCTGTAATTTTTGCGGGATGCCCCATCTTGGAATAATTTCTTTAATTAGTGCTTTAGCAACCGTTTTAGCATCATTGTGTTTAGAAGGGAAAGCTTCTACCCATCGGGAGAACACATCGACAATCACAAGGCAATATCGGTAACCTCTAGACGGTGTTAGCTCAATGAAATCCATTTGGAGGTGCTCAAACGGACCCATTGGGTTAGGAGTAACGGCGGGACTTACCTGTGTGCCTTTTCCCACATTAAACCTTTGACACAAGGCACATCGCTTACAGAATTGCTCTGCGTAGGTGGAGAAGCCTACAGCTTCCCAATGCTTTTCAACATCTTGAACCATGGCGTCTCTTCCGGCATGGTCGAGGCTATGGGCTATTTTTGCCATACCTGGAAAAGAAGCTTTTGGGAGAAAAGGTTTGTTAGTTTGCTGGTGAGTCCAGACTCCATCAGAGAGGACCCTTCTTTGGACCATTTTTTCTTTTCGATGTCCGTGGCTGCACTCTGTAGAGAAATAATTTGATTATCAGGGTCCTGGTCATTTCTCTGTTGGAATAAAGAGATTGGTGTGTTACTGTGTGCAGCCTTTTTTGCAAAATAATCTGCCAGTTCATTTCCTCTGCTGACAAAATCCTGCTTTCCTGTGTGAGCTTGACATTTAACAATTGCTAACTTTGATGGTTTAGTTATGGCTTCTAAAAGGATTCGATTAACTTTTGATGTTGGATGGGCTTGCCAGTACTGGTCTTGAATCCCCTCAATTTCCATAATGCCCCATGATCATGGCAGACTCCAAAAGCATATCTGGAATCTGTATAAATTGTTATGTTTTTTCCTTCAGACAGCTGGCATGCTCGGTGAGCGCTATTAATTCAGCTGCTTGTGCACTTAAACTTGATGTAATTCGATTTGCTTCCAACAGGTGGTCCCCTTGGACCACGCATAACTAGTTGAAGGTGCACCGTTCTCTAATCGCAAAGAGCATCCATCCACAAAAATAATTTCTCCGGTTTCTAAAGGTGTTTCTTGTAGATCTACTCAGGTTTCACTACTTCTGCAATTTTTTTCTGACAATCATGCGGTTCACCATCGCTATTATTTGGGAGTAACGTAGCTGGATTTAAGGTGGAGCATCTTTCAATCATAACATTTGACAAAGTACAGAGTACATTCTGATAGTGTATTGCCCTAGCAGTAGTGAGATGTGAGGTCTTAGCCTGTACTAAAATGGAATGTACAGCGTGAGGCACCTTTACTGTTAGGGGGCTCATGAGCACTATATCTGTACTGGCTAGCACAGCTTCTGTTGTGGCAGCCACAGCCCTAAGGCAAGGCGGAAGTGCTGCAGCCACTGGATCCAATTTTTTCGAAAAATATGCTATTGGCCTTTGTTTATCCCCATGTAATTGTGTTAGAACTGCATTCATATATCCCCCTTTTCGTCCACGAACAAAGTGAATGGGCGATTATAGTCCGGTAAGCCCAACGCCAGAGCCAAGGACAGTGCGTTTTTCAAGTCACAGAGAGCCTTCTCAGCCTGCTCGGTCCATTGCACCTGACCAGAAAGAGGAAGGCCAGGGGTGTTTGCTAAATTTTGTAACGGCTGTGCTCTTTCAGTGAAATTCAAAATCCATTGCCGGCAGTAACCTAAAATGCCCAATACAGACATGACCTGCTGTTTTGTGACAGGTCTGGGAAGATTTTGAATGGTGTTAATGCGATCGCTAGAGAGCTCTTGTTCCATTTGTGATGTCATGACCTAGATATTTTACAGTTGTTTGAATTAATTGCAATTTAGCCTTTGAAACTTTATGTCCATTGTCCCCCAGAAACAGCAGTAGTTTTTTAGTATCCTGTGCACAATCTTCTTCTGTAACGCTGCATAACATAATATCATCTACATACTGTATTAATGTACTACCTCGGTCTGGCCAGAACCCTTCTAAATTTTGAGCAAGCGCTTGTCCATACACACAAGGGGCTTCAGTATATCCCTGAGGCATGACAGTCCATGTCCAACGGCGGCTTTGGAAAGTAAAAGCAAACCAGAATTGCGAGTCAGGGTGTACGGGGATAGAGAAAAAAGCATTGGCTAAATCAATTACTGAAAAATAACGAGCAGAGGGAGGGATTGCAGAAAGAATAGTGGAAGGATTAGGTACAATAGGAGCTCTAGGAAAGATTGCAGCATTCACTTGTCGTAAGTCTTGAACAAAACGCCATGAACCGTCAGCCTTTTTTACAGGTAAAATGGGAGAATTAACTGGAGAATATTTAATTGGAATAATCGCACGCGTTTCACAAGATCGGAATGTACGGCGGAGATGCCAGCCTCTGCTTCAGGAGACAGAGGATACTGGGCACGATGCGGGCGGAAGGAGGATTTTGGGTGGATCACCAGAGGCTCGCAATGGGCTATCCTTCCATAATCATTTTACCCTGAGACCACAAAGAGTCAGGAAGCGCTGAGAGCCAAGAAGGGGAAGTAGTTTGCAATGAAAAAGCAGAAAGGGAAGTGCGGCACAATGCACGTGCACTAAAAATCAGTTTGAAGCACAACTTTAGTTATTAAATGGTCTGAGGTATCAAAACACCTGGAGCAACATGTAACCAGTCTGTTCTATTAAGACATTGTTCTACCCATGGTCCGATTTCCGCCCAATGTACAGTGCTCGATTTAGCTAAAGAAATATGAGGTACTGACCCACCAAGATAAAAAATATTCTGTGAATATGTAAGATGTACAAATGCAGCAGCTTTTGTGGGGGAAATGAAAATGCAGGGGATGTGAAGGGTTTCGGGGCAGGTGCCTGAAGAAAGAAAAGATTCTAGCCAAGGGGTGTCTACTTCTATAGGGAAATATTGGGCAGTGCAATAGGGTGTCAGGGGCTTGGAGATTGGGAAACAAGCAGGAGGGAAATGAGTGAAGGGCTTTAAGAAGGATGGTGTGTGGGGAAACATTTCATTGAAATGGAGAGAAAAGTTTTGTCATGAGATCCCTTCCTAAGAGGTTAACTGGACAGAGCTGATTTAAAAGAAATCGGTGTGTTAAAGTGGAATCACTGGAATGCAGCTGAACTCGAAGAATCTCTTGAGGCAGGGACCTCCTTCAGCGAAAGGGTTGAGCGCGTGGCTCCTGTGTCCACGAGGAAAACAGTTTCAGTGCCATTCACCAGCCAGCAAAGTCAATAATGGATCAGTCTCTGAATTATGGGTGAGCAAAGGTAGTTGAAGAGAAGGGCTGGGGATCCCTGCGGATTCCTATGTCCATGAAACATCAAATTGTTCAGGTGGTGGAGGAGGGGGTGGGCACTTGTGAGGGCAATTGCGGCAGAAGTGTCCCATTTCACCACACCCGTAACAAGCATACGGTGTAGCGTTTGGATCTGGAGGGGGAGGCAGCTGAGTGGATGATCCACTTGGATTAGGTAACATATATCCGCTACCTCGTCCCCGTCCACACCCTTGTCCCCGGAAAATCCTCCACGTCCACGACTTCTGCCGGGAGTGGCCCCACCAGTGTAATAGTTCATTTGTGCTGCAATCAGCTTTGTCTGGGTGTCTGACTCTTTCTGCTTGCTCTGTTGTTCAGCATGCGCTGCGTGACGTTTTACTTCCTCAAACGCGGCAGCCTCTCATCTAATACAGGATACCTTGTTTTGAATGTCGCTTCTAAGTCCGGAAACAAAAGAGGAACTGCAGTTTTAGTTCGGTTGTCTGGATTTTCAAGGCCGGAGTGTGTTGCCATTAACTCTTAAATTCAGTGTGCCCATTCATCTACTGTCTCATCTTTTTTCTGTTTGGCAGCCGAGATAAGAGACCAGTCTCTGCCTTTCTTATACTTGTCCTTAATATTATTTTAACATGTTCCCATTGCGTAATAAAGGGACCTTCATCCCGGCCCGAGGCAACGCTCGTTCCACTGCCACGGGTTTCCGTTATGCTGTCCATGATTGACAGTGTCCCATGTGGTGCCAAGCTTTCTCCACAGCACCTGAGTCCATTCTGTGGCATTAGGCTTATACATATCATACAGCTGCTGTAATTGTTCTATGAATTTTTAAACACACCAATGACTTTGGGATCAGGCGATTCGGACACAACGTCCTTCAGCTCTTGAATGTCCCAGTTACGATGTATCATTACAGTAGTGGGGTTATTAGCTCCTGCAGGTTGCATTGAATCATGTCGGGGGGTTCTGGGATCTCAATCAGGGGCATTCGAATAAGGGGCCTGTGGGTTTGGGGACTTTAAGGGGATCGAAGGTGGTGTTTTGATTAGGGGGCTGAAGGAATAGGGTTTGACTTCTAGTGCGTTGTGAAATGGAGGTTCTAGGATCGTGAAACCCACCCGCCGCACCCATTACGTTACTTTTGTCATCCCCCGGATCAGTGTGTAATGAGGGATCATAATGATATTCTTCAAAGAAACCAGACCCCAAGGGATCATCTTTTAATTCTGGTGCGGTGGGCGCTGGAGGTGGCGGAGGAGAAGGTGGGGGTTGTGGATGTGGATGGTGTAGGAAAGGTGGAGGAACAAGTGTGGGATATAACGGGTCTTTTTTTTTTTTTTCTTGCTCTTCTTCCGCTTCTCATTCGACTGCGGTCCCGAATCTGCTTGCACTTTCTGTAAAGCTATAAATAACTTTTTTTTTTTCCTTCTAGTTCTAACTTTCTGCAGCCAATAATTCATTTCTGTACTGCCTTTAAATTACAATCTTTAATAACCAACTCCCATCTGTCATACATAACACGGACCTCTATTACAACATTCTTGTACACTTCTACATACAACACCCTTGTGCATTTCTACATAATATTTTTCTAATTTCCTGAATTTCACTTGCGTCTCCTGTCCTTTCTAACGGCCACCGCCCTCCGCTCTGCCTATTCCACTTTTTACATGCTTTCTTAAAATCTAAACCTGTCTTTTTCTCAATTAACTTTCTTGGAGACCCATTTTTTCTAGACGTCTGGTGATCCTCCGAAAACAGTCCTTCTAACATTAATGATTTTGATCCCTCCCTATTTTGTTTAACAGGTTTGCTGCTATGTGTCCCCATCACTAATTTTCTGCTTCCCTCTCGCAATAATTTCTTTTCTTATGCGCCCAGGAAGCAATTTTTTATTCAGTACGTACTTTTAATTTCTTTCCCCTACTTTAACCATTTAAACTGTTAACATTTATATCTTATCTTCAGCCTTGCTCATCGACTGAATCTTTTAGGCTCTCTTTAAGGTGTGCCACGCACCTAGTCCTAAAACCTGATTCCCTTCTATACTTTTTCAGCAAGCACCACTTTCTTTTCTTTCCCTAACAGCCAGTGACTTCTGGTTAAAATAATTTTATACCTACTCCTAACTCCCAGTTACAGTAATTTTATACTTTCAGTCACTTCCAGTTTCAAGGGCAATACCAGCAAACCTGTTACGTCTTCCCTTATATCCCGGGAATCCCCCGATGGTACTTACCCCAGCCTGGGTGTTAATTAGCTCTGTCAGGAAATCCTTCTCAGTCACTGTGGTTGAACCAGGAGGAGACCGGGGACTCCTCACGCAGAAGCCAATTAAGGACAGGGCAGTCCTAACTTTTATCGGAGCTGCTTACACTGCTGCTGGTGTACACTGTAGCGGCAGTCTGCTTCAAGAAGACAGATCGCTGAGGTCTTCCCGCTCAAGGAGTCAGCCGGCCGTCTCCTGCCCCACGTTGAGCGCCAGAAAACTGTGGGCACTTTTTCTCTAGTGTCGTTTCTTGTGACTGAAGACAGAGAGATATAATTAAAGTTAGTAAAAATCTTTTATTAATACACACCAGGCAAAGGTAAAAATGACAGAGAAGCACAGTCCTAGGACACCTGCCCTTCATCTGCTCCGAGAAGTCGGTGTCCTAAATCTTTTATAGGGCAAAGCTTTGTCTTATGACTTTAGTTGCACAAAAATTTTGAGATATTACATCTTTACAACAATTTGCTTGGATCAACATTTTTAAAGTTCATCAGTTGGTTTTAAAGTTCATCAGTTGGTCACTTGTGGTTTTTTGTCTGTTAGGAAAAACAGGAAGTTGCACTTAGACATTTTGCTTAGCACGCACTTCAGTTCTGATCATTAATTCCTATTTTCCAATCTCATACTTCGGTATTTGTATTTTTTTATTTCACACCATCAACACCCTCAGAGCAAACATGGCATCTGTGGTGCTCTTTCCTGATATGAAACCATACTAATGCTCTCTAATCATTACCTCCTTTCTTAACCTAGCTTCCACTACTCTTTCCCATAACTTCATGCTGTGGCTCATCAATTTTATCCCACTGTAGTTACTACAGCTCTGCACATCCCCCTTATTCTTAAAAATCAGTACCAGTACACTTCTTCTCCACTCCCCAGGCATCCTCTCACTTATTAAGATTCTATTAAACAATCTGGTTAAAAACTCCACTGCCTTCTCTCCTAAACACCTCCATGCTTCCACAGGTATGTGATCTGGACCAACAGCCTTTCCATTATTCATCCTCTTCATAGCTGTCCTTCTTTCCTCCTTGCTAATCTGTTGCTTTCCTGATTCACTATCGCCAAATCTTCTAACCTTCTCTTTCTCTCATACTCTTCATAAATCAGCCTTTCGAAGTACTCTTTCCATCTGGTCAACACATTCTCCTTGCTTGTAAGTATGTTTTCATCTTTATCCTTAATCACCCTAACCAGTTGCATATCTTTCTTAGCTCAGTCCCTCTGTCTAGCCAATCAGTATAGAAACTTTTCTCCCTCCTTAGTGTACAACCTCTCATTCAACTCATCATATGCCTTTTCTTTAGCCTTTGCCACCTCTTCACCTTTTGCCTAATCTCCTTGTACTTTTGTCAACTTTTTTCATCTTTCTGACTACCACTTCTTCTTCACCAACTTCTTCCTCTGTATACTCTCCTGTACTTCCCCATTCCACCACCAGGTTTCCTTTTCCTCCTTCCTCTGTCCAGATGTCATTTCAAGCACCCTTCTTGCTGTCACCCTTACTACTTCTGCTGTAGTTGCCCAGCTATCTGGCAACTCTTCACTGTCCACCAGTGTCTGTCTTACCTCCTGCATGAACTCAACCTTGCAGTCTTCCCTTTTAAGCTTCCACGATTTGATCCTTGGCTCTGCCCTCACTCTCCTCCTCTTCTTGATCTCCAGCTCCATACTACAGACCACCACCCTATGTTGCTAAACTACACTTTCCCCTGCTACCACTTTGCATTCTTCAATCTCTTTCAGATTGACCCTCCTGCATTGGATTTAATCTACCTGTGTGCATCTTCCTCCACTGTTGTATGTCACCCTTTGTTCCTCTCGATCTTAAAATATGTATTCACCAAGTTATATCCATCCTTTTCGCGAAATCCACTATCATCTGACCTTCTTCATTTCTCTCCTTGACACCATACCTACCCATCACTTCCTCATCTCCTCTGTTCCCCTCACCAACTGAAATCTACTCCAATCACCAGTCTCTGTCCCTTGGGCACACTGTCCATCATTTCATCAAAAAAACACTCAGGAAATCTTTCTCATCCATGGCACACCCAACTTTAGGGGCATATGCACTAACAACATTCATCATCACACCTTCATTTTCCAGCTTCAAAATCATCACTCTGTCTGACACTCTTTTCACTTCTAAAACACTCTTAAAATAATGTTCCTTCAGGATGACCTCTACCCCATTTCTCCTCCCATCCAAACAATATGAATCCACCTCCGATCCACCTGGCCTTACTCCCCTTCCATTTAGTCTCTTGCAGGCACAAAATATTAACCTTCTTTCTCTCCTTCACATCAGCTAACTCTCTCCCCTTACCAGTCATACTGCCAACATTCAAAGTTCCAAGCCTTGATTCCACTCTCATTGCCTTCCTCCTCTCCTCCTGCCCCAGGACATGTCTCCCCACTCTTCTTCAGCCAACAGTAGACCAATTTCCACCCGCACCCTGTTGGCTAATAATACTGATGGCGGCCATTGTTAATCCAGGCCTCGACTGAGCAGGCATGGAACTCTATATTGTTGCCCGCATATTGATCCACAAATTCAGATATTGACAACACTGATGTACCTGTTCATATAGCATTAAACACCCCGACCAATTCACAATTCTTTCTAGTTTTACAGTTCTTTTTTTGGAATGGTAATTTTTTAAATATCATATATAAAAATAAAGTCCATTTCAGTGCCTTTAGTGCAGAGTAGTCAATGTCTAGGCTTTTTAAAGCTATTTTCTTTCACACACATAAACATTGATTGTAGAGATTGATGGCTTTATATATTTGATGTTGACTATTGAACATCGGCAAGTGGCCTATTGACTTACAGCACTGACAAAAATAATTAAAATGTTCCTCAAAAATGTGTTTAGGAAATCTTAAATAAATTAATATGTTGTTTAATTATAGGTTAGACACTTATGACTTTCATTAAATCATCTGGTTGGGATATTGTGACCAAAGTTTGAAGTGGGTAAAAAAGAAATTGGGAAAATTTTAATTTTCTTTGGTTTGCTTTTAATGCTTTGTGAATATTTAGATTATTTCTTATTGAGGTTTGCTGACTACAACAACAACAACATTTATTTATATAGCACAGTTTCATACAAAAAGTAGCTCAAAGTGCTTTACATAATGAAGAATAGAAAAGTAAAAGACACAGTAAGAAAATAAAATAAGTCAACATTAATTAACATAGAATAAGAATAAGGTCCAATGGCCAGGGTGGACAGATAAACAAAAAAAAAACTCCAGACGGCTGGAGAAAAAAATATAATCTGTAGGGATTTCAGACCATTAGACCGCCCAGTCCCCTCTGGGGACTAGACTAGCTCTGTCTGCATCACTACATTAAAGAGTACACTCACTCCATTCATTTGACTTTTAGGTCATTGATGAGCCAATTCAGTGACTTACATATGCTGCATTTCTGTTTACCATAGTGGAGTAATAGCCAGTTATATTTCTTTTAAAATATTAACGCTACTCTTTTGTCCAGTATTTCTGATGATCATCCTGCTCAGGTGCAATGTTGTCTTTGAGTTACTTCCAGAATTTTCTGTGTCAATTCCATAATGAACAGAGAAAAGGTGTGATAAAAGATTGCTTATTTTTTTCAACCATGAAAACTTTCTTTCCATATGCAGAAGCAATCAATAGACACTGGTACATACGTACATTTTGCACTAAAAAGTTCCATACAGTGAACAATCAATACTTCCTATACCTTAAACTGAACAATCAGACTCCCATGTTATAAAGCATCACTTTGAAAATGTTCTTCTCTACAGTATGAAAAAAGCTTTCAGCTTTCCCACTCTTACTTATATTTTACCAAAAGCAGCTTCCATTGACTACTGGTCTCTGTTGCTTGGAGTAGCAATGTTTTCTGAGTGGAATAACTCTTCATATTCAAACTGATGATACACAGGCAACTGGCTGTTGTCTGCGACCCTTTGCACTAACAGCCTTTGTACATAGTTTATAAATTGCTTCGTATGTATTCTTTGGGTTGATCTTTAGATTAAAATCAAGGTATTACCAAACTGGTGAGGTTCAGTGTTTCTTCACAAGTAATTCTTCCATGTTTTGCTAAAAGTTTCATTGATGCATGGAGACACAAATGCAGAATCAGCAAAGTAAAGGATCCTTAAACAACATACCAATTTAATAATATTTCCTTACTTCACTACAGTGGTAATAATTGAGCTCTGCAACTTTAAGATACTTGTTTTATGTACAAGAAATAAAAATTGCACATGCAGTTTTATAGTGAGACAATGGAGTAGCTATTCATTAATAATAACCAAGCATCTCTCCAATAACACACAGGCAATTGTGTCATATATCGGCAATATTTTGAAATGATGATGTGAACTTTTAACACATTGCACAGTCCTAGTACTTGACTTTCCTTACATATCCTCCATGGATTTAACAAACAGAAATAGAAGAGTTGCTAATCTTCAAACTGCAAGATGAATGACCAGCACTTGGCACACCATCAAGATGTAAAGGGACTGTAGGAGAAGTGAGGGAATGCTTACAATAAAATGTTAGGAGTACTGGAATGACATTCTTGACTGTTCCTGCTCACTTAAAAAATCCTTTGATCTTGACATTCATAAAAAAATAATTTGACAATAATTCATAATTATAAATTAATTGATTATTTTGTAATAAGTGGTTTCATTAATTTCTGAAGAAAAAGTATAGATTGGTATTATGATTTCAGATCTGTGCCATCACCAACAGAATCTGATTTATATTGTATGCAGAAATGAACAGATTTGCAAAACTATGTTGAGAAGGTATATAACATTTATTTGCTTATATTGGATCCTCTTAAGTTTAAGACACCAGGTTAATACTGCATCTAGGTCCTATGGTAATTTTTTGAAGTTGCCATTTTAGATGTCACATGTTCTAAGGTCATTCCTGTACATTTGTGGCTACAATACAATTAATAAATGACATTTCTGGCCGAATGGATTATTATTATTATTTTTTAGTTTATGTTATGGAATGACATGAGTAGTTAATGTTGCTTCAGATCTCACTTAACAATGTTATCCCCAAATTCTATCACATAGACTTACCACTTGGAAGGGCATTCAGATGAAATTTCTTATTGGGAAGGTTGTATTTCCAAGTACATGAAGACCACAAAGTGCCTGAATGAAAGTCCATCTATCCATTCATTCTCCTCTTTACTGTAATGATTAATCCACTCCTGATAGCACTGGGTTCACCATAAGAACAACTTTGAACAGTGTGTTAGTTCAGGACAGGGCAAACTCTTGCACACACATTCACTCACTCATAGTAGGATAGATTAATGTCATGAAGTTACCCATCACTCTGTGCTGTGGAAGAAAAACCATATTGTCCAGAGAAAAATCCATGCCAACATGGGAGTACACGGAAACTCCACACAGACACAGTACCTAGGCTTAGATTTGAACTGTGGAAGAAACTATTTAGCAGTTTAATTGAGAAAGCACTTTATTAATATACAGGGTTACATGGACAGGAGAGCTGCTGCAGTAGTATTAACATTGACTTTTATCCAATTTAGATCAATTAATATGCAGAATTGGTATCCCCAAACAACAACTTACCAACAGGCTTTCTAGTGACATCTACTATATGATTGACATATTCATGTTTTTTGCAAGGTTTTACTGTCCACACACACGCCATCATGGCATAGTATCCCAAAACCTTACAATAAAAGTCCCGCAGCAGAATGAAGCTTTTATGTCTTTCTTATATAATATTCTGCATGAAATATTGTGTCTTGTAAAGTGATGATTATTGTAAAACAATATATTTCAAAACTCTTCACAGAACCCAGGACTCTGAGTTTACAGGCATCCTGGCACTGAAGTTACTGAGTCAGCCAGCTTTACCACAACAGCTGTTCACCCAGGAGATTATCAAGTAGAGCTCTGCATCATCAACATGGGTGAACCAAGAGGTCATGCTGGCAAATCAAGCTTCCCATGTGACATCATGTAGATATTTAAAACGAACCATGAGGGATACCGCAGTAGAGAGGTTGCTGGGAGGTGGATTCACCGCTGTAGAGGTCTGACTACAGAGGAAAAAAAAAAAAAAGATTACACATTCAGGTAGTTAGTGGCTGTAAGTCCAGCACAATTCTGAATGATGTACATTATGGATAAGGAAGGGGATTCTGAATTTGATTTTAATAGGATGCAGCATTGTATGTCTGAATGACATATAATCCTTTCATTGTAAATGGATTTATAAAGCCAACAGAAATTATTTAATGAACACATAGATAGATAGATAGATAGATAGATAGATAGATAGATAGATAGATAGATAGATAGATAATTCTATGGATGATTCTGTAGGATGATGTGTTTAGCAATAACAAACACAGAGGTGAAATCAAGTAGTAACACACCATAGGTAGAAACATCATCAGCATTAATAAGGAGGTTGATCAAAATTTGAACAAAAGCAGTAGGAGTACTGTGTTTATAGTTTAGTTTTTTTAAATACTAGGATAACTCTTAAAAGCAGAATGGCATCAGGCATTGAACTAGACTGAAGAGACAAATTGATAATAAAGGGGGATGAAGGAAGCAACAAGAGTTGAGAAGAGACATAAACAGAGGTTTTTCGCTGGTGGAACCCAAAAAGAAAAAGAAGGTGCGTAAGATCAGCACAAGACACAGGACAGAGAGGTTTTAGAAGAAGACAGGCAGAAGTATACTCCATAATATAGTCCATCTAGCTTGAGGTTAGGGTGTAAAAGTGCTAGGAGTTCCAGGTTAATTGATAATTTGAATGAATTAAATTCCCGAAACATCTGGGATTAGTCACATAATCTCCAAAGAAAATAATAAAAAGAGGTCACCAAAAATAAATCAGATTATCCTAACTATCCACATTAGTAGACAAGTTACCTACTGTAGCTGAGTGAAAGCCTTCATTTTCAAGGATGCTCCAAATTGGCAGATTTTGTTTTCTTGTTTTATTTGTTTTATGCTCTTTGCTTCCCTCTATGTATGCAGTGAGCTACACATTATCAGCTTTCATTTCTGTAACATTTCAATAATTACTTACAACCTGAAATTTGACGCAATTTTTACTTCTGGTTCCAAAGATGCCTTCGTGATAGGGAGGATAAATCCAGATTTGGAGCAAGACTCCCCATTCAAGAGTCCATTAGGCAGGTGTTATCAGAGATGTTGAGGTTGGAGAAAGAATTTAAGAAGCTTAAACAATGAAAATATTGGCTATATTTAACCTTTTCTGAATGATGACAAGGGTGTGCATCTCCTTGAACCTCCATTTTACTAAAACAACATACTGTATTAAAATAGCTGGCTAAAACTGTGTATTTTAGAGTTGTCCTAAACAACAGAGTGTGAAAAGTGACAACATTATATGTCATATTAAGCCAATTGATTCTGTTTAACATTACAAATTACCATAATTAAAAAGATTTTTGCATTCTATAACATGGACTATTTAGATTATTATTATAATTAGTTTGTTTACGAATACAAAACACTAATTAGTGCTTATGTCCAACTGCAAAAATTCTGAACACAATGAAGAGTTCAAACTTTCTCTTCTAAAAATGAAAGAGAATCATTTTGCCTCCTCTATATTGCCTACCGGCTTAGTGACATGTTTGTCTAGATAAGGATAATTACCTTGCTTGTTTCTGAACACATCTGGCATCAAACACAAACTTAATTTGAGTCTCTGAATCAAACTGATCTTTTTCAGGTTCTCTGCGTAGGTGGGAATTGTACCTGTCAAGTCCAGTTATCCAGTGTTTGTGATGAGTTCTTTGATGAAAATCTTCCTTAAATCTGGGTGGCTCAGTTATCTTTTTAGAAATCCGGACTGTTAAGATAGCACAAGTTATTAGATTTGTACCTCAACATACAATGGGCCTTATTCTCCACATTATAGTTCACAGGACTTTTTTTAGGTACTAAAATTAAACATCATTTAGCATAATAAAGCAGTGGTTGTGTGGCTAATATTTTTGGCAGTGTATTTGTTTGTTTCTATGTTATTCAAATCACTATATAATCAGACATATTATGTATTGTAGAATATTGAATAATAACACTTGTAATTTTAGAAGCTCTGATTCATCATAAGGTATTTTGCAATACTAAAGTATGAACTGATGGCATTTCGGCAAAGTGGTTACAACTTTCTTGTAACACTAGTGTCCTTCTGGATTCAAATCCCACCCAGGTCTCACTCTGTTTGGCTTGCACATTCTCTGTGTGTCAGTGTAGTTTACTCTCTGGGTGTTCTGAGTGTCACGCCCCCAACACATGCACTGTACATTAGGTGAATTTGCAACTGTAAAGTGTGCAATTGACTAGGGCTAATCTGGATTTGATTCCTTCCACCATGATTCCAAAAGTAATAAATGGCTTTAATGAAAGTTTGAACTGAATATTTCCCATGCTATTATGGTGATTATTAAGTGGTTTTTGAAATAAAAATTGAGTGATTCCCATGTTAATGTCAGATTTCTTAGAGCACAACAAACTAGTTCTTAGCAAAACCAAATTCATTGTGGGATTGCGCCTGTGGTGTATGTGGAGAGGCCAGGGGTAGGTAATTAAGAACAACGGTATATAGATATGTTTCATACATACAGGACATAACATAAGAAAATATATTAAAATAACAGTGCTATGGAACATAGACATACTTTTGTATAATCAGCCATATGCCAAGCAAGCTTTTGCACATTACAGTACACTTGATTCCATAAGTAAAAGTCTAATTGGAATCTGGTCATACTTTTTTGGGGATATTTATAGTTTGTGCTATAAAGCAGCACTTACTTTGTCCATTTAGTTAAGAGAGTGAACTATGATTACTTCTGGAAATGGAGTTATTGTGTACCAAGAAGAAGCAAAACTTTCAAGTAAAAGCATGAACACTGATAAAGTTGGTAATTATCAGCAGATGGTGATAATAGTGAGTTCTACAGACTCACTAACGTTGAAAGTGCAAAGTGCTAGGCCCGGACAAAAGGAACATTAATTATAAATACACGATAAGATACACTGTCCTAAAGGAAACAACTCCTGAAAATGATTTAGGGGTTTATGTTGACACATGTAACTATTGCTGCACCTTTGCGCCGTTTATTGAGCTCAGATGAAGCATTCCAGTACATTGAAGACCAACAAGCCGCCTTCTGTAAATTGAAATAAGCCCTTTGAAAAGTGCACTGATCCTGGCTCCACTCAATACTGACCTGCCATTCCTCCTTGACACCAATGCCAGTGACATGGGCTTAGGGACTGTGCTGTCACAGTGACGCCCAGAGGGAGAGTGTGTGGTGGATTACTATAGCCGTGCTCTCAGAAAAGCTGAGAGGAATTATTGCGTGACTCAGAGGGAGCTCCTCGCCCTGGTGGATTCTGTTCGACACTTCAAGCACTACCTGTGTATCCTTTCTTTGGTGGCCCGCAGTGATCATGTTGCTCTCCAATGGTTGCAGTCTTTTCGAAAACTAGAGGGTCAGATTTCTCACTGGTAGGAGGAGCTTCAGGTCTACAACTTCCATGTAGAGCACTGACCTGGAGAACAACACAAAAACGTAGATGCTCTGTTTCAACAACCCTGTACAGACCGGGGGTATGCATATTATGAGTGACGGGAGCGTCAAGATCAAAGCAGTGAGGATCCTGATAAGGTTCATATTCAAGCTCTTTCGGCGCAAGGTTGTGCTCAAGAGTAGCAAGTCAGTCAGGAATGAGACCCCAAGGTCAAGAAGGTCCTCCACTGGAAAGGGGAACAGTGTTATCACTGCTGGGAGGAAGTGGCACTTGAGTCACCTGCAGTTAAGGGTCTTTGATTGTAGTGTGACAGCTTGATTGTGGAAGAGGGGGTATTGAAGTGACAGTGGGACCCCACGACTAGATAAGGAAGGTGGCAGGTTGATGTACCACAACAGATGCGTGAAGAGATCCTGAGGAACATGCATGGAGTGCTCAGTGTTGGTCATTTTGGAGTCACCAAGACCTTAAGGTGGGTGAGGCAGGAATTTAATTGGGGAAAGTACAGGTGTGATTCAGGGGACTACTGCCACAGCTGTGATTTATGCACAGCCAGCAAAGAACCGCAGGGAAGGTCTACAGCAGTATCAGGTGGGGCCCCAATGGAACGAGTGGCAATTCACATTCTTGGGTCATTTTCCTGCTTTAAGATGGAGAATTGGTTTGTTTTAGTCACGGTAGACAATATTACCAAGTGGCCAGAGGCCTTTGCACTGCCTAATCAAGAAAACGAGACTGTTGCTGAAGCTCAAATTTCAGGATTCTTTAGTTGGTTTGGGATACCTTGCGAACTGTGATCCCAACTGGTTATGAGATTTGAGTCAGCTGTGGGATTATGGCCCCAACCAAAGCTTCCAATAGGAAGACTGGGAATAAGACCAAAATTTAGATGTCAAAACCTGACATATAAAGCTGCAAATATGGTAAAGAAGTAGGGCCAAGTTACAATAGTGGTGAAAGACTATGATTGCAAATCCAAATTCCGGGAAATAACTTATAAACAATATGGCCCCATCCTGGGTAACTGGAGGCTATGAAAAAAATAAATAGTGAGAGAAATGCTTAATTAAAGAAAATGTAAAATGTAATAGATATAATAGATAGATTTCCTAATTGAAATCCAAGCATGGAGTTCACAAACTGAATGCTGTTGTTTCTCTGTCAAAAGTAGTATAGTATACTGCTTGTTACTTGCTCTGTCCCTGATATGTCCATACACTCCCCAGAGGGGAAATGTCAGAAATTAATACCTGTGTAGCAAATTTTATGTACCTTTGGAGATTAGCTGTGACTGTGAGTATAAAATCTTCCTTCCAGCACCATCTTGTGAAGTATTAGAGTGATCTTGTTTGTACACATTAATTTGATTTTGAAAACCACTACTTTATATTTGAAATTATTTACAGTAGGACAATCCATAGGACATAATTTCAATGAGACATAAAGAAAAAAACTGTAATTTTCAAATGATAAAAATACTCATATAGATTAACATTAGTGTTGCACTTTTCTAATTTGAGGAACATGTTACAAAGAAACACACAGCACCACAGCACAATACTATAGCAAAGCAGATTTTATATGTCTAGGTTTTGTTTTATTTTAATAAAAGGTTTTGATTGCTGTTCTGAAGTTAATCAAATGTCTTGTACTTTTTGGTTTGCAGCCACATTTTTTATAATGTCGTGCAATGTCATCCTCTGTTCTGCTCTCTTCGTGATATACACTGAATTACTAATGTCCGAAACTAAATCCAGCTGTGATTCTTTAATCTTCTTGTTAGATAATGAAGCATGAAAAGGTTTGGGGATCCTGAAAATATGATAAAAACAAGAGCCATGATTAAAAAGTTTGAAACCCAGATTTAAATGAGACATTTTTAAATTAGCCTTTTAGCTGGAATATGGATTAATTAATAGGAAATAGATGAAGAGAGTTAATTTGGTCCAGTAAGCTGCAGTACCTCTTTTTGCATGCAAAGGTTTCGAATTGGCTTTTTTTCTAAGTTAGTGAGCTTTTTTCAAATGATTAATTATAAGATAGGCTATTTGCGAAAATTAGAAAGAATCATGGTAATTCAAGACATGTCTTCTGAAGTTATGAAGACACTCTCTGTATTCAGGCTGCATAAAAGACAAAGTCACTAACTTTTAATTTCAGTAGAGAATAAATCATTTTCTGACATTGAAGCATAGGTACTATGTCAAATATATTGTTGATAATCTCATCCACTTCAAGCTTGTTAACCATCTGTGAAGATTTTGTACATTATCTTTGAGTCTCTGTGAATTCTCCACAGGTACTCCACTTTTCCACCTATATTGCAAAAACGTGTGTGTTGAGCTAATTTAGCACATTTAAGTATTCACTTGGAATCACATACTGCATTACACAGTGGTACTCTGGCTGCATCTCTGAGAACAGGAAGACCCTCCAGCATATCATCGAAATGGCTCAGAAAATTACGGGCACACAGCTATCATCACTGGAAGATATCTTCACTACCCACTGCAGCAGAAAAGCAAAGAACATCTGTAAAGATCCAGCCCACTCTGGCCTTAGCATTTTTACTCCTCTGCCCTCTGGCAGGCGCTTCAGAGCCCTACATGCCTGCATTACCAGGCTGAAGAACAGCTTTTACCAAAAACAATCAGCCTATTAAATGCACAGCAATCACTGCCCCTTTCTGTAGCAGAAACCACCACTGATTGAACTGAACATCTGCATTAACCACATATAATCACCCACTTATACTTGTCCTATGAAGAACTCATGACCATTACATTGACTGTAATCTTCACTATGACTTCATTTATTATTTATCTATTTATGCTTACATGTTTACCTTGACTTTTACTCTGTGTATTTTTGGAACTGTTAATAGTAAGTGTGCTTCTCATAGTTTAATGTTTAGTTTATTGTCTACTCTTATATAATTTTATCTAAGCAAGTATAGGCTTGCTCCAAACAATATTTAATCGTATTGCACAGTGGCAATAAAGGTATCTTGCATATTGGAAGTGAGTATGTGTGCATGGGTGTGCTTTACAATGAAATGGTGCTCCATTTATGGTTATTTCTTGTTTTGTGCCAGATGCTGTAGAGACTTGGTTCACCATCCTGTGACCATGAATTGGATTAAGTAGATTCATTATTGAATAGATGGATCCCATGTAATTGAAATAGATTTACTTGAATATTCTGTGAAGCTTTGAACTCTAAAATTGCTGCAAAAAACTCATTGAAGAACCACCTGACTTGTTTAGAGAATGAGAGTTAAGTTGAACTTGAGGAAAGACCAAGGAAGCTAAAGCAATTATGTGTTTCAAAACATGTTCTTATATAAGCACACTAAGATCAAATTTGAACTTGATTGTGAAAAAGTAATGTAATGTTTATGGAATATTTTAAAGGAATACTCCATTAAAAATATTTTTTTATACACTACCAATCATAAGTTTTAGAACACCTCAGTTTTTTCCAGTTTTTCTTCAGATTTAATCAGCTAAATTGCAATTGTGAAAAGGTATGCAGTAAACTGCCAGAGGTTTAAATTTGAAGTTTACATTAGGAAAAACTGAAAAAAGGACATTTCACAATATTACAAATGGGTCTTCTTCAGGCAACAACTAATAGGTTAACCTACAAATGATATACAGCAATTAGAGTAGCTTTGCAAATTGAAGCAAACAATTTGCAGAGGTGTCCCAACTTCTGTTGATTACTTAAAAACCCACTGCTTGTCTAAAAGCGGAGTTGGAACACTCTTTTACTACACCCTCTGAAGTACTACTTGGACAAGAAACAAATTAAATGAGATAGAGCATTATTTCCCTTAGAAGTGTAGGTTTTTCATTTAGAGAAAGTGCCAGAGAGTATGGTATCCTACACAATCCAAAAGTAATTGGAAACTGGAAGAAACTCTAATACAGCAGGAAAACATCTGACAGACCCAAAGTCACAACCCAATCAGAAGACAAGTTTCTGAGCCAGCTTGCACAATAGGTGCCTTACAGCACAACGGCTTCAACCACAGCTTAACAGTGGTTGTATAAAGTTAGTCTTAGTTTCTATTGTGAAAAGGAGACTGTGCTGCAGGCTCGACATGGGCAAGAGGCAGTAAGAAAGACATTCCTTAAAGTACAAATTAGGGCCTTGAAATACCAGCTGTGGACTATTTTAGACTGGAAGAAAGTCTTATGGACCAATTAATCAAAATTTGAAATCTTCAGTTCAACATGCATTGTTTGTACACCATTAAGTTGGTGAATGGATAGTTCTTCAGTGTGTGACACCAACTATCAAACATGGTGAAGGAAGTGTGATTGTCTGGAATTATTTTGCTGCAGGCAGAGTTGGTGACTTGGCACAGAGTGACTGGCATTCTGGGTCAAAAGGGTTACCACAGGTTGGCTGGGGACTACTTCAATGAATACAAAATTGAATTAAATTTTATACGCTTAATGATTCCTTGACTTATCTTTTAATTGCCGTTTTTAATTTATTCTACACCTTGATTTCAGGAAGTATTAAGACATTAAACTGCTCGCAATTTCCATAAAATCTAAAAAAACACTTAAAAACATTAAAAAATGTCACATTACTCATGTTGGATAACTTATGTCATCTAGTTATTTGCTCACAACATGCATAACACAAGAATTTTTTACTAAAATATTAGGAAATGCTGTAAATACCTCTGGAAAATAAACTAGACTGCAATCAGGAAACCTTTTGTGAGTATATAATTGGATGACTTGTCATTCTCAGTCATTACTACAAACTACATGGGGTAATATAATTTTTTGGGTGGGGTATTCCTTTAAGTCTTGCCTAATATTTTTTGGAACTCTAGGTGAAATGGAATTCTCAAGCTACTGTATGTTGAGCTGAATGACTGCTTCATAGCAAAAAATGTTCTTTTCTGTAACTGCTAAGAAACATCAACAGACACTTATATAGTTTTGCTATGGTGCCTCACTGGACTTCTCTCCTTAGGGCTCTTTCTGACACTTCCTGGTTTTCATAACCAAATGCTCAAGCTAGACAATCCTATGTAGCTCTGATAGCTACAACATTACAGCTGTAAACTGAAATCATGATGTCATGATGATAAAATAAGACTCTTACAGATTAGACATGGCAACTCACTCTCTCTCTCACTCTTAAATTTACTTTCCTCAGAGCTCAGTGTACCATTTAGAACACCAGATTAAACATAACTGAAATCATGCTGAGTAACCACCACAACCCCGTCAGTATATGAAAAGGCCAAGGAAGATCTTCCATAGTCTACTATCAGCGTTATCTGCTGCCTTAGTGCTGTAATAAGCTGTTTTATATTTTTATAATTTTGTTTTATAATTATAGAATTTTTATTTTATAACTTACTTGACTTAGTACAATAAAACTATCCAAACTTTTTCCAACATTATTCAAGTTTAATTTTTTAACTAGCATTACTTAATCTAGCTATTTGATGCTGTTCTGACTAACTAAAACATAAAAGATCTAAATTTCCATCAATTATACTCTTAATATTCACACCTGGCACCATGAAAAAAGTTCTAAACTTTCTCTATCGAGAAAAACTGATGCAATGTCTAGCATTGATTGGATGGTGATAATGTGTTCTTTGCATATGTTGGTGATGTTGCAACAAACATGAATAACGGTAAAATGCTCAAAGATAATCATTATATTTCAGTTTCATTGCATTATGTGATTATATTAAGTTTGTCCATATTTTTTTCAAACAAGTAAATTTAATTTTAATCGTTTTGGTTTATGGGGATGCATGACAAGATTATGAATGTGCTCTCAGCATCATTTGTAAGGTACCTTTTAAGCTACCATTTCAGATATTTGTTTATACTGTCATGTTTTTTTTCCACTTATGTGACACAGACTCAGTCATTTTCAGGGAAATGTTTGAAAGTTATCTGTAATCTCCTGGGGCCTCATGTATAAACGGTGCGTACGCACAGAATTGTTGCGTAAGAACTTTTCCACGTTCAAATCGCGATGTATAAAACCTACACTTGGCGTAAAGCCACGCACTTTTCCACGGTACCTCATACCTTGTCGTACGCAAGTTCTCCGCTCAGTTTTGCAGACTGGCGGCACCCATCGTCAAAGCAATGCTACTGTGCTACTGTTCCTGTGTGGTTACACTTTATTTTCCTGACGCGGCTTTACAAATACACTGAAACTAATCGCATATTGTTTATTAGTGTAATGCATCTGATTGTAATTAATTTGTAACAATATAATGGTCCAGGGAATTGCCATAGTATTCCAAATACCATAACTGCTTTAGCGTTGTTACTCTCACTGCACCTTCTTCTTCTTCTTTCAGCTGCTCCCGTTAGGAGTTGCCACAGCAGATCATCTTTTTCCATATTACTCTCAATGCACCACTATTTTTACCACCAGTATTTTTATCACTGTATCTGAGTGTGAATCACAGCAGCAGCTGATCGGAAAGAGAATTATCAGTATACAGCTTCAAGCACACTCTACCTCAGCCACAGCAAAACGTTTCAAAGCGGATCGGTTCAGAAACAGTTTCATCCCAAGAACTTTAAACGCACTTAATCAATTGCTCCTTGTAGAACTCTTTGTACTTATAAGTGCAATCACCCCACTGTAAACTTGCACTACAGTTACAATATTGCACAACCTGAGCCACTTTATAAAGTGCGTATTTACATATGATGACGATATCTTTTTTAAGATGAAATGCAGCAAAATATGTTTATTATATTATACAGTATGGACTGTGCCCAGCAGTTTATCCCGGCCAAGTCCCCCAAGCCGCCAGATGGAGCCCTCCCTGCAGTATGGAGGTGCCCCTAAGACCAGCAGGGAGTCATGGACTATGTAGTTTTTATCCTCAGCCCTGCTGGATACCACAGGGGCCGCAAGAGGGAGCTGCAGGGAGGACCAAAGACTTATTTGTACACTATGACCCGGAAGTTCGTCATAGGAAGAGCGATGGACTTCCGGGATGAAGAAAAGTACTTTTTACCTGACCCGGAAGTGATACAAGATCACATGGACTGGGGACTGGGAACACTTCCGGGTCAGGGAATATAAAAGGACTGAGGGAACTCCCAGACGGCGAGCTGAGCTGGGTGGTAGGAGGGCAACGCGTCTGGGAGTGGAGGATTGTGATTATTGATTGGTTATTGTGTATTGATTTATGAATAGTGTGGAGTGGAGGGTGCTTAGTGCACGTAATTATTATAATAAAAAGAATTATTGTGGCACTTTTACCAGGTGTTTGGCGTGGTACCTGAGGGTTCAAGGGAGCACTACTGCCCCCTACTGCGACAACAGATAAAACTTTAACTTCATTTAAATAATCTATATTCTTTACTGGGACTGTCGTGAAGTATAGAATAATTAAACATGTACTACGAAGATATTTCAATGTTCCTTAAACGTTTTGAAGTATTGGCGCTTACAGATGGCTTAACATCTATTACAGAGCTGATTGTGTGGCGATCGGTTACTTGGAGAAAGAAAAGCAAGGACTGCAGGGGTGGCTACGCCAATATATATTGAATATAAAACAGAAAGAGAAAATAACAACACAGCTATAAACGCAGCAACAAATTTCGGCAAAAGTTAAATGCTTGGGTCATGAGCACGAGGCAGCTATGCAGTGTCCGCAACGGATGTGGCCATCTACCGTGCATAAGATACCATATTGACATTGGGGGGCCACCGATTCTTCCTCTGCCCAGGGCCGCCACAAGCCTAGAGCCGCCCATGAGTAGTGCTGCAATAAATTATTTCATCGAACGTTGCACACAATCACTGCGCCGTGAAACCCATGAATAATAACGTGCTTTAACTCCTATCATCATGAAAATGATATCATGTATACATCTCAGTATTTTAGTTATTCAGAGAGCTGTAATATCACGAATGTAATGGATTCTGTGGCTAGTTGGAGGAAGAGAGCCGGTTTAAGAAGCAAGTAGTGATTCACACACATAGAGCACATAGAAGATCACATACAAAACAATGCATTTAACGTGCTACTTTAATTACGATGTGATTTGAGAAACTGGGTAATTAAACGATTTTAAGATGAAGTTTATGATGTTCTACTTTAATGACAAAATAAACTACGTGATTAAAGTGGAAATTTCGAGATTGAAGTTGACATTTTGTGCTTTTTCCCCACTATGTGCCTTTTTTTTCTCTGTACCTTAATAAGTTTTCATATGACACTCAGAAAGTGGGCTACAACTCGCCTTTTCACGGCGACTTTGATATGTTACTTCTTTTTTATTTCCGGCACTGTGTGATTTTGTGAACGTGAGCTTTCAAGTTTCTCCAACACGCTATGTCACTCGATCAACTTCCTTTTGTTGATTATACCACGGTTTGATTAAACAAATAGTATGTTTTTCCTTTTCTCCACTTGGTATTCGCTGAAAATCTTATATTTTCCCCCGTGCTTTTCCTATTGTCTTTTCACAGAAGGCTGAGCTTAAGGGCGATTTATATTGATTTGCATATTCAAAGAGGTGTAATTCTGGGAGGAGTTTGGGGCATTACATAAAGCACGTGCATAAGCGTTGCTTTTCACGCTCATCGGGATTTATGTAGTGGAAGAACGTGGAAGTTGGAGTACGCACAGATTCTTGTATCTGGATTTTTCTGTGCGTAAGCACATTTCGGCTTTTGTGATTACACCATGTTATAGTGCGAATTCTATGCACGTCGTTATACATGAGGCCCCTGGAGATGCATTTCCTCAGTGCTGTATCAGGCCCACTCATGAAGCTGTTTTATATATTTTATAAATGCTTGTTTTATAATTTTAGAATTGTTTTTTTTATCATTTACTTGACTTAAGTTATTCAGCTTTTAATTTTCAACTTGCATTAATTGACATTGCTATTTGATGCCATTCTGACTGTTTGAAATATAACAAAATTAGTATACAGAAACAAAATTTTGCTAAATTTAGGAGAAATTGAGTGAGCAAAAAAATGGCCAGTTGGCAATACAGGAGAGGAAAATGAATAGTTGTAGGTGACAATATCCTTGGAAAAAATAAAACCCAAGGGTTTTAACAGTTCTTTTGAATTTGTGTTGTCAAAGTCTGGCTGAACTGAAATAAGTGCCAACCCTTCCAGACCTCCCACATTATGATACACTATATACTAGCATCAATAACTGTTGATTAATCCTATGGAGGCTTGTTAATGTGTAAGTAACTTTTGAAGCTGAGTATTTTAAAACACTCTGACATCTCATTTCATTTTCAGGAAGAACATCTCATTCCAGGTAGCAGTGTTTCAGTAGGATATCAAGAAGAATTATAAAATGAGAAAAGCTAATCCAACTCAATTCAAAAGAGCATGTTTTGCAATATTGAGGTCAGTAATGTTATAAATTGGATTTAAAGTTAACAGAATAATAATTGTAGGATCTTTTTTCTAATCAAGATGTTGTACTCTTGTAACTTTTACATGTAGATTAATATATTTATTTCTCTGTTGCCTAGGACTTCAACTCAGAGTCCATCTTCACACAAGAAAAGGAATCTCTGGACTTGACTAGCAAACACCTCATCCAAGATCTCAGACAATATCCCACCTGAGAACCTAAAACTCCCATGAAAGAAAATTACACCCTCAACAGGTTTAAAACTGGTCATGTTCCATGGTGCTTAGAATTAGCAAAACAGAAGAGCAAGTTCCCAGTGCTCCTTCATAATGGAACAGGCACTATATTGTAGAAATCTGGTCAATCTATAAAATTCACACAGGAATGCTCACTTTTAGTACAGCAACACTGGAAGTGACAATACAGTTCACAGATTCTGAAAGAACTTGATAAATAACTTTTGCCTAACATGTGAGTAAAACAGGAAGGGAGCTATGCTCACTGTGTGGCTGCCATGTCTTTAGTAATATAGGCGTACAAGTGGATGGTTCTTTTTTGTTAGTTGAGGCTTTGGTCAATGTCACTTCACTTTCACTTGCTGAATCAACAGTTACACAGAGTTAGCAAGGTGCTGACCCCAGGCTGATGATGGTCATAGGAGAATAATGATTTAGCCCAAAAGAATCTACAGTCAGTGTTTTGGAAAGCATAAAATGGGATCTTTGTACTTGAATGTTTAATTAGGAGGACTGCAAATCTGCTTTAATAATACAAGTACCATTCTAATTCGATTTTTGCATTTAACTACAGCTCTAAAATGAATAAACTTATAAACTGAAATTGACTGATGCTCAATGAAGAATCAGTCATATAAATTATTATCAGCATACCTGATATACAATTTTGATTTCTGGGACATGGGAGAAACACTAAGAGAGTGTTAAGTAATGTAAAGAAATACAACGGAAGACATCACATCTGATGGCTCTTCCATAAAAGTGTGTTTATTTTCTCTTAATAAGTGAGTCTGCACTAACAGTCACATGAGTAGCAAGCTCAAGGGCAGAAGTTTCCAAAATTTGGTCTGTACACTATAAATAGATTTATACTTATCAGAAGATGAGTTCATTCCCACCTGATACTCCCTTTTGTTGAAATGTTATCATCTCTGGTATTTGACAAGCTACAGATTAACTGGTTTGATTCAGTGCAAATTCTTGCAACCTATAACCAATAATTTTTACAATTTCACTGTGTCTATATTTGGAGTAGATTTTCTTCTTAGCAATAGTTGTTAGAATGTAAGAAAGTGAGATTTTTCAAGCCATTTATTCTATATTGACTCAACACCATGCTTTATGTTCCACAAATTTAAGTGAATGAGACATTTTTGTTGTTTGGGACTTGTTTTTGATTAATTTGTAGCAATGAGTCAGTAGTTTTCTTAATTTACCAAATATTTTCCCTGACACTTACCATGTGCATATACTACATTTGTTTATTCACAAGCATTTTCTGCTCAGTAACCAAAATGAAACACTGCTTAACATCAATACTAAAAATATAAAACTATTATATTATCACTGCCACATAATACTGAATGAACATACAAAATTACAAAATAACTAATAAACAAGATTTTACTGTAAATTAAAAAAACAAAAACAAATAAAAAACAAATTTAAAAAATGAATAAAAAAACAATAACAACATTTATTTATATAGCACATTTTCATACAAACAGTAGCTCAAAGTGCTTTACATATTAAAGAATAGAAAAATGAAAGACATAATTATAAAAAATAAATCAACATTAACATCGAATAAGAGTAAGGTTCAATGGCCAGGGGACAGAAAAACAAAAACTCCAGACGGCTGGAGAAAAATAAAATCTGTAGGGATTCCAGACCATGATACCGCCCAGTCCCCTCTGGGCATTCTACCTAACATAAATGAAACAGTCCTCTTTGGATTTAGGGTTCTCACGGAAGGGCTTGATGATGATGATGGTCACGTAGACTTCTTCCTTTTAATCCGTCCATCATTGTTGGAGCATCATGAAGCTTTGAGTAGGTGGAGGTGGCGCAGGCCACCACCACAAAGAAACCGGAAAAAGAAACAGAAAAGAGAGTAGGGGTCAGTACCGATTTTAGAGCCACCATGAATAGTTGTTATGATGAATTGAACATACAGAGTATCAGGATTAAGTTAAATTACGATTAAAATGAAGTTATAAAAGGCCATGTTAAAGTAATGTGTTTTCAGCAGTGTTTTAAAGTGCTCTACTGTATCAGCCTGGCGAATTCCTATTGGCAGGCTATTCCAGATTTTAGGTGCATAACAGCAGAAGGCCGCCTCACCACTTCTTTTAAGTTTTGTTCTTGGAATTCTAAGGAGACACTCATTTGAGGATCTGAGGTTACGATTTGGAATATAAGGTGTCAGACATTCCGATATATAAGATGGGGCGAGATTATTTAAGGCTTTATAAACCATAAGCAGAATTTTAAAGTCAATTCTGAATGACACAGGTAACCAGTGTAGTGACATCAAAACTGGAGTAATGTGTTCTGATTTTCTTTTCCTAGTTAGGATTCTAGCAGCTGCATTCTGCACTAGTTGCAAACGATTTATATCTTTTTTGGGTAGTCCTGAGAGGAGTGCGTTACAGTAATCTAGTCGACTGAAAACAAACGCGTGAACTAATTTCTCAGCATCTTTCAGTGATAAAGAGGTCTAACTTTACTTATGTTTCTTAAGTGAAAAATGCTGTCCTAATGATCTGATTAATATGTGATTTAAAATTCAGATTACAGTCAACAATCACCCCTAAGCTTTTTACCTCCGTCTTGACTTTTAATCCTAATGTATCCAGTTTATTTCTAATAGCCTCATTGTATCCATTATTGCTGATCACTAAAATTTCAGTTTTCTCTTTATTTAACTTGAGAAAATTACTATTCATCCATTCTGAGATACTAGTCAGACATTGTGTTAGTGAATCAATAGAATCGGGTCATCAGGTGCTATTGATAAGTACAGCTGTGTGTCATCAGCATAGCTGTGGTAGCTCACGTTGTGCCCTGAGATAATCTGACCTAACGGAAGCATGTAGATTGAGAATAACAGCGGACCCAGGATAGAGCCTTGTGGAACACCATATTGGATATCATGTGTCTTCGAGTTGTAATTCCCACAACTAACAAAATATTTTCTCCCTGTCAGGTAGGATTCAAACCAATTTAAGACACTGCCAGAGAGGCCCACCCATTGACTAAGGCGATTTCTAAGAATGTTGTGATCAATGGTGTCAAATGCAGCACTCAGATCTAAGAGGATGAGAACAGATAAATGGCCTCTGTCTGCATTTACCCAAAGTCATTTACTACTTTAACGAGTGCCGTTTCTGTGCTGTGATTTGTTCTAAAACCTGACTGAAATTTATCAAGAATAGCATGTTTATTTAGGTGGTCATTTAACTGCATAATGACTGCCTTCTCTAGAACTTTACTTAAGAAGGGCAGTTAGAGATGGGTCTAAAATTTTCAAGAGCGAGGGTCAAGATTATGTTTCTTAAGTAGGGGTTTAACTACAGCAGTCTTAAGACAGTCTGGGAAGACCCCAGTATCTAGTGACGAATTTACTATGTCAAGAACATTATCAATTAGCACGCCTGATACTTCTTTGAAAAACCTTGTTGGTATCGGGTCAAGGACGCAGGTGGAGGGTTTTAATTGAGATATTATTTTTTGTAAATCAGGTAAATCTATCCTAGTGAAAGAGTTTAATTTGTTTATAACAGGATGTTGGGGTTTAGGGGATCCTTAGTGTTGGGGAGATATACTATGTTATTTCTAATATCATTAATTTTTTGATTGAAGAATACAGCGACAGCCTCACAGGTTTCACTGGAAGCACTTAGGAGGCATTCCTTTGAGCTACCTGGGTTTAGTAGGCGATCAATTGTTGAAAATAAGACTCTAGGATTACTAGCATTGTTATTTATAATATTAGAGAAATAGCAGCGTCTCTCAAGACGGACAGTGTTATTGTATTCTGTTATTTTGACTTTTAATATTTCGTGGTGGATAGTAAGTTTACTCTTCCTCCATTGACGCTCAGCTCTACGGCATGTTCTCTTTAAATCAGACACTCTTTGGGTCTTCCATGGTATACCAATGCTAGAAGATTTTTTCACTGTCTTTTCAGGTGCAACTATGTCAACAGCAGCTCTCACTTTAGAATTAAATCTTTCCACCTTACTATTTACATTGTCCTCGCTATTATAGCTGGCACTATAAACGGACTGATTGCTTAAAATGTTTGTAAGTTTTAAAGCTGCTGCGAATCAAAGAAGCGTTTTTAACAATATGCTTCTCATGAGTGTTTTTATCATTATTTCTATATTAAAAGTAGAAGAAAATGGTCTGATAGACCAATATCAATGATCTGTTTTATATCAACTTTCAGTCCTTTAGTAATCACTAAGTCTAATGTATGACCTGCTTTATGTGTAGGCTGATTTATGAGTTGTCTCAAATCAAAAGAATCCAGGAGGTTCATAAATTCTTTTACTTTTAGATCACACTGATTATCTATATGAAAATTAAAGTCGCCAACTATTAGGAGTGTGTCATAATTAGTAATTAAAATTGACATTAAGTCAGAGAATTCCTCAAAAACGCGCGTTATATTTAGGAGGTCTATACACGGATAGTATTAGAACTTGAGAATCTCCATGAATAACAACGGCGAGATACTCAAAGGACTTGAACTTACCAAAACTGACATCTTTACATTTTAATCGGCTCGAGTAAATGTTAGCCAATCCGCCCCCCCTTTTTCCCTGGCGGTTTGAATGAGTAAAACTGTAATCCGGAGGCAGATTCGATTAAAACTGACGCGGCATCTGAATTCAACCACGTTTCATTTAGTGCAATAAGATCTATTTTTTTATCACTAATAAGATCGTTGATAAAAAACGTTTTGTTAGTTAAAGCTCTGACATTTAATAGTGCCATATTTAATGTTTCGGAGGTGCAGAGATGAGTACTATGTGCGTTATTGTTATTTGGAATAGGAACTAAATTATTATTATTAGCGCCGCTCTGTGTATATTTTTGTTTAATCTGTGATCTGTTTTATAGTTTTAATACATTGTTCCTCTAAAATAGTGATTTTAATTAGATTATTGGAGTTTATGCCGTATTTCCTAGGTTTTCTACGTGCATTGAGATTGCTTATTACAGTATTAATGGTGTGAACTTTAACGGAAGACTCTATTAAACATTCATCATGTCCTGGCACAGCAGTATTATTTCGGAAGGGGTTAAGAGCAGAGATAGATAGTCAAGAAAAAAAAAAAAAGAAAAACGATAGAATAAACAACGATAATGGACAGAATCTAAAACCAGGGAGGAAGTCCTCGCAACACCATAAGACAAAACCAAAACCATACAGCTGTAGAAACATATCTAACTTGGGAGGTGCTATGGGAGTTCAAATAGCATCTTTGTAAAGTGGTAATATTTTAAACTGGTATTGTGCCATTTGGAAAGTTCTCACTCTATCTTTGCACCAGAGCTGTAATAACCAATTAGCTTTTTCCTTTATAGTCTAACAATATTGGAGACATAGACGTGGCAAAATACAGTATAATTAAACAAAACGGAAACAAGATTGTAACCATAGGCTTTGAATGCATTGCTAAAGGCTAATTTAATTTAATAAGCATGAGCTTACATTAAAACAAACATTAAAATTCTGCAAATGTCATCTTTTGTTGTTTACCACCATTTAAGACTTAATTGATTACACTCTTTTTTTTTCCCTTTTTATTAATTTTATTGCAATCCATACAAATCAGTCAAGTTTTTACAAAAAGAAAAATTGAGTTAAGAACAAATCGATCCCCACCCCTGAGAGAGAGAGCAAGCCAAATGGCATGAAATTTAGGACCTGTAAACATACCTTAATTAATAAATTCTCTGTGCTTTATGAGCTTATTTTAAAATATTACTGATTAGATCCTGCCATGTTTTGAAAAAAGTCTGTACGGATCCTCTAACTGAGTATCTGATTTTTTCCAATTTCAAATAGTATAACACATTGGTTTCCCACTGACTTAAAAGAGGAGAGTTTGGGTTCTTCCAGTTTATCAGAATAAGTCTGCGTGCCAAAAGTGTAGTGAATGCAATCACAGTTTGTTTGTCTTTCTCCACCTTAAACCCATCTGGAAGAATCCCAAACACAGCTGTTAATGGGTTAGGAGGGATTGTGAGTCCAAGGCTGTCTGAAGGTAATTAAAAATTTTGTCCAGAATAATGTTAATTTGGTGCAGGCCCAGAACATGTGACCCAGTGAGGCTGGAACTAGTTTGCAGCGTTCGCAGGTTGGATCATGCCCTGGAAACATTTTGGAGTTTCAGTCGAGACAAATGTGCTCGATATATAATTTTGAGTTGTATAATTGTATGCTTTGCGCATATGGAGCTCGAGTGAATTCTCTGCATTGCTACTTTCCACTCCTTTTCTGATATATTAATTGAGAGATCTTTTTCCCAGTGTCCTCTTGGATCTTTGAAAGGGAGGGATTGTAAAATGATTTTATATATTGTAGAGATGGTGTCTAAGTCCTTGAGATTGAGCAATATTTTTTCCAGCATGGATGAGGGTGCAAGATGAGGAAAATCTGGAAGGTTCTGTTTAACAAAGTTCCTTATTTGAAGATAGTGAAAGAAATGTATAGTCGGAATGTTAAATTTGGAATGTAATTGTTCATAGGATGCAAAGACGTTGTCTATATAAAGATCTCTAAGCAAGTTAATTCCAAATTTTTCCAGATATTAAAACTGCATATGTTTGTGAAGGTTGAAAGAGGTGGTTCTCTTGCAGAGGTGCCACAGATAGAAGCTTCTCCGTCTTAAAATGCTTTCTACATTGGTTCCAGATTCTAAGTGAGTGGAGCACAATTGGGTTATTAGTGTATTGCCGATAACGTGTGTTTATTGGAGCACAGAGCAAGGAATACAAAGAAGTACTGCAGGATTTTACTTCTATTGCGGTCCAAGCCTGTATATGTTCTTCTATTTGTGTCCAGGTTCTTATCGCCTGTATATTTGCTGCCCAGTAATAAAACTGGAAGTTAGGTAGAGCCATGCCGCCTTCTGCCTTTTGTCTTTGTAGGGTCGCTCTTTGATGCGTGGATGTTTTGAATTCCAAATAAATGAGGTTATTGTTGAATCTAATTGCTTAAAGAATGATTTATTAATGTATATTGGAATGTTTTGAAATAAAAAAAGGAGCTTAGGAAGAATATTCATCTTAACAGTGTTAATTCTTCCAGCTAGTGTGAGATGAAGGGTTGACCATCTATGCAAGTCTTGTTTAATTTTTTCCATGCAGACGCGAAATTTTGTTGATAAAGAGCTTTATGTTTACTTGTGATGTTTACCCTAGGTATTTAAACTGTTCTGCAATGATAAAAGGTAGGTATCTAATCTAATATTATATGCTTGAGAATTCACTGGAAAGAGTACACTTTTATTCAGATTAATTCTGAGACCAGAGATCTTTTGAAATTCTGTGAGTGCTGTTAAGACTGCAGGCACAGAATTTTCTGGGTCCTGATATATACAGTACCATATCATCTGCATATAATGAGATTTTCTGTTCCAGTCCTTCTCTGCTAATCCCCTTTATCTGATCAGTATTTCGACAATGTATTGCCAGTGGTTCAATGGCAATTGCAAACAGTACCACGTTCTAGTTTAAAGTAGTCTGAGGAAATGTTGTTGATGCAAACTGAAGCTTTTGGGTTAGTATACAGTAATTTAATCCATGCACAAATGTTCGGGCCAAACCCAAACTTCTCCAATGTATTAAAAGGTATTTCCATTCAATCATGTGAATGCTTTTTCTGCATCCAATGATAATAATATTTCTGGGGTGTTTGATTTAGTTGGTGAGTATATTACATTAAACAGGCGTCGAAGATTTGAAGATAAGTGTCGGCCCCTAATAAATCCAGTTTGGTCTTGTGATATTACCAAGGGGAGCACTTTCTCCATCCTTCTAGCTATGATTTTAGAGAGTATTTTAACGTCATTATTCAGAAGTGAAATTGGTCTGTATGATGCACATTGTAATAAGTCCTTATTTTGTTTTGGAAAAACAGTGATTAGTGCTTGGCGAAAGGTTTGAGGAAGAGATTGGTTATCTCTGGCTTCTGTAAATGTTGCTAATAGGAGAGGAGCTAGCTGAGCGGAGAATTTCTTGTAAAATTCTGCAGGGTAGCCATCAGGGCCTGCTGCTTTCCCGCCTTAGAGTGACTTTATAGCATCTAGTAATTCTGATAACGCCAGAGGTTTCTCAGTTCCTCCGCACTAAAAGTGTCTATTTGTGGTATTTGTAATGTATCCAGAAATGCATTAGATTGTGTATTGTCTTCTTTAAACTCAGTAGTATATAGGGATTTATAGTAGTCTCTGAAAGTGTGCATTATATTTTTGTGGTCGACGATTTTAACTCCGTTCGCGTTGGTGATTACTAAGATTACGTTGCGGACTTCTTGCTTGTAAATTTGTTGAGCTAAAAGCTTATTAGCTTTCTCTCCATGTTCATAGTAATGATGTCTGGATTTATAAATTAGTTGTTCACTTTCTTTAGTTGTCAAGAGGTTTAGTTCTGAATGTAGTCGCTTGGTAGTCTGGCGTGTTCTTCATCTATTCTAGTAATTTCGCTTTTTATCTCTGCTACTTTCTTGGCTTCAAATTTATTTCTGTGGGAAAGATATGAGATAATCTGTCCTCTTAAGAAGGCCTTAAGAGTTTCCCAGAGTATTCCTGCAGAGATCTCGGAGGATGTATTTGTCTCTAGAAAGAATTTGATTTGTTTGGATATAAATTCGTACAATTCTCGTCTGCTAATAGAAGCGGGTTGAGACACCATCTGCGGGGTGAGTGTATGGGGCTTAGTGATTTTAGCTCCAAGGTCATAGGTGCATGGTCAGAAATAACAATAGCATCGTATTCGCAATATTTAATCATAGGCAAGAAGTTATCTATACTAATAAAAGGCAAAGCCCTCACTCACTCACTCACTCACTCACTCACTCACTCACTCCATTGACTCATCACTAATTCTCCAACTTCCCGTGTAGGTAGAAGGCTGAAATTTGGCAGGCTCATTCCTTACAGCTTACTTACAAAAGTTGGGCAGGTTTCATTTCGAAATTCTACGTCTAATGGTCATAACTGGAAGGTATTTTTCTCCATTAACTGTAATAGAGTTGAGCTGGAAAGACGTGGGGGGGCGGAGTTTCGTGTGACATCATCACGCCTCCCATGTAATCACGTGAACTGACTGTCAACGCAGTGCGTAGAAAACCAGGAAGACCTCCAAAAAGCGCTTAAGAAAACATGCATTATATAATTGAGAAGGTAGCGAAACAATAAGAAGCGAGCGAGTGACATATACTACCATATTCATGAGTGCTGCTACCTTGGAAAGAAAGCAAGGTGTAAATCTAAAATTTAAATTAAGTTCATAGACAGGCTACCGCTGGCGTTTCACATGCCCACAGGTAATGCGGGATACAAGTTTAATGAGAGGACGCAGGATATAAACGAGAGTTTTGATCACTTTGTAACTAAGTTAAAATTGTAGGTGAAGGGGTGTGCTTATGCAAATTCCGAGAGACTGTGTTTGTGGGGGGATTGACATTTAAGGCGGGTGGGGAGTCACGCCATCATCTCCTCCCATTCATCTTATTTCGCTCTGAGCTGAGCTCCGCGGCTAACGCCGTCTTCCGAAGCAACTTCGTCAGACTGCCACCAAATACTCACAGAAAAATCCACAAGTTAATACACACGCTGTCTCTAGAGTTTCTACACACTGAATCCTCCAGGCACTACTTACAAAAGGTCACATTGACAATCGTGTTACGCTATTTTTAAAATCTTTCCTTTTCTTAGCACAAGCACAGCTGAAAAGCTTCGATGCATGTGCTCCATAACGCGTTAAAAAATAATGCATTTAATCACACTTTGCATTACAAGCAAAGGGAGCTTTGTCAATGCATGATTTCCTGGTACACCCATTACATTGATCAGCGCATCCTGATTCATTTTACCTTCGCACCACCTTAGTTTGAGAAGAAGTATGAAAAAATATGAGGTTAACACAGTAAAACAGATCACCAATTCAAGCTTTATGAATAATCGATTCGCCATCAATAATTGTTTTGGTAAAGCCATCCTCCTTCCATTTTATAATTTTTCCGCCACTAGCCATGATTAAATGAACGGTAAAAAGTAAGAGCAAAGCGAGGGTGACTTATTTAGGCAGGCATATATATGACAGCAACACTCATGACAATGTCAATCATGTTACGTTATTATTAAAATGTTTCCTTTTCTTTTCATTACTTCTTTAACACACTACTTCTCCGCTGCGAGGCGCGGGTATTTTGCTATATATATATATATATATGAATGACCTCCAAAGAGCGCTGAGCCTTTTGATATCATGAACGTGTCTGCAAAAACTGGGGTCTCCTGCCCAGCAAAAGTCGAGCAGCCAGCGCGCGTGCATAGCTGTGCCGGCCTTTGAGATGCTGACTGCGCTTCTGCCTTAAGTCAAAGTGAACACTTTTAATTTTTTTCATCCTCCCCCTGCGCTATAGCCCAGACAAGTGCAAACACGGGACCCCTTTTCTACCCAACGGCAAAATAATATTAAGGCGATTCACACTTTCTTTTGCACGTATACGATTATGAGGTCCTCAGCTCGGATTATGAAGACACGCACAGGAGTGGAGGACTGACAGTGCCATCACAGCCGATTAATGGCGGGACGCCTCACCAGTCTACACAAGACCCACGCGACTGTCTCCAAAAGGCGATCATAACGCCAGCGAACACATCTCTATACTATATAAAAGAAAAGGCAACTTTCCTTTCTTTACACCTTTTTCCTTTTATCCCAAACCAAAGCCTTTCTCTTAACACTGCAGAGGACACAAAACTAATTTTCTTTAAATGCCGGTAAGGCACATTACCAGAGGCACAAATTTGAACGTTCACATAGAAAATGTAATTTCAATGTACCTGTATATATATGTGTATATGTAGATATGTATATAGATATGTAGATATGAAGATATGTATGTATATATATATATATATATATGTATGTATGTATGTATGTATGTATGTATGTATGTGTGTGTGTGTGTGTGTGTATATATATGACAGCAGCAATCCAGGCTGTGAGAAAACAGTAAAAAGGAGGCGTGTCAGATGTTGTGGTACATTTTCTGATGCAGCTAGACGAAAATAACTTTGTGACGCTGCCACCAAATACACAAAACAATTACTTTGACAATCAGGTTACATTATTTTTAAAATGTTTCCTTTTCTTTTTCATAACTTCTTTAACACATGACATCGCTGCGAAGCACGGGTATTTAGCTGTATATATATATATATATCACAGCGACACTCATAACAGTGACAAAACAATTACATTGACAATCGTGTTACGTTATTTTCAAAATGTTTCCTTTTCTTTCTCTTTCCTTCTTTAACACACTACTTCTCCGCTGCCAAGCGCGGGTATATATATATATAGATAGATAGAGATATATATATATAGATAGATATGAGAACAACATATATATATAGATATATATATATAGATAGATAGATAGATAGATATGAGAACAACACTCATATCAATGACAAAACAATTACATTAACAACCATGTTACGTTATTTTTAAAATTTTTCCTTTTCTTTTTCGTACCTTCTTTAACACACTACTTCTCCGCTGCGAAGCGCGGGTATTCTGCTAGTCTATACTATTAAAACGCAAAGCCCTAACTGACTCATTCACTCACTCACTCATCACTAATTCTCCAACTTCCCATGTAGGTAGAAAGCTGAAATTTGGCAGACTTATTCCTTACAGCTTAATTACAAAAGTTAAGCAAGTTTCATTTCGAAATTCTACACGTAACGGTCATAACGGTCGACAACATCCGCCATGTTAAACTTTCTTATTTATAGCCCCATCTTCACGAAATTTAGTAGGCGGCTTCCCTGTGCTAACCGAAACCGATGTATGTACTTATTTCGATGGTATGATGCCGCTGTCGGCCGCCATATTGAACTTCCCGTGTAGGTAGAAGGCTGACCCCATCTTCACGAAATTTGGTAGGTGGCTTCCCTGTGCTAACCGAAACCGATGTACGTACTGTGGACGCTGGCCCGGACACAGACAGGCAGACATGTTGTTCATCACCCAACACACTGTTTATTTACAAATATTTACAAACTGTGCACTCACACCCCAGTGCCTCTTGCACCGATTCCCCCAAGTCCAGGCCTCACAGTCTCTGTGCCTTTCTCTCCTGGCCGCCTCCCGTCCTCACTCCAGCTCCGTCCTCTTCCACCCGTCTTCTGCCAATGACTGGAGGGAGGCGGCCCCCTTATATTCAGCTCCCGGATGAGCACCAGGTGTTCCCGGCATTCCTCCCTTGGCCACGCCCCAGCGTGGCAGAAGTGCTGGCTGTCCTCCCGGCAGCTCTCCGGGTGACTCCCAAAGTCTTCCCCCCAGCACCTTCTGGTGTGGCAGAAGTGCTGGGCTCCAGGGTTCCTCAGGCACCTGGGCGCCGCCTGGCGGTGGCCATGGGTCCCTACAGGGCTGGGCTTCCAAGCCCTTTACCCGAGGCCCCCTACATAACTAGGATGGACGCCCCCTCATGGTCTGGAGGAGCCGGGGACCACAGTACTTATTTCGGTGGTATGACATCACTGTCGGCCGCCATATTGAACTTCCAACGTCACTAATTCTCCAACTTACCCTGTAGGTAGAAGGCTGAAATTTGGCAGGCTCATTCCTTACAGCTTACTTACAAAAGTAAAGCAGGTTTAATTTCGGAATTCTATGCATAACGGTCATAACGGTCAACAACGTCTGCCATGTTGAACTTTCATATTCATGGTCCCATCTTCATGAAATTTGGTAGGCGGCTTCCCTGCGCTAACCGAAACAAATGTACATACTTATTTCGGTGGTATGACGCCACTGTCAGCCGCCATATTAAACTTTCCAACATCACTAATTCTCCAACTTCCCGTGTAGGTAGAAGGCTGAAATTTGGTACTTATTTTGGGGGTATGATGCCACTGTCGGCCGCCATATTCAACTTTTCAACGGTCTTTGTTACTTATGGACCCATCTTCAAGAAATTTGGTATGTGGGTTCCCAACACTAACTGAATCCTACTTACGTACACATATACGTCCATAGCCTGCAGCTCAGTTACCGTGTGAGGCGGCGTTGGGTCCCACATCCCAATGCCTCTCACGTTGTTGGCTGCCTACTTATATAAGGCCATCCGTCGCGCCAGTCTCTACATTCCCTTCCTTGCTTCGCCATGGGGTTCACGTCTCCCTGCTGATAACTACAGCCTTTTTATTTAATCCACGGCTTCTCCGCTGTTTTATTGTTCATTTATTACGATTATAGTTATTGTGTAGGTATTTTAGACTTACTTTACATTGTTCAGGTTCCCATTTCCTTTATCATTCCAACCGTACCTCCATTAACATGTCTATCGAGGTGATCACCATCGATCAAAGAACTGTCACTTACCAAGTGGTTTCCATGCCCGGAGATGGCACCTGCCTTTTCCATTCTCTTTGTTACATATTGTACGGCCATATCAGGCTCACTCTTGATATCCGAAGAAACATTGTGTCTTATGTATTGAATGACTGGGACAGGTTCAAGGTGTGGACTGATGACGGTACAGGAGATAATTATTCTACACAGGAGCACTAGAAGAGTGAAATGCTTAAGCCCTTCACCTATGCATCTGCATGTGAGTTGATGGCTGCTGGTGAATTGTTCGGTTGTCGCTTTCAAGTGTACCAAAATGGCCAAATATTTATGCTGCCTCCCCAGCACACCACCACGAAGAAGAGGGTGCTCGCCACAACCATCTGATAGAACATCTGCAGCATCTTATTGCAGGTATTGAAAGATGCCAGCCGTCTAAGGAAGTATAGTCAGCTCTGTCCTCTCTTGCACAGAGCATCAGTATTGGCAGTCCAGTCCAATTTATCATCCAGCTGAACTCCCAGGTATTTATAGGTCTGCACCGTCTGCACACAGCCACCTCTGATGATCACGAGGTCCATGAGGGGCCTGGTCCTCCTAAAATCCACCACCAGCTTCTTGGTTTTGCTGGTGTTCAGTTGTAGGTGGTTTGAGTTGCACCATTTAACAAAGTCCTTAATTAGGTTCCTCTACTCCTCCTCCTGCCCACACCTGATGCAGCCTACGATAGCAGTATCATCAGCGAACTTTTGCACATGGCAGGACTCCAAGTTGTATTGAAAGTCCGATGTATATAGGCTGAATAGGACCGAAGAAAGTACAGTCCCCTGCGGCACTCCTGTGTTGCTGACCACAATGTCAGACCTGCAGTTCCCAGGACACACATACTGAGGTCTATCTGTAAAATAGTCCACAATCCATGCCACCAGGTATGAATCTACTCCCATCTCTGTCAGCTTGTCCCTAAGGAGCAGAGGTTGGATGGTGTTGAAGGTGCTAGAGATGTCCAGAAACATAATTCTTACAGCACCACTGCCTCTGTCCAAGTGGGAGAGGGATCGGTGTAGCATATAGATGATGGCATCCTCCGCTCCCACCTTCTCCTGGTATGTGAACTGCAGAGGGTCGAGTGCGTGGCGGACCTGTGGCCTCAGGTGGTGAAGCAGCAGCCGCTCCATGGTCTTCATCACATGTGATGTCAGAGCGACAGGCCGGAAGTCGTTCAGCTCAGGACGTAATAACTTTGGGACTGGGATGATACAAGATGTTTTCCAAAGCCTCAGGACTCTCACCTGTTCCAGACTCAGGTTGAAGATGCGCTGTAGAGGACTCCCCAGTTCCAATGCACAGGCCTTCAGCAGTCGTGGCGATATTCAATCTGGATCCACTGCTTTGCTGGCACTAAGTCTCCTCAGCTCTCTGCTTACCTGGGCTGCTGTAATTGTGGGTGGGGATGTCTCTCCTATGCTGGTATTAGCAGAAGGATGAGTGGAGGGTGCAGTACTCCGAGGTGAGAGTGGGTTAGGGTGCTCAAACCTGTTAATGAAGTTGTTCGTCTTGTTTGCTCTCTCCACGGCTCTCTTGATGGTGGCATCCCACTTTGAGCTGCAGTCAGTGATGATCTTCATCCCATCCCACACTTCCTTCATGCTGTTATTCTGCAACTTCTGCTCCAGCTTTCTCCTGTACTGCTCCGCCACCCTGAGCTGGACTCGAGGCTCCTTCTGCACGTGCTTGAGCTCATGCTGATCACCACCTTTAAAAGCCCTCTTCTTCAGGATCAAAAGGCCCTAGATATCACTTGTAATCCATGGGTTGTTGTTAGCATAGCAGTGTACTGTTCTTAGTGGAACTACAATGTTCATACAGAAGTTGATGTAGTCAGTAGTGTAGTCAACAACCTCCTTAATGTTCTCACTATATGATCCCTGCAGGATATCCCGTTCTGTAGTTTCAAAGCAGTCTCTCAGAGCCTGCTCTGCCTCAGGGGACCACTTCCAGAATGAACGTGTGGTTGTAGGTAGTTCCTACACACTTGGTTTGCAGTGAGGCTGAAGCAGAACCAGGTTATGATATGCTTTCCCAAGCACAGGCAGCGGAGTGGCGCTGTATGCGTCTTTGATATTTGCATACAGTAGGTCAATAGTCCTATTTCCCCGGGTGTTACAATCCACATACTGGGAGAAGGCAGGTAATGTTTTGTCCAGCGTCACATGGTTAAAGTCTCCAGCGATTAGCACAAGCTTCTCCGGGTGCTGCGTTTGTATACTTTCTGAGCAAGTAATAGGGATGCAGACTTACAGTATATCAGACTTACAGATATCAGTGCAGTTATATCAGAATAAAATTGCTTGCAAAATTAATTTTTATAGTCTTCAGATATGAACCAAAAATCAGATTTACTCATTGTAACTGCAGTTTGAATGCAGCCTTAGTAGCCTGTAGTAACACATGAATTCAAATGCAGCCTGTATGGAATTTTCAATTCATTTTTGCCATTGCAACTTTTTTCTAGTGTTGAATTCAATTTTGGGGGCATTGCCCTCAGAGTTTTGGATTGGAGTAATTACACTTCCCCCCTACATAGACACCCATGTTTTGTTTTTTTTCTACATAAACCAGAAACATGCAAAGTAAAATATTCAATCTGTTCTTAAAGCATACTGTAGCCACCCACATTTATCAAGCCACCATTGTCAAAAAGATTAACATTTACATGGTAAAGCATGGTTTGTGGGACTGACAGAAGTGAGTTAACGGTCCTTCTAGTCTTATTCTTGAGTGTTGCTGCAATTATCAAATAATCTAAGGATAGACACTGATGCTGGTATTAGCTAGCTGATTAACATATGGTCCTTTCTCTTTTGCTGGTGAGAATGAAATTGTTGCTGAGGTGGTAGAATTGTAACCATAGGACAAATGCTGATGTTAGATGCAAAGCTATCAGTTTGTTTTTAAGACCTACTAGATTTTTTTTAGCATTTGATGGATTTGTAAAGAAGTCTGTAAATTGCTTTTGTGCAGCACCAATCTACTCTTACCTTATGTTGATCTTGGACAGCAGGAGAGCCACCTGGAGACATGCCCCATTAAAGACAGTGGGAGTGCGGGTGTGTGAAGTGTCACTAGAGAGACTTTACAAACCAGCTCTTGATCTTGGAAGTAATTCATCTGAGTAGAGTTAAGGCAGCTTCAGGCCATTAGCCCTTTCAACCTGCAGTCATAAGGATAGTCGAGGGTGAAACTAAGAAGATGAGGTTAAGACCAACACTACTGTAAGTAGAACCCAAGAAGACTATAGAAAGTATTATATATTGTAGTTCTTGTGTCTGCTCCCTTTGTACTTCCCTCCTTATACATGTTTAATTATCAATAGATGCACAATGTGTGCATAATTTGTCTTCTTCTGTGTCATTCTGAACTGGAGATTCCATTACGATCTCATCTTCTGTTACATTCTATTTTGCTATCTGGCCTCATACCTGGTTTCCTACTAAATAAAAGGCAACTTCAAAATGGCACAAATAGCATGAGGGTGCTACTCCATGTCATAATTAAAGATGCCAGTCAGTCATTAACCATCCCGCTATATCCCAATACAGGGTCACTTCCCAGCCAGCACAGGGCGCAAGGCAGGAACAAATCCCCAGGCAGGGAGCCAGTCCACTGCAGTGCACACACACACACCCACACACTAGGGACAATTTAGGATCACCAGTGCACCTAACCTGCATGTCTTTGGACTGTGGGAGGAAACCAGAGCACCCGGAGGAAACTCACGCAGACACGGGGAGAACATGCAAACTCCACACAGGGAGGACCCGGGAAGCAAATCCAGGTCTCCTAACTGCGAGGGAGCAGCACCACTGTGCCGCCCAATTAAAGATGTTTTGGGCTTTAACTACCATGTAAATTTATATTATTGCATTTCTTGCAATTTTGTCAAAGGTAAATAGTGATAAAAACAAGGACATCTCCACTTTAATATTGGTGTTTTGATTTCATTGCTAATATATTTATATTTTATAGTTGCTTTTTCCAGACCACACAAAATTTGACAAGGGGTTACTTTATCTTAACCTCTCAGTTTAGAATGATAAAACTATAAACTTTTACGTTACTGCCTCTGAATAGAAGGGTGCTTTTTTACTCCGAATAGCAGAGGAAACTTGACAGACACAAAAAAAAAATAAAGTAAAATAAAAAACAGTGCCATTGCCTTGGGTCTCTGAACAGATTCAGGTCACAGTTTTAATAGCTGTACATTTCTTTTCTCCACAGTCCATCAACTCGTGAAATGCCTTCAGGACTCTTTTCATTCACAGACCCAGGCTGTACATTAGGTAATAACCTTTTTATGAATATGATTATGAAATAGTTCTTAGACAGGCATTCATAAATGCACATTCATATGGTGACTTTGGAAAGCACCAGCACAGCATGTTTGTTTTCCTTCAGACAGAGCAGAGAAAATAAAACAAATTTCACGCATATGCAGACATACATACATTCTGAGCAAACCTGAACCAATACAGTCTAATAGCTTTTCTTGGCTTTTGGCTTTATCTGTTCTTCACATTTGTGGAGTTCATATTAATGTAGCATGCCAACCCTTTAAGGGAGAAAAATAATAGTTAAACATATTAAACTGGGACTATAAAAAGAAATGTTAAACTTGTTGGAAGACATACTGACTGTTTGACTAGGATGGAAAATCTTTGCAAAAAAGGTTAGCTTCTGTTTTGCATTTTATCCAGGAAATATACTAAAATGCACTTACTGATTCTGAACAATTGACACTTTATTGAATAAATGTGAAGGAAAAAGGTGTATCTGTGAGACTGGTTGGCATTTCCAAAGCTACAAACAATATTGTTTGTAAGGTGTGGCAGAACATCTAAATAAAATCATAAGGTTAAAACCACTACACATAAAATGAAATACAGACAAAGTGATGGGCAGGAACTCATGCTCTCTCCTGCTTATCTGTAATATTGTCAATGGTATCACTTTCATGACAGAAGACTGTAAATCAGTCCTGTCCTACAAAAAAAAAACAACCTTATAGATTAAACCCCATATTTTTTGTAAAAATATATAAAAAAAACTGTGAAGTGTTAAATCTGCTAATTTAAATTCCATCATTAAAATATGTTTGATTTAAGTGCAAAATAAATAACTTCCTTAAGTGCCATGGCGGCACTGTGCCCAACAATTCCAGGGACTTGTGCCTGTATTTATTAAGTGTCTCAGAATATGAAAACAGTTGTAACTGGCTCAGAAATCTGACTCACTCATAGAAGTAGGAGTGAAAGCATTTTATCAGTTTTCATAATTGAGGTAAATATTTCTATCTTCACCAAGATTTAGGAGAGCTCATCACCTGTCCTGATTTGTTTAGAGCTGCCAGAAGACAGCATTCAGGCAGAGATCGGCACTTACATCCCTGGAAAGGCTGAATGTTTTGGAAGCACTGGACAACAATGAACTGGTAAAATGATGATGATTTGACAGAGATGGAATTAACATTCTTAAGAAATCTTGTATGTAGAAGCCATGTGTTGTCAGACAAAATTAAAATGTTCATAACATTTCACTTTTTAGCTAAAAGGTAAAAGGCAGTTTTGCAGTAAAAAATAATTTAGGTATGTCACAACCAACCATTTTTCAAATTCTACACCAAACTTTGAATGCCCTTACAAGATGTGAGGTAATATTTAGATTTATACATTTGCACACTACTCTATGTGGGGGATGAGCATGCATATGTATATCTCAAGCAATATCACAGTATCAACATACAGATCGACATGCATGCAAACTGTACTACGATAGCCAGAATATTAAACTGAAGATAGGTAGGGCTGGATCGATAATTGAAAGACATACGCCACACGGGTATGTTGAGCTTTGCAGTTTATGAACCCCTGGATTATTCACTTTACATTTTACAAGATGAGTAAGATTCAAGAAAGCAGTTGAAGACTTCATGTACACTGGCTAAATAGAACCTCACAGAAGATAAGGGGGATCACGGAGATACTGTAGGGATTACACATCATGCAACTCTAGGAGACAATTGGGAACAATGAAAGAGTGAATGCAACTTCAGTAGCAGTACAGAAGTAGTATAGCATAAACAGGGAAACGGTTCCTAGTCATTTATATATGGCAAGCCAATATTTCTTTCTTGATAATATGTTATATAAATCTGAAATTCCTACATATTAAAACAAAATTGCATACACATTTTTGTTAAGTACATAAGTTTACAAACGTAATTGAGAACTGTGAGTCATGTTTTGTTAAAGGGCATTTATGTTGTATGTATATTTACATTGTGCATAATTTATACATAATATTTCTTAAATGGTGTTAATTGTACAGAACAGTACTAGGCCTCTCTCTGCTATTTCTATCATTTCTTCTACCCTCAATTTTTCTTCATCTTTCTTAAACTGAACTAACTCAAGAGAGTTGGTTATTAGCAGAGGCGGCCTTAGGGGTGTGCGGGGGCTAGGGCTGACCAACCCTACACAGGGCCAGTTACATCGAATGTTGTTACCGGTATGTGTGGACTGTATAAACTTAAATAAAATTAATGTTTACATACACTGGATTTTCTCATTACAGTATTCAGCAAAATTTTTGTAAGATAACACACAGACTTTATCAAAATATAACTGGAGAATATAACTTGACAAATCCACTCGAACATGACACGCGGACCTCAAAAGGGGGGCCCCCTTAGGCATGGGGCTTGGGGCAGTCACCCCACTTGCCACCCCCAAACGCCGCCCTTGGTTATCAGGAATTAATGGCTAGAAATGTTTTGATTGTAGAGAAAAAAAGAAGTATTGGTGTTTTCTGTTCAAGAATCACTGTTAGAAAGGTTACATATCGTTAGAGTATTATTTCTGGTTTTGCGTAAACATTTGTTTACAACTTTCAGGTTGTTTTGCCACAAGTTCAAGTTTCCAAACTCTTTTCATTAATTTTTGACATTATGTAGTTTTCCCTTGTATCTCCACATCTCAGTTTTCAATCAATGTAACAGTGGACCCCCATCAATATGCTTATATGAAGAACCGCTCTATTGCTGATGCTATCTCTTCGATGATTCATCTGGCTCTCACCCACCTGGAGAGCCCCCTACTGTATACTCTGATGACGTATGGCTGCATACCTCACTATCCGAACAATCACATTGTTGGTAGGGCTTGTCACTCATAATGAGTCAACATACAGGATGGGAAGTGGCTATACTGGTGCCTTGGAATAAGGACAACAACCTTAGCATCAATGTCAAGTAAACTAAGAAAATGATTGTGGACTTTCAGTGGACTGGCACTCTCCCTCTTCTCCCCCGTTTTACATCAATGGAGAAGAGGTTGAAATTGTCACCTGCTTCAAATACCTGCGTGTCCATATTACAAATGACCTCTCTTGGAGCTTCAATACAGACTGGTAAAGATAACCCACTAAGACCTGAACTTCTTGAGGAGGCTGAAGCGGGCTGGTCTGTGTATATCTATTCTGACCTCATTTTACAAGTGTGTGGTAGAGAGCATCCTTACCTCCTGTATTACAGTGTGGTGCAGCAGCTGCTTGGCCGCAAGCAGGAAAGCACTGCAAAGGGTGGTTAAGTCTGCACAGAGGATCATTGACAGTAGCCTACCCAGTATTGAGGACATTTACACCAGCAGGTACAAAATTAAAGCCTCCTACACATGAACTGTTAGCCCCCCTCCCACAGTTAAAATCACAGTTAATACAGCAGTGCATTATTTTGTATGCTGTTTAAAAGGATCCAGCATTAAGCACAATCTCCTTGTCATCATTAACTTTATGCACAATAGTATTCCATAACAAAATATTCAGAAACAATTAGTTAAAAATATATACATTCAAATGTTTCCTTTACATCCCTTTGTTTTTCTCAATAAAGTTTGTGAGCAGATTGTCTTATTTTGATTTATTATTTTTGCCATTATTTCAGTTTTTCATGTTGTAAAGGTATTTTCATATTATATTTGTCATGTCACATTGCCACCATTTTACTTTTCATGAGCGACAGTATTTTTTATCCTTGTGAGATGGGTGATGTTATATTGTGTAGAGTTATAATGCTTGTTTCTGGGTCACATAGGTGTGGTATGTGAGATCACATAGGAGGGGCTATGAAATTATCAAACAGCACCTATGTAAGATGATGGCATGCAGCTTCTACTATCCTTGCTATGTGATAAACAAATAGTGTAAATTAATTTCTGTCACTTTGCATTTTAAGTAAATGTTTCCTGTAATGATTTTAACCATTGGGCCTTTTTTGCCTAAATCATCTGCCTAATATTTTGGTAGCTGGAAATTCTTATCATTTTTGCTTCAGGACTCTGCTTGTTTATTTTTTTTACAATTCTTTGTCTTTGCCCCAGGAACAAACCCTGGACAGGGTGCCAGTCCATCACGAGGCAAACAGGCGCACACTATCTACACACAAAAGGGTTAATTTAGCATCGCCAATTCACCTAACTTGCATGTCTTTGAATAGTAGGAGGAAACCCATGCTGACATGAGAGTACTTGCAAACTTTAAAAGAAAAACATTTCTAATTTAATTTTAAACTTACTACATCCCAAAGACTTTCTGTGGCAGTGCATTTTGGGATAGATACCATAGACACTGTGTCCTTGATTGGTTACTGCCTTGTGCCTAGATTATCAGGATAGGCGCCTCTCCCTTGTGACTCTAAAATTGGATTGGGCAGAATCTGATGGAAATGTATTTATTTTAGCCTTTCTTTGCACTTAAAATGGTTGAATGTAAAGTGAGCATTATGTCGGGTGTCTTCTATAGTCAATCTACTGTATAAATAGTACAAAAAAGTTTGTGGGGAGATTAAGTCAAAACTAAAGGAAAAATACTTCAAACATTATATAAGGTATAATGCTGGCATATTTTTGATTGAGATTGGAAAGTTTCTGGGTTTATCAAGGTTTATTAACATGCCAATAAAGTTGCAAAGCAAATAATGACATTTTTTGATTTCAGTCCAGAAGTCCAGAAATATGTGACAGCAGCCCTGTGGTGCCTTATTATTTTTATTAAGTTCTCATACTAGATGTCCCACTTAGAAAGATCAAGATCATTAGTGTATTTTTATATATTAAATTTATTTGTATTCACCAAGTGAGCCTTTCACTTCTAATTTTATATCAATGTCAATACACTCCCAGGGCAAGACATTTGATCTCCTCTGCAGTCCATTGTTTTACACTTTAAATATTCTTGAATGTGTGGCGCAGATTAGGTCTTGTAGAAATGTAACAGACAAAATGGAATTTATATACTATTAAACCAATTAGCCGCATAGCACTTATTAGCATAGTCAAAACACAATCTTAGTTAGGAAGAAGTGGTTTTAACATTAACCAGACCTTTTTAAAGCATAAATGATCACACTTTAATATTCCTTTGCTTTTCTAATGTGTTTTGCCAAAAAATATTATAGTACCTCTTATGGTAAACACTTTTTTGATACTACAGACTATAAAATCAGCTCAACTGTAACTTTATGTTTGATGGAGCAAAACATAAGAAGAAGGAGTCAATACCAAGAGTACACAGGAGTCAAGCCATCATATCTGACTGGGTGTTCTGCCAGCTTATAACAGATGTGAAAAGATACAATGATCTCAACAGGAGATACACTTGATCTCCTTAGTGTGAAGGCAAACTAAAGTTGTCACAATCTAGCTGTGCAGATAAGAATAATATTTATGTCTGCTGGAGCACTAATACTTTTTTTCTTAAGTAGCAGAGAATAAACTTCTAAATACTATATGAAATAATGGAGACAAACAAAATGATGTTAGATAACCAATAATCTGTCTAGAGAGTATAACTCATTTGTCTGGTGATAAAACAGAATCAAAATTGGAAATTCAAAGAAGGGGAAAAAGAATATATACTAGGAAAGTGTTGTTTCAACCAAGGTTTTTTTCCTTAGTTTATATAGATTTTCTGTTAGGTTGTTTTTCTGGTTAATTGTGAATTATTATTTCTTATGGTGTTATCTTATTTCTCTTAGGTTTACTTATTTATTATTTATGAAGTGCATATGTTTAATGCCAAGCATACACAGTGCGATATTGGCACAATTTTAAGACCAGATTGCAGTGACCAATTCATTCTCTAAGTTGGTCAAAATTTCCACAACATCGACCATTGTTTTAAATGCAGTAGAAGATGCGTTCCGATGCCCAATGGCATTTTATGACTGGGCTGCCATACGATTGGAAGAATATCTGTCAAGTGAGATATTTTAGTTAGTTGTCTTGTAGTGTGAGCTTTTCTGAAGTCACTATAAAATTACATTGTGCATTAAACGTAATATATTGCACATTGAGTACTGCCATTGTCAGGCTCTCTTTCACATTTTTGATTTAAAAAATCTAAATATCATATTGCAATACACATACAATTAAACAGCCAAAGATGAAAATATCTTAGGAAACATTTACTGGAAGAACCTGAAATAAACACACATAAGGGTGAATTACAAAGACTACACACCTCAAATTCTCTTTGTAAAAAGCACAGTCTGCATTATCTGTGCCTTAACCATCCATGTGTACAGTACGGCAAAAGTCAGGAACTCAATTTCTTTATCATTATTATTGACAGTTTGAGATGCCTGCATACATCATGTTTTTTGAAAGAGTAAAATTGTCCTTTGGGGCCATTTAAAGGTATAGTCCGAGTACCCACATTGCAACATGTCAATCAGACCAAACGTGTTTGTACAGATATGACTGCCAACTCTGTTGTGTAGTGTGAGTAGTCACTTGCCCACGATTTCTAAAAATAGTGCAGTGTATGCCCAGCATTCTTATGTTTAGTGTGTGGAATCCTAGGACACTGGGCAACCCTGACTTCACTGCTGCCCGGACCTACTTCTTCCTTTATATTGAGGTCAGAGAGAGAGAAACCCAGTATTGGTCAATTGACTACTATAGAAGTTATTTACTCTTGGTTACTGGATTCTTTGCTTGTATTCTTGGATTTGACTCTGGATTGTGTGTTGAGACAGGCAAATCTCTTTTTGCCATTTTTATGCCAATTTTGCTCTTTCTCATTTGTATTGTTACATTCTCATTTTATTAAATATTCTTGTGTGGATTGTTTCTACAAGTCAGAATTTAATAGATTTCTCATCCTTGTAAGACATTTTTGGAATTTCATTGCATTTTGGAGCCAGCTCCCCATTTCAGGCCTTTCTAAGCCAAAGCTTGCAGGAAATAATTTGGGACTGGCTGCCCAGGGTGAGGCCATATATGGGCAGCTGGTGATGGTCCTGGCCTGTTTTTTGGGATTTTAAGGGCCTCCTACCTGTTTCATCATGTCTGAGACTCCATATCACAACAGAAAGTAACCAGAATCTGAAGAAACAGCTGGCACACAATAAAAGCAATAATGCATCTGGCAACAAGGTGTTTGAGATAACAGCACATAAAAATAAACATGATGCTATTGCCAGGTTGCTTATGAATTAGGCATCTGCTTGGACAAGACAGAAACAAAGTAACTGCCAATTGGCTGTGAAGCACATAGATGTTAAGACAAGGCATAAAGAAAGGCAGATGCCATGTCGTCAACATACACACTGACAAAGTTAATCTTCAAAGTATTCAATTGACTGGATAAAACGGCTAATTGTCAGCATATTCACAGCCAAACAACCAGTCAAAAACAAAACACTGGCCTTTCAGTTCAAATTACATTATAGTCATCATTCATTTAAAAAAAAGTCTTTTAGGAAGCACAGAGAGAAGTAATGGCTAGGAAAATAAAACATATGGTTCCTGCTTTCATATACCTATCATTGCTCTGTCCCAAAAACTATGGTACCCTGAAATGGATGGACCGTGTATAAAAAGCATTGTCATTTCTACTGACTGAAATGTTTGCAAATACCCTTAAATAAAAGTCTGTAATGTGCACTTTAATCACATCACAATTGTTTGATTTATAATTTAATAATAATATAATTATAATAATATAATATAATTTATAATTTAATTTCTGGATCAGAGGGGTAAATCAAGGAAAAAGGTGTCTTTGTCCCAAATATTATGGAGGGCACTGCATTTGTTTCTTGACCTTCAAGTGAGCAAAACCTAACCTCTGCAATGCAATACTTGCTACTGGCAGTACAGTAGTACAAGATCAAGTAATGCTTTCTTCCCGGCATGTATAAACTGAAGTATAGTGAGATATAGTTTGATGGATGATGTTTTAAGATTAGGAGCAGAAAGCTAAAATATTTAATGAGTCTTGTGATCGGAATAATAAAATTGTACTGCATGAGAATAAGTGGTGTTGTAAGGCTGTCAACCTTAGTGCAGTATGGCATACTTTGGTACAGAGTAGGATCATCTGGAAAGCCATATAAATGGATTCTTTAGATCAGGGGTCCCCAACTCCTGTCCTGGAGGGCTGCAGTGGCTGCAGGTTTTTAATTTTAATTGACTTGGTTTTTAAGAAATGTTTTCCTAAATTTCTTCATCGTTCCTCTGAATTGCTTCATTTCTTTCCTTAACTGGCACCCAAACAGAAGTGTAATGTGAAGTAAGTGAGCCAACAGAAGGCCAACTAAGTCAGGGCCTCAAACCAACCAATTTCACTCCAACCAGTTGCTTAATGAGGCGCTGATTCTTGTCGTTAATTAAACCCGTTCTTTATTCTTCATGGCTTGTTACTGCTTTCATTTTGCAATAGCAGACATTTCCAAAATTGTGGATTTTCTCTCTTCTAAGAGTAGATCAGCATTCCTGAGACCTTCACCTTTCTTTATTTTCAGATATTGTATGATGGTCACAGTTTGCTGGTCCTGTTTTGGCTCATTTAGTATCTCATTATTGTTTGGCTGCTAATTAAGGAAAAAGAAACAATTAAGGTGTCTGAGTCTTCAAGAGCAAGTAAAATAAAATTAATTCAAAAGTAGTTAATTAGCAGCAAAAACAGGTCACTAATTAAGAAAAGGGTTAGAATGAAAACCTGCAGACACTGTGGCCCTCCAGGACTGGAGTTGGGCACCCCTGCTTTAGATATATTGTTGCAAGATGTGTTTTACAAAAGACACTGCATTTAAAAGTGTATCCAAATGAGCAAGCAAACAACTTAATGTATACATCTGGAAATGAGATAAGCCATGTTAGGGAATGTACATAGACTTGCAAATATTATAACTAATTTGGAGCAATTTATTTGTAGATTTTTCATTAAAACTGTTACTGTTCCTGGAAATATTGAGTGAAGAGCAGGGATTGTAAAAACAGTATAATGGAGGATAATTCTGGTGTGCAGGAAGCTGAAATCAATTTCCAGTGTCAGACACTATATATATATAGTCTGTCTTTTAAATAATGAGACTGACACATTAACTGCCTTTTATCTATATAACAATTCTAACACTTGTCCCCATTCGTAGTTACACACCGATGCAGTCTTGGCTTCCACTGGTCGAAGGCATGGAGCAGACCAGTTTCTGTCAGCTGTTGATGACCTCAGACATTTTCTTTTTTACTTCTTTACTGCATCCATTGACTCAGAAGGTGTCTCTTTACACACAATTTCAATTCAGGAGAAACACACAAGTGCACAAGACATGCAGTCTTCCTTGTAAGCCTCAGTAAGCATTTGAAAAGATTCCGTTGGTGTTTTACTTGATTTTAATTAAAAATTTCAAACGGACACATTGCTCCACTTTTAAACTTAGCAGGATTCCGGCGCACAAGGGGAAACACATCTGCTGGAAACGGTGAGTGACTTGTTGTGCGAGTTTGGACAGGTTTAAACCTGAATGGCAAGTGCTCAGAATCGGTTCTCACTGCTTTATTTAATAGATAAAAACACAGTCTCATTATTTATTAGACAATACTCATATATATATATATATATATATATACATATATATATATATACAGTGGTGTGAAAAACTATTTGCCCCTTCCTGATTTCTTATTCTTTTGCATGTTTGTCACACAAAATGTTTCTGATCATCAAACACATTTAACCATTAGTCAAATATAACACAAGTAAACACAAAATGCAGTTTTTAAATGATGGTTATTATTATTTAGGGAGAAAAAAATCCAAACCTACAGGGCCCTTTGTGAAAAAGTAATTGCCCACCTGAGTTTAATTTCCGTAGCCACCCACAGGCCTGATTACTGCCACACCTGTTTCAATCAAGAAATCACTTAAATAGGAGCTGCCTGACACAGAGAAGTAGACCAAAAGCACCTCAAAAGCTAGACATCATGCCAAGATCCAAAGAAATTCAGGAACAAATGAGAACAGAAGTAATTGAGATCTATCAGTCTGGTAAAGGTTATAAAGCCATTTTGTAAAGCTTTGGGACTCCAGCGAACCACAGTGAGAGCCATTATCCACAAATGGCAAAAACATGGAACAGTGGTGAACCTTCCCAGGAGTGGCCGGCCGACCAAAATTACCCCAAGAGCGCAGAGACGACTCATCCGAGAGGTCACAAAAGACCCCAGGACAACGTCTAAAGAACTGCAGGCCTCACTTGCCTCAATTAAGGTCAGTGTTCACGACTCCACCATAAGAAAGAGACTGGGCAAAACGGCCTGCATGGCAGATTTCCAAGACGCAAACCACTGTTAAGCAAAAAGAACATTAGGGCTCGTCTCAATTTTGCTAAGAAACATCTCAATGATTGCCAAGACTTTTGGGAAAATACCTTGTGGACTGATGAAACAAAAGTTGAACTTTTTGGAAGGCAAATGTCCCGTTACATCTGGCGTAAAAGGAACACAGCATTTCAGAAAAAGAACATCATACCAACAGTAAAATATGGTGGTGGTAGTGTGATGGTTGTTTTGCTGCTTCAGGACCTGGAAGGCTTGCTGTGATAGATGGAACCATGAATTCTACTGTCTACCAAAAAGTCCTGAAGGAGAATGTCCGGCCATCTGTTCGTCAACTCAAGCTGAAGCGATCTTGGGTGCTGCAACAGGACAATGACCCAAAACACACCAGCAAATCCACCTCTGAATGGCTGAAGAAAAACAAAATGAAGACTTTGGAGTGGCCTAGTCAAAGTCCTGACTTGAATCCTGTTGAGATACTATGGCATGACCTTAAAAAGGCGGTTCATGCTAGAAAACCCTCAAATAAAGCTGAATGACAACAATTCTGCAAAGATGAGTGGGCCAGAATTCCTCCAGAGCGCTGTAAAAGACTCATTGCAAGTTATCGCAAACGCTTGATTGCAGTTATTGCTGCTAAGGGTGGCCCAACCAGTTATTAGGTTTGGATATTTTTTTCTCCCTAAATAATAAAAACCATCATTTAAAAACTGCATTTTGTGTTTACTTGTGTTATATTTGACTAATGGTTAAATGTGTTTGATGATCAGAAACATTTTGTGTGAAAAACATGCAAAAGAATAAGAAATCAGGAAGGGGGCAAATAGTTTTTCACACCACTATATATATATATATATATATATATATATATATAGTGGAGCATGGCCTGGATGCAGACAGGCGGACATCGATAGTTCACCCAACACACATTTATTGTACATTCTATTTACAAATAAGTGACACACACAACCCCAGTACTCCCCCAAAGTCCAGGGGCCTCATGTATAAACGGTGCGTATGCAAAGAAATGTTGCGTAAGAACTTTTCCACGTTCAAATCGCGATGTATAAAACCTACACTTGGCGTAAAGCCACGCACTTTTCCACGGTACCTCATGTCTTGTCAGACGCAAGTTCTCCGCTCGGTTTTGCAGACTGGCGGCACCCAGCGTCAAAGCAGTGCTACTGTTCTTGTGTGATTACTCATTATTTTCCTGACGCGGCTTTATAAATACACTGAAACTAACCGCTTATCGTTTATTAGTGTAATGCATCTGATTGTAATTAACTCGTAAGAATATAATGGTCCAGGGAACAGCCATAGTATTCCAAATACCATAACTGCTTTAGCGTTGTTACTCTCACTTCTTCTTCTTCTTCTTTCAGCTCCTCCCGTTAGGAGTTGCCACAGTGGATCATCTTTTTCCATATTACTCTCACTGCACGACTCGGAGTATTTATATCACTGTATCTGAGTGTGAATCACAGCAGCAGCTGATCGGAAAGAGAATTATCGTATACAGCTTTAAGGACACGCTACCTCAGCCACTGCAAAACGTTTTAAAGCCTTTCCTGTACGGACCTCGCGGTTCAGAAACAGTTTAATCCCAAGAACTTTAAATGCACTCAATCAATTGCTCCTTGTAGAACGGTTTGTACTTATAAGTACAATCACCCCACTGTAAACTTGCACTACAGTTATAATATCTCACAACCTGGGCCACTTTATAAAGCGCGTATATACATATGATGACGATATCATTTTTAAGGTGAAATGCAGCAAAATTTGTTTGTTAAATTATACATATAAAACTTTAACTTCATTTAAATAATCTATATTCTTCACTGGGAGTGTCGTGAAGGATAGAATAATTTAACATGTACTACAAAGATATTTCAGTGTTCTTTAAACGTTTTGAAGAATCGGCGCTAAGCTTACAGATGGCTTAACTTCTATTACAGAGCTGACTGTGTGGCGATTGGTTACTTGGGGAAAGAAAAGCAAGGACTCTTGGGGCGGCCACGCCAATATATATTGAATATAAAACAGAAAGAGAAAATAACAACATAGCTAAAAACGCAGCGACAAATTTCGACAAAAGATAAATGCTTGTCATGAGCACGAGGCTCATGAAACACATGTTTAATAATGTGCTTTAGCTCCTATCATCATGAAAATGACATCACGTATACATCTCAGTATTTTAGTTATTCAGAGAGCTGTAATATCACGATTGTAATGGATTTTGTGTCCAGTTGGAGGAAGAGAGCCAGTTTAAGAAGCAAGTAGTAATTCACACACATAGATCACATACGAGTAGAAGATCAAATACAAAACAAAGCATTTAACGTGCTACTTTAATTACGATGTAATTTTGAGAAACTGGTTAATTAAACGATTTTAAGATGAAGTTTATAATGTTCTACTAAATGAAAAAATAAACTACGTGATTAAAGTGGAAAATTCGAGATTAAAGTTGACATTTCGTGCTTTTTCCCCACCGTGTGCCTTTTTTCTCTGTACCCTAATAAGCTTTCATATGACACTCAGACAGTGGGCTTACAACTCTTCTTTTCACGGCAACTTGATATGTGACTTCTTTTTTATTTCCGGCACAGTGCGATTTTGTGAATGTGAGCTTTCAAGTTTCTCCAACACGCTATGTCACTCGATCAACTTCATTTTGTTGATTATACCACAGTTTATTTGAACAAATAGTATGTTTTTCCATTGCCTCCACTTGGTATTCGCTGAAATTCTTATATTTTCCCCGTACTTTTCCCATTGTCTTTTCACAGAAGGCTGCACTTAAGGGCGATTTATATTGATTTGCATATTCAAATAGGCGTAATTCTGGGAGGATTTGGGGCGTTACAAAATGCGCATGCACGAGCGTTAGTTTTCACGCTGATCGGGATTTATGTAACGGAAGAACGTGGAAGTTGGAGTACGCACAGATTCCTGCATCTGGATTTTTCTGTGCGTAAGCACATTTCGGCTTTTGTGCTTACGCCATGTTATAGTGCGAGTTCTACGCACGGCGTTATACATGAGGCCCCAGGCCTTTCTCTCGATGCCTTTCTCTCAGGTCCACCTCTCACTCCTGTGTATATATATATATATAAAATACAATTTCTGTCTGTATGTATGTTTGCTATACAATCCTATACCCTTTGACCAATCTGGAACAAATTTTGCATAGTTGCTCTCTAGGACTTTATGGGCAGCATTGTCTACTTTAAAACACAAAATTTTTACCTTGGGGGTCCAAGTGTTTTCTTGGTTTTCTTTCTGGTGCGCTACAGTTGGTACACCACTGTCACTTGATGACTCAGAGAAAGTGAAACGTCAGGACATTCCTGAACCCTGACTAGCAGACAAAATTACCAGAAGTTAACATTACTTACCCAGGCAAGCTGCATGCTACTTCTCTCTATTGTACTTTGTATTTTTATAAGGGAGGTGTTAGGGGAAGCTGGATTGAGTGTGGAATTTCAGCGCAACACAAAGGAGAATCAAAAGGTTGTTGTTTAACTCCTGCTTTTTCAGCTTTTCTTCATAACTAAAATGCTGCAAAGTGTCTACCTTGAACTAACAGGACAAGACAGTCATGACAGCATTCATGGTTACAACCTAGCAAGGAATTACCACAGTTCTGCAATCCAATCAGACCTAGAAAGAACAAATTCTCAACTCACAAGAGTAGAAACATTGATAGAAATGCAGTATGACTGACAGATGGGACAGCTAGCAATAAAACCAGGGTCAACATTTAAAAAAACACAGTAAACCTTAGCTTTCTTTCCTTAACCCATTCTGCAAATATACCTATGCAACGCTGGGTATTTTGGCTAGTATAGTATATACCTTGGCTTCAGCACATGCCTGATGTTCTTTAACAGGGAAATGTTAGCAGGGAGAACGTATTGGCCGATCATAACAGAGTGCGGTGCATGGATGAAATACCAAAAGAGAATGAAGTTGCAAAACACGACAGAAGGTCAGAAATAATCCAGTGAACATTTCAGGTTCTGATGTTGACAGAGAGTTTTGATAAATATTTAATTGATACAAACAGCAGACATATTTACTGTACTATCAGGTCTTGTTGTCAGTCTACTCCTATGTACACTCAGGTACTGTTATTTTTATTTACAGTGTTTAGTTCTTTTATTTATGAATTTCTTAAAAGTTTATGACTTGTACTGCAGTTCAAAATCATGTCTTTGTGTGCTGCAAAGTGCCTTGTGCTAAAGCACCCTAAGAACGATATCTGTAAAATACAATATGAATTTATTTATTTATTGACTGAGACTGAGTAGACAAGCATAAGCCATGGAAGTCATTACACCGGAGATATGCATAAATAACAATGCCTTCCTTTACTCATATCTTTACATTACATGTAATTCCCTACACTAAATTCCAGGGATTTCTCCTAGTAGTGAATATTAAAAGATATACAATGGTTTTTGTTATTAAAGTCTTTTACAATTACATGATTTTTAATTTGTTTTTGCTACTACAGCACTTCAGGGATTAGAGTCTATTGGGCAGCAATGGGTATAAAGAAGGATGGAATATTGGTAGAGATGATCATAAAACACAGATTCTCATCCATACAGGACCAATATACTGTTTCCAAATATTCTAACATTCATGTCTTTGTAATACAAGAGGAAACTAGAGAAAACCCATACAGCTTGACACATACAAGACAGATATTGATTCCACATTCCTGGAACTGTGAAGCAATATTGCTGAAGATTAGTGTCCATCAATGAAATTCGGCATCCAGTGACCTTGTTTGCCAAATATTTTCCTGGAAATTCACCCTGTGGCCAGCTTAGACAAACATTTTTTTTCCCCAGAACCCCATGATGCTTTGCAAGGCCATAGTGACATTACAGAGCTATAGCAGACATGTGCAGAACTTTCAGGCACGCCTACTGTAAGATTGTTGCGGAGCTGCTTCTGGCATGTGTGATGTCATCACCTAAGCAGTACTCCAGCCTTACACCCTACAAGCCTTTGAAGAAAAAAAAACTAAGAGTAAAATATACTGTTAATGGTGGAACTTTATTTTGTTGTTGTTGTTTAACACAAGGTTAATAAGCTGCATTGATGAATTAATTTTTTAATTACTTCATTCTTTAACTGGTGCCATGATTAAATTTACAAAGTTAAATGACCTTTCATTCTTTGCTTTTCAAAAAAAAAATCATATCCTTGCACCACATCTTAAAAATGCCTTTCTCTCAGCTTTAAGAAAGCTTAAACTAAGCAGTTCTGATGTCAGTGATACACATCAGAAATGTATTCCTGTTTTGGATGATAATAGTTATTTTAGGTTTAAGCTCCATGCCAATAGGCGTTTCCTCCTAGTGCTCCAGGTTCCTCCCACAGTCCAAAGACATGCTGGTTAGGTGGATTGGTGGCACTGAAATGGCCCTAGTGTGTGTTTATGTGTGTGTGGAGTGTGTGTTCTGCCATCCTGTCCAGAGTTCATTCCTGCCTTGCACCCTATGACTGCTGGGATAGGCTGCATCTGCCCCATGACACTGCTCTGAATAAACATATTTGAAATATGGATAAAGAGAGTTTTGCTTTTTAACAATACGTTAGTCTCTTACTTTTCTCTTTTAGTAATATTTATCTGTTGAAAATACATTTGAAAGGAAACAAAACATTTACTTTTTTATTATATGGCTATTTTTATTTGTCTCTTTATGACTCCGTTGTCATTGGGATGATAATCTTCTCCTGGGATCCAAGTGCAGTACCAATTTTCTAATTTGGGTCCTCAGATTAAAAAGTTTAAGAAGCCCTACTTTAGATGTTTAAAGCAAATGCATGATGCTGTCAGTCTATTTCATTTAGATGTTTAAAGCATAAGTGAAAGTATGATTTGTTCTATTTAGAGTTAAAACATCATAATACAACGCAGTAACAGCACATTCATATTAGTATGTATTCATTATTTTGTACCATTTGTTATTAGATTTGTTTTAAACAATATATAAATGTCAGAGGGGGACAGTTTTTTACACTGAGTGAGTTTTTTTTTCTTTGTGGTGTGATTTATGATTTATTATTTGATTTTATTGTACTGTGTTTATATTTGTGCTTGTGGTATGTTATGTTATTCTCCTTTTGCAAACTGCCTTACAGTTTTGACTAGCTAAAACAAACTGAAAGATCAATTGGATTAAATAGAGTTAATGATGGACAAATGAATTCCCCAATGATCTGTGAAGTATGATGTTTGTGTGCTTCTAAAGAGCTGTGGGATGGTGTCAATCAAGAGAAACCTGGACAGAGGGCAGATGATATAAGAGAGACAGTTCGCTGAGAACGCTGCACAGAGCACAGGGACTTGCAGGCCGACGTGGGTACGTGGCTGACAAAATGTAAATTAAATGACATTTACCTCCAGGAAGGGAGAGACAGTTTCACAATAGAGAGGGCAGTTGTGGGCCCAACAAGAGAGAGAAGACTCTTGAGAAGACTGAGGGAAGCTGGCAGACAAGGAGTGAGGTTTGCCTAAGTCGCCAGAGCAACACAAGGCACCCAGAAATGAAAGAGAACGCTCTCCCCAAGAGGAAGAAACGCTGACAGGGATTCAGCAAGTTAGCAAAAATTCTGTTGGGAAACAAGCATTGGCAAAAAGAGTGTTTCAGCAGAACACTAGTTGTTGTGGTAACCCAGCATGTTACTTAGATTTTGCACCACCAAATGCTGTTTCTTCTACTATTATGTTTTAATGGACATTTAGAGTACTGAGTACAAGTTACTGTTGTTTTTTTGAAATTGCTGTGTTTAGTCAGTCAGTCAGTCTTTGTCAAACCCGCTATATCCTAACACAGGGTCATGGGGGTCTGCTGGAGGCAATCCCGACCAACACAGGGTGCAAGGCAAGAACAAGCCCAGGGCAGGGTGCCAGCCCACCACAGGGCACACACACACCAAGCACACACTAGGGGCAATTTAGGACCTCCAATGCTCCTAACCTGCATGTCTTTGGACTGTGGGAGGAAACCCAAACAGGCACGGGGAGAACATGCAAACTCCATGCAGGGAGGACCCTGGAAGCAAACCCAGGTCTTCTAACTGAGAGGCAGCAGCGCTACCACTGCGCCACCGTGCTGCCCATTGTGTGTTTACTCACAATTTTAAATTTGAAAGATTCTTAATGTTAAGATCTAGTTTAATAATTTTATTATTAAAGTTTTAGTCTTTTAAAATAATTTCAGGAGTTCCCAGACTCTAAATAAAACTGAGTGACGTAGCTGGATATTTCAACTGTGTTTATGTTAGACTACCCGTCACATAAACATAATATTACATTATATAAAGCATTTAACTGTATAATCTGCATTTTTCTTAATTAAAATGGCATAAGTTGCACAATTTTTGTATTTAACACAATATACATTCAGTAGGCTCACCTAACATCATATTTAAATTCAGGAAATACATTTAAGTATCACTTTTACTTTAATACCTTAAGTATATTTTCTAGCATATACTCACTTACTTTTACTTAAGTAGAAAGGTCAATGGGGTACTTTAACTTTTACTAGAGTACATTTTTGCTCATGTATTAAGGGTTCGGCTACAGGTCAAAGACTCGGCCTTCCACATACCTTGCCTTCCATGCCCTCAGCCTTTCAAAGTCCACCCCCTGACCTCCCACAGTCCTTAGAAAAAGAAGAAGAGTAACTGTACAGTTTTTCCAATTCAAAAAAGAAAATTAGCTGAAAATATTTTCCGACACGGAGCAATGGCACAACCGAATCAGGTATGGACTCACAGGATAAAAAACTCAGTATTTTTAAAGAAATTTTACAGCCATTAAATAAAACTAATGAGATGTATGATTATATATAGCGAATCCAAGTGATCTGTATATATTACTGACATATCCTATTTTTAAATATATTATTTTAATTGATTATTTTTTCCTTCTTGTATTATTTCTTTTTAATATTAGTCTTATATTTCAGCTATGTTAACTTTTTAACTTATTTATGAGATGTTTTGCAGTGTATCTGCAATGCTAGTGTACAATATGAAAGGTATTTATGTTTATCGTCATCATTAACGTTTGTTAGATATCTTATTTAACTTGATCTTTCTGTAGTTAAGTTACCTATTTATATAAGCACGATAGTGCCTTCTCCCAAATAAGTATTACGTATTATTTTGTCTTGAATTCTACAGCCACATTTCTCAATAAAGGAGGAGAATATAAAGGCAACTTTGATTGCATTGATTAAATATCAAAATGAATCCAAGTGCCCTCTTTGTAAAAAGCAGGAAGATTACAGCATCCTGCTATCTCACCTTCAGAACCATGAAGCCCATGTTGTAAAGTATGCAGGTAATTATACTAGTAGTGTATGCGTGTGTATTTTATTAAAAAAATGACACTAGGCTACTTTTCTTGCAAACAATACTGATGTTTGGATTTCTAAATCAAAACTTTAAATCCAATTTAAAAAGCTGAACTAATTCTGCCTTTTTCCATTGTTGGACAGGTTTTACTATCTACAGATGCAACACAGGGTGTGTCACAAGTGGCCATTTCCATTGCTGGCTTTGTTTAAAAGTCATTGTCAACAGTTTACTGTATGAGAGTATTTAATGTTTTTCTTTTATTAATTTCTTTACTCCTTGTATTTAGGGCCTTCCAAGTCAGATGAATAGCCATGACTATAGAATTTTCATACTGATGGTATGACCGTTTCATATTATAGCTATGTTTTTGTGTATGTCTGTATTTAATGTTGTGTCCAGGTTTCCAAATGACCATTTTGTGGTTTATCTGTATTTCGTCCTTGAGGCCCTCTTCAATATTAACAAGGTTTGTCTCAACTTTAGTACTCTCTTCTTTTATTGTAGCATTTGTGGAGGGAGAATATCATCTGGTTGTGGGTTCGCATTTGTGACACCTTCTACAGTTTGTGTTGGATATTTGAGTTATGTTTATTTTATTTTATTTCTATTATTTTTTACTTTTAGCATACTGTCCCTAGTGGTTTTCATGTTCCAGAAACGGCTACCTTTCAAAGTCCACATATTTTTAATGTATGTTTGTAAAGATTAAAATAAATATTTTTATAACATCAAACTTCTTTTAACAACTAGATTATGCTCGATCTTCTTTAGAATGACATGCCAGGTTTAAGGAAGTGCTGGCGTATAAGAACTCTAGCCCCAAGGAGTAATTGAAATTTAAAGTTCCTTTAATATGTTCCATTTAGTTCTGCGGTAATGTAATTATGCTTAGGCATGTTGTGAATCAAAGACATAAACTTAATACTTCTTTTTAAAATCGCTGAAGTAAATGCTCACATTGGACTGAAGCATGCAAATACCCTTCTAAATGAAGGCCAACAACCCAAGAAAATATTAGAAGGTACAGAAATGATGCACAGCCTGGAGGTATAATTTTTTGTGCATGTTCTTTTGTTTCTGTTTTAACAATTCCTTAGGTAAATATTACTGTTTTCTATTTACAGGTTTAGAACCATCAATGAAAAGACAGAAGATGAGAAAAGACTTGCACTATATATGAAATGAAAATATGTCTTGCTATAGCACTGCGTTAATGCATGTTTCAGATATTTTCTTTTCTGCTTATTATATAGTGAATAAAATGTATGAAAAGACTTCTAATACTTGTCTCCTTTGCATACTGTTGTTCATTAACTAGTAGGAGTCAAAGCCCAAAAGACTAAAAGCCTGTTTTACCTCTTCTGACACACAAATACAACTCTTAAAGGCCTTAGAAAATTTTAAATGCATTGTGTACTGTGTTATTAATAGTGTATTGTAAGAAATATTGAAGACTTGTAGAATCTGTGACCGAAAGCAGTAATGTTAATAATGTGTAACAAATGAATATAATGTACTTTATTTTTTCTCTTTCTTTTTTTTATATTCCTTGTAAATTTGAAGGAAAAGACTATAAACTTTATGATGACCATTTGAAGAATGTTCTTTTTTTTCATAAAAAGTATCATAGTAACACAGAATCCTTCAGCTTCTTAAGAAGACAGAGAAGTGGTGTGCTGAGAATAAATCTGTGTTCAGGATTCAAGTCTTACTTCCTTCGTTACTGTCAATGGAGAAAGACGACATAGAGGAGACCCTTCAGAAATCTGATTTGGTGTCTAAATTTCTAGAAGAAGATGAAAGGGAATATGTCTTTAGACTCTTCCTATTCCTTTTTTTCACATATGGAAGACATGCATCTGTTTTTAGATAACATAAGAGGAAAAATAAAAATTACTGTGTTTTGTTCAAAAATGTAACATAAACATACATGCCCCTCATTGTTCTGTTACAACCTACAATTCTTGTTCTATATTTTATATATTATTTAACATTTTTGTCTCAGATCTGCACTTCTTAGATAGATACTTCATTAATCTCAAGGGGAAATTCACATACTCCAGCAGCAGCATACTGATAAAAAAACATATTAAATTAAAGAGTGATAAAAATGCAGGTAAAACAGACAATAACTTTGTATAGTGTTAACGTTTACCCACCCGGGTGGAACTGAAGAGTCACATAGTGTGGGGGAGGAACGATCTCCTCAGTCTGTCAGTGGAGCAGGACAGTGGCAACAGTCTGTCGCTGAAGCTGCTCCTCTGTCTGGAGATGATACTGTTCAGTGGATTCTCCATTATTGACAGGAGCCTGCTCAGTGCCCGTTTCTCTGCCGCAGATGTCAAACTGTCCAGCTCCATGCCTACAATAGAGCCTACCTTCCTCACCAGTTTGTCCAGGCATGAGGCGTCCATCTTCTTGATGCTGCCTCCCCAGCACACCACCACGTAGAAGAGGGCACTCGCCACAACCGTCTGATAGAACATCTGTAGCATCTTATTGCAGATGTTGAAGGTCGCCAGTCTTCTAAGGAAGAATAGTCGGCTCTGTCCTCTCTTGCACAAAGCATCAGTATTGGCAGTCCAGTCCAATTTATCATCCAGCTGCACTCCCAGGTATTTATACTGTAGGTCTGCACCCTCTGCACACAGTCACCTCTGATGACTACAGGGTCCAGGAGGGGCCTGGTCCTCCTAAAATCCACCACCAGCTCCTTGGTTTTGCTGGTGTCCAGGTGTAAGTGGTTTGAGTCGCACCATTTAACAAAGTCCTTGATTAGTTTCCTATACTCCTCCTCCTGCCCACTCCTGATGCAGCCCATGATAGCAGTGTCGTCAGTGAACTTTTGCATGGATAGGGCACCACACGCACACACACCAGGGCCAATTTTTAGCAACACCCACTTAACCTGCATGTCTTTGGATGGAGGGAGGAAACTGCAGCACCTGGGGGAAATCCATGCAGACACAGGGAAAACAAGCAAACTCTAAAGAGAGGACCTGTGACGCAAACCTAGTCTCCTTACTGCAAGCCAACACCGCTGCCACCATGCTGCTGCCACCAAGATTTCAACAGTATAAAAAATACAGAATCATTTAATAAGTATTGGTACTTCAAGTATTAAATACCTTACTCATTGAAGTGATATAATTTTAAAACCATTTACCAAAGCATTTATTTCTATGTAATATTGTGTTGCTCTTGTAATATTCACAGGGAGAACAATTAATGCATTAAAATTAAAAACTAGGAATACGTTTGAAAGTTCAATAACTCCACTTTATCAATATTAGAATTGCAGTGTACAACAAAATTAAGGAAACAAAGGCAATGGAGAACGAAGGCCCACGTTTAAGCTGGATCATTTCAAACATTGTTCAATACAAACAATTTTAAAGTGTTTTTTTTTTTAGACCTTCATTTTCATGCCTGCTGATCAGCACTCATTTTGTAAAATAATAAATTGATGTCATTAATGGAATTTCCCCTTTTACTGAATGAGGTTCCAGAAGTAATGTAAAAGTAATTTCAAATATTTCGAATGATAGAATTCACTATAATCGAAGGTAGAGCAACAACATTCATACTTAGCATGGTGTTTCCTTAATCTAAAAAATATATTATGTCCTCTTTTAACTATCAAATCCTGAATCATATATTATAATTTTTTTTCTTTTTTTTTTTCTCAAACGAAGTATGATTATAAACAGAAACTTGGATTCTTGCCTTGTGATCAGAAGAAGGCATATTAATATCATCTTTTAGGGTTTCAAGTTTAACCAACATTACTAGTTTTGCAACAAAAGCAATATGACAGTGGGGCATGCCGTGGAAGGCAGAGTCTTCAACCTGCAGTTGGATAAAATTGCATTTATTTGTACTTTTACTTAAATAGATTTTTTGAACAATTCCTCCACCACTCAAGTTTGGCCACAATTAAAACAAGTTTTTACAACCTCATTTAGCTTTCTTTTTCATGTTTGTGATAGGGTCTGTCAGAGCTATTATGTTACACATGGGCTTTTTTGCAGTTTGTATCCCTGCTGCTGCAGAAAATTTACAGATGTAGTGGCACGTTTTGTACATGCTTGCTGATCATGAGCTCTGGTATTTAGGAACATAAATCTGTATAGGTAGACATAGACAACCTCACTTTTTGTTAGTTTGTTTCTGTTTGTTTGATTTCTTTCCCCTCTTTCTCACTTTGAATGTAAAATGTAATTATTTTAAAACTTTTTTTTACATATTTAAGAAGTGTGTTACAATAGTAATCTTTCTTTCAGACTGTAACATGTAAAGACCTAAAACAGAGGTTCACAGCATTCTTAACAGCAAAATACAGGATTTGTCTGATATTTGTCATTATTAATCAAAAACAAAATCCCCAGTATCCCGGCTGCAAAAACCCTACTTGTTTAATCAAGAGTTAACTTTTTATATATCTGTGAGGTGTTCAGATTTGACTGTAGCTTGGAGACCTTTTTCACATTTGTGTTGTGAATACCAAGAAGTTGTAAATACCATTGCCGGGTTGCAGATTAATTGATTCTCTCTCTCCCTCTCTCTCTTGTCAAGGTAAATGCCTCCAAAAGAAACCAGAAAGGTGTTCCTCAGCAATGTGTGGTCAAGGGCACAAAATCCTTATTCTGAAATCCATGGTGTTTAAAGCAAATTGAAAAAATTCAATTTTTTGAAAGATTTAATATTTGCAATTCTGTAGCATTTTCCCTTAAACAATGCCATAAAATACTATTTCAAGCAGCAGAATGAAGTATAACTTGCAGTGAAAAAGATCACAAATTGGAAAAAAAAGACAAATATACAGCAGAGAAATAGAGAATTATGGTTTAATATAATTGTTTACAATAATTAAGGTATCGCCTTATCTTCTGTTACAGCTGTCAGCAAAATGCCTCCTTTAATAGAAAGACTTACTTTTTATATTGCGGTTACACTGACTAGCCAGTATTTCAATATCTGCAAATGAAATTTATTCAGCAAATGAAAACTATAACAAAAGCCCTCAATCAAGTGATTATACCAACCTTACCAGTTTGTGGCAGAATGAATACATTCTCACTCAGCATGATAGTATATCTTATCCATTATTTAGAAGTTTAATTACTTTCTCTTTTCATATTACTTTTTCTGATTCCAAACGAGTTGTAGTAAGATTAATTTTCTTAGTCTATGAAGCTTGCAGTAGAATAAGGAGGGGGAGTGATGCACTAGCCATTGCATGTGTTTTCAGTGCAGTTTTAATTATTACGGTAATTATTTAAATATTTTTGCATGTATTATACAGATTCAGAACCAGTCTATTTAAATAAAATCTGTGTGCTGTAGATCTTTCATTACATCTTGAGATGTGTGTATTCAATACAGGTGCAATGCAATAAGTAGGATTATTCTTAATAAATAGCAAGGAGATTTTCAGCTAGTCATTTGGAACACAACCCCCACCCCATTGTTCTCATTAGTAAGTATTCTTGCCTTGAATAAATTTCTTTTGGTCATGAGACCGTAATATTTTACAAGCTTTGGTTTTAGTTAACATCTTTGCTTGAGAAAGATTTTAATATTTTTTCATTTTCTTATAAGTAGGGTTACTATACGTTCATGTTTTCCTGGAAATGTCTTCTTTTTACAAAACCGTCGTTTGTCTGGGTTTTTCACACTGCAACCCATTGTTTCCAACCAGGTTTCCTTTCTTTGAATTCACCACCTTTCTTTAAAGTCTTACCTGCTGTAGTATTCTTAACAAACATCAGCGGAACTTGCAATAGCGAAGGCATAAATGAGCTGTTCTCAAATGTTCTCATATTACAAATACTCACCCAAAATTATATGGAGCAAACTGTTAAGGAGGCAGCATCACCCTCTCAAAAGCTCTGATGTTGGGAAATCTCCAAGGGAGACAGGAAATATGGTAACTCTATCCATAAGTACAGGGTGAGTCAAAATTATGTTAACATTTGAATGGCGGAAATAATTTATTCACAAAACATGCTTCATATGTACAAGATGACTTGCAGGAATGTCTAAACCTGTTCGCCATCATGTTCAACACACAAAACTCAATGAGCAACAGTACCATTCAAAGCCTGGACACACATTTCAAGGGGAATGGATGATACCACAGTCCATATTCTGTCCTTCAGGTCATTGATATTGCGAACTTTCCTGCTATACACGCGCTCCTTCACCATACCCCATAACCAGAAATCACAAGGTGTCAAATCAGGGGAGTGTGGAGGCCATGGCAATGATCCTTCATGACCTATCCATCGACCTTGAAAGGTGTGGTTGAGATAAAAATAATCCATTAATTTGGACTCACCCTGTATATCATACTGCCATTTAAAAAATTCAGTGGGTAGTGAATAGGTCACTAAGACTTTTTGGTGTCTGAGACATTTATAAAAAGGGGTCAGTTCCTCCAAAAATACACTAAACTAGGCCAGAAACCTCACCACCCAACCCAGAAGAGGCTCACCCAGTCCAGGCAACTCCCAACTACTACAGTAGGCTTTAGTCTAACTAGGCCCAAAAATACAAAAACTGGATTAAAAAAGATTTAATGTTCTAAAACTCTTCACAAGAAGAAAAAACTGTGGGAAATCCAGCTTATGGACAAAAGGCAAAGAGGATTCTTTGTAATTGAAAAGTATTTATTAACGAACAAAAAAAAAAATAAGAAAAAGTGCTTAAAAGGGCAAATTGCCTTAAAAAGCAGTCTTAAAGTGCTAATACACAAATTCAGAATCAGAATCCAAAGACAGTTTAAAAGATTATCAACAACCAACAAAAAGAAAAGAAGTGATAATATTCACAAATACTCTTAGATAACTTCACTGAAACACTGCTAGGGCTTTCAACCAGGCTGAATATATACTGGGGAGGAGGATTCAGCAGCAGTGGCATCAGGATGGCCTCACCTCTTGGGAAACAACCCACAAAGCACGTGGAATGGAGTCAAGTAATTACAAATATAGCAGAAAACATATCAAAATATCAAAAACAATAAAAAAAATAACAACAATAAAAGCCAGGATAAAAATCCTAGACCCCTACCTAGAAGTCACCATGATTCTTGTTGTGATTTTCAGGTATTGCGTTTTTGTAGCTTTCCAAGACTCGATTTGATTCTCAGTCTTAGCATTTTGATAGATAGATAGATAGATAGATAGATAGATAGATAGATAGATAGATAGATAGATAGATAGATAGATAGATAGATAGATAGATAGATAGATAGATAGATACTTTCTATAAAAGCAGAACTTTCAAGTTTTATTTTCATGTGTGTGTTTTAATTGTATTTCCTTTCAGGATTCATGAAGACTTACTTATAAATTCCAGTACAACACCTATCTATCTATCTATCTATCTATCTATCTATCTATCTATCTAGATAGTCTATCTATCTATGCTGCTATAATGGCTCACAAGAGGCAGTTAAAAGGAAATGAAAATGACCAGGAAAAAAGTCAAAGAACAGGCTAAAGGTTAGTACTGGTAATCAAGGAGCACTTTCATTAAAACCAGAGTGTGATCAGAAAACTTTGATATTCAAAAAACCACAATAACTAAATGACGATCTTTTAATGCAGTGAAAAAAGGTTTATCCATCAAGCTTAGATACCCCAGAAACATCTTGTGTGACCTTGGTATTGTTGCAAGATTGACTTAACAAGCAAGCACACTAGTTGGGAGTTCTTGGAAAGATCTCTATGGAGATGGCACAAACAGAAACTTAACATAGAGATGCCTAAACAGGAAACACAATGGAGTCACAAAAAAAATTGGATTAAATAATTAACTTTCTCAAAATAGGTTCTGGATAAAATTAAATCTTGTATTCTGATACTTTGAATCTGAAAACCATAGAATACCCATATAGATTCATAGGAACTGCACAGAAATCTACACAAAAATGCTAAAAAGTAAGAGATCAGAACAGCTTTGCTCCAACCAAGCTACTTTGAGATTTCACATCTGGCATAATAAAAATTTGGTGTTACAAAACTTTTCAAATTCACTCAAATATTTATCTGTTCTATAACTGAACACACTTATTGGAGTCATTGGCATGGACAGCCAAAGTATGCTGCAACAGCATGGGGAGAGTGAATGTAATGCAGGCAGTGTGGTGTAGTAGTTAAGACTTTGGCTTTCAACCCCAGTGGTTGTAGTTTCAAGTCCTGCTACTGATATTGTGTGGCCATGAGTAAGTCACTTGACCTGCTTGTGTGCTACAATTGGAAAATCAAAAGAAGTGTAACCATTGTATCATAACTGTTGTGAGTCACCTTGGATAAAGTCATCCGCCAAATAAGTAAATGTAATATTTTCAGGTTTATGTTGTTGGAAATACATCATATCTGTCATTCTAGAACAATCATTCACCTGCAATCAATTAGGTTTAAAGTCAGCCACTGATATCAGAAAGTAGTTACTGCCCAAAGGTATCCAAAAATTCCCCCTCACAACAGCACATGCAAAACTCTCCAATCTTGGAGTAATAAAATGTGTTATCATTTAAATTCTTTTGGGAGGCCAATACATGTATTTTAAAATATTCAACAATTTAAATTCATGCACTTTTATGCATACAGTTTCTGCTTAATAATGGCAGAGGCTGTCTATAAAGTTGATTGGTATTAAAAAAAAAAAAACCCAGAATGCCAGGACACAGCTGGTAACTTTTGCCCATTGGATGGACTCAGGAGAATATTGTACTGATTGGTTCAGCAACTTAACGCAGTTGAGTTACACGTTCCATACCTATGCCCAGGTGATCTCCCTTTTAGTGGCCTTCTCCCATCTTGTCAAGTATACCTACTGTAGTAACAGGCATTGGTCACGACCTCAACTGCCTACTGATAAGAATCGGAAAACCCCAAACTTCTAATTGGTATTTTTTGCCTTGGATAAATTACTTCGGTTTGTGTGACTTTGAATTTTTAGATAGATAGATAGATAGATAGATAGATAGATAGATAGATAGATAGATAGATAGATAGATAGATAGATAAACTTTCTATAAAAGCAGAACTTTCAAGTTTTATTTTCATGTGTGTGTTTTAATTGTATTTCCTTTCAGGATTCATGAAGACTTACTTATAAATTCCAGTACAACACCGGTAGCCCCTTTGTCTGAAATTATGGATTAAGTATCCATGTAGTTTTTAGGTTCTCATTTTCTGGTGAGGTCTCATAGCTTTCCATATCTCAAGTAAGTATTAGCATTTTGGATTTTGGAGTATTGTGCTTTTTATTAAAGAGTACTGGCAATTTTTGTTTGACTATGAAAAGTGATTAAGCCCTATTGTTTTTCGTAACAACCTATAGTCTATCTAGAAACCTGATTCTTCTAGTTTCTGTCTTAAAAACCACATTGATTTCCTGTTCTGTTGCTAATAACATTTAATAGTTGATATCTCTCTTTTTGTCAGTGCTATGGTGCAGCCTGGCTCGACAGTCTCATCTCAATAATTCAGGCCTCAGAGTTCCAAGAAGTGAGCTTTACCCACAAACTCAAGGAGCAGGCTTTCAACCTGCACAAAATTAGGGGTAAAATTCCTTAAAATCAAAACCAATGGTTACAGTAGGCTGGTACTCAGCAGTGTGGTGTTGTCTTTATGCATTTGGACTTCAAACCCTGGCACTATGTAACCCTGAGCAAGTCACTTCACCTGCAAAAGCAAAGAAAATGTAACAAATTTTATCTTAAACATTGCAGTTCACTTTGAACAAAAAAAGCATTGGCCAAATAAATACATGTAAATTTAAGCAGCTGTGCACTGGCAGTCTTACCTGCATACTAGTAGTGTTATTGAGTCAAGTGTACGCACCTTCTTTTTGATCGAATAATAGTTTATCGTTCTCACACCAGCATTACACGGGGCATTACACCCCAGCTTTTTGATTGAATGTTGATTTTTTTGCCAATTGTTCTGAGTAAAAATTCCATTGTACTGAATACACATGACAATAAATGTGATTTGTGAGATTACGCTGTAAACAGAGCAAGAAGGAGTTAGTATGGTGCTTATGGTTAAATATGACCTGCAATTGGCTGACGTCACATCCCAATTTCCTTCCTGCCTTGATGCTACTAGAATATCCTTTGCCCAGCCCTGACTCCTACCCAAAACTGGATTAAGTAGCTTGAAGATGCATAGGTAGATTATTTTGCTTCACAGATAAATGAAATAACGAGTAAGGAGAATTTACTTTTCTGTTCAAAAAATAAACAATTTTAGGTTCTGTAATACAGTTAGTATAGTGTATATTAGAAGTGAGCAAAAACTGTCTATTTGAGCATGACTCTGTAATATTAATGGAGGTTCAATGAAAAATTTTAAATGTGAAAAGCATTAGGGTAATCATTGATTTATCAACAATTACAATTAGGTGGTGAACATTCAAATGCCATTTAAAGAAAATCAACAGGCACGTATGATGGATAAATGCAGCCTACTCCTGTGAAAATCTGCCTGACACTTTGTTAAAGGTTATGATTATAATCCTGTCCTACTGAACTCTGAAGATGTCATTTTATAGGCACCAAGTGCCGATGTTTCCCGTTGGAGACCTTTACTTGATCTTTAAAAATTAATTAAACTTCAAAATGTATAAAGCATTAAATGTTGATTCATTTAGATTTTGCATCATACCATGAATGATCTACAGAAGTACATCCTCTGTCTTTCAGATAACACAAAAAAAGAGACTTCACCAGAGTCAATATTAATAATGTGTCATTATTGCCAACTGTCTTTTCTAGCAAGATTTGACCCATCTCAAGGGCTTACATTTTTCTTTCTAAGAATTTTGGGTTTATCTTACACCTACATTCTATTTTACAGATGGGTTTCCTGTTTTCCGTTGTATATTCCTCATGAGACACTTACTGATTACTGAGGTAACATAACATACTTCTGCTTACTACACAACAATAATGACCCTGTCCAGCCTAATAGAAGAGAACAATAAGTGTCTGTGTGCCCATTCAGTTGCTATGTGTCATTCCAAAGGATATCGCATCACATATATTTTAATTAATAAAATGCATTACATTTGCCATCCAAATAGATAGTGCAAGGCAAACATTAACACTGCTTTTACAAATCCCTAACACTGAGGTCTATGTTGATTACTTAGATTTCAACCTTATTAGGTGGGTAGAACTGCTAGTAATCCTATAATAATATGACATCAATATAGCCTCTCAGAAATAAAAAAATCAATTGAACATCCATTTATAGTTCTTTATTTTATCACTGATATTACAGAATCTTACTTAACAGTGTTTTCTTTTTGTTTTGAAATAACTACACAACTGTCATGCGTATGGGAGACAGCTTAAAGGCTTGGGTGATTGTAATTCTCCAACTAGACATGAGATGACGCTGTGTAATAACAATCTCTTTTTTCCTCCCTCTACAGAAAGAAAGATTGACAGCTTTCTACCTCTGGCATCACTTCTGGGGTCTGTTCACCTGGACCCATCGACATATATAGGTAGACGCCGCATTCACTGTGCTGCCCAGTCGACATGATACGTCAGCACGTCTGCCATATTGCGAGTGGCAAAAGTGCCATTTAAACTAATACAGGTAGACGTGGAAACCAGGTTTTCTGATGAAAAACAATAACGTTTAAAACAGTATCGTTTACATATAACAGATTTTGCTGAATTGTTTAAATGAAATTATTTATATCCATTTATGCACTAATAATGGCAATTATTGAGATGAAAACTTGACCAATGTCTGAAAGTCAAAATAGTAAGACTGCAACTATCAGTCTAGTTTTTCTTTTAACAGTGAAATGATACACTCAATGACAAAAATAAACAATTTTATTGTATACAAAACGGCTTAATAATTTCTGAAAACGTTTCACTCATTCCTCTCTCAATCTCTCTCTCTCTCTCTCTCACACACACACACACAATGTGGTTACTTAAATATATACAGGATAGGATCTAAAATCCTTGAAACAGAACTGTCTTATATAGCTTTTTCCGTGCATTGCCACTCTGTAATTTGAGAGTATTCAGTCTGGCAATATGGTGCAGCCGCAGTTTGTGGAAGACAGACACGACTAAAGACATCAGCATAAAATGATGGTTGTCAATTTCAAACTGTGTTACCTCAATGTGCTCCTTGAGAAAAAAACACATCATCTGAACCAATCTTAGCCCGAACAAACTGATTTCTCAAAGATACACTGACAGCTTGCCCTAATGTCAAATGTCAGATAACACGCTCAGCTACTTTGACCACCTTGACTGTACCCTCAGAAGTAATCATCAAACCTCCTTCATTTTTTAATGTGAGCAAGTGGTAGCTTTGATCATATGATGCCGGTTGAGCATCTGTTACTAAACTAGCATGGTACACATCACAGGACAGCTTTTTCAATATCTACTGAATGACAAACCCTGAGATGTAAACAAAGACATTTTCCACAAAGCCACCAAAGCAAGTTGGTAAGTAGCTATGGTCACAAATAACTGCAGGGATATTTGCTAAAGGGGATGGAAGCTCTTCTTCTGCTGCTGCTGGTGTAGAGAACATCTCAACAGCAGACAGGGAGACAGTCTCATCCTGTGCTGCCACATTTCCAGATGTGCTTGGAGAGGCACCCCACTGAACCATGAGACGACAGAAAATGGCCTGGAACTGACCAGCTGAAGGGTTGTTATTCCAGCCCCCTAAAACACACATGCACCACTTTTACAGATCTTTACTCTTTTTCATTTGAATTTCTTGAGAAAGAAAAAAACGTCACTGCTAATAACAGTTTGGCTTCATAAATTGTACAAAGTGATAGATTTACATGCTTGTCTGTCTGTCCCCACAAAGTCGATCACTCACAGCTGTCAGTCTGAGAATATTATAAAGACAATGCAATTACCATGGTAACGCGGCACATGAATGAATAGCTTTGCTAGCTTAGCCTGGCGTAGCTAAAGTTAAGATTATAAAACGGGATTTTCTAATGGCCAAATATAACTAAAACAATTGTTCGGCCTTACCTATGAAATGTAAACCCTGGTTTGGAGCATACAGCGGTTTGTACAATCCCAAACAGCACATGTGTGAGGCATCTTCACTCCACAGCAGTGCCACTCGTAATATGGCAGCGACGCTGACGTACGATGCTGCTAGTCATGTGGTGCCTACCTATATATGTCTATGCCTGGACCTGCCTCTTCCTCCCAGAATGCCTGATAATCAGAAGAACTTCCATCTTGGGCAGTCAACCTAAACAGATGGAAATTTATGGAAAATTAATTTTACGTTTTTTCCATGCCATTTGTTTTCATTTTGATCTTTCTTATTTCAAAATATATGGGGTTGGCCGCAAGGTGCCGCAAAACTTTGATGTTGTATGTTTTCTCATTACAGGAACAAACAGTTTATGTTTGTTACATCATATGTTTTTATTGTAGAACTTCAAAGTGCAAGTGACAGATAATTAAAAGAATAGGCACATGCAGAACATGACGAGGAGACAGCAGCAGGAAATGAGGTACACAGAATGTAAGGGATGGCCACAGTAAGAGGTAGCACAGGCAAAATCAGAGCGGTGACAGGACTAAGGAGTTTATCTAGCTCTTTTTTATTTTAAAAGTATGGACACTCATTTGATAATTGTGTCATAAACAGTATGTAATTCTGTTTAAAGATTTTTCTAGGAAATACAAATAAAATATTAATGCATCATGTGACATTTGTGTGCTTTTTAATCACAGTCTGTGTCAAACACACTAGTGTGTTAGTCACTTCTAAATTTGGTTTCAGCTATGATGCTGCAGTTCTGTTAAAAATAAAAAATAAAACACCTTGAAGTTTGTAGGTTTCTAGAGTCATTATATTTTCACAGAATACAGCGAAAATTGTAGTTGTATGTGCTAATAAACATTAGCAACTGCTGCTCTCTGACGTAATGACTAGTAAGTACAATAACCTTACCTTGAAATGTCTGTCTTCAGTATGTGAAAAATCTCAAAACACAAGTCACAGCACTATCGACCTGTTATCATGGGTGTTTTCTTTAACTTTCCAGGGACTTCTAATGAAAGATTTGGACAAAATATGCATTCATTCTGTGTTTTTTACCCTGAAGAATCTACTGCCAACAGGTGTTTCCTAGAAGTTAAAATTCACCTTACATTTTCCTGTGGCACCATTTAATTTATTATGGACTCCAAAATTATCTGTATTGTATATAATACCCATCATCTGTTGCTATGACAATCACTCAAAGAATGCTGTGGGAATGCAGAATGTGTGATGTCACCATAGGGACCAAATAAATAGGTTGTTGACTGTGTTCTCCGATCAGTCAAGATTTGGATTCTTCAGTCAATTTATTACAAACATTTGCAAAACGTACCACTTTTGATCTTTGCTTTTTATCTGAGAAATGTGATTCATTTGGTTTTGTGTATTGGGCTCTGTCAATTGGTTGTATGATCTTCCAGTAACAAACCTGGCATGTTTTTTGACCACGTCCCTTCTCATAAAAAAGAAAAATGTTGCTCTTTCTCTATAAGTCAGTACGCTATCATTCAGAAACACATTAAGTATTATTCATGCTGATGACAAGATGTATTTATCAATAAGACTGAACAAATGTTGCAGTTGTTTACAACTGTAGAGATGGCACATATTGGAACATTTCTAGAATTTATAGAATAACATTGTTATTCTTATGAGCAGGTCAGTCATGTGAGCTAATAAAGGACAATGCTGGTCTCTCCTATATTGCATGGATATAGACCAGGATGGCTGAGGCTCCCTGTGATCATGCACAATAAAGTGAATAATCATGATATACCAACATAGGCATAGCTGTCTTTAAACATGAATTTCTTTTCTGAAGGTTTGGGAGCTGAAAGAAGGCAGAAACTAGTTCTAGACTGAAAGCCACCACATTTATGTAACCAGGTGCATGTTCAAGCATGATCACCACACACAACACAATCAATAAGAGAATATACTCTAGCATAAAATACCTGCAATTTAATCATGGAAGTGTCAGCCTGTTTAAAGTCACAAACTATCTGACATGAAGATTTCTCCAGTTTAATTGTCTGTTTTACTCTATTAAAAAATAAAACAATGTCTTCCAACATTAATGTCCATACCTTATGGAAAATGTTTGTCTAATATAACTGAATTATTAAAATAGGGCAAATGAATGTTCATTTTGGAGAGGTAGCACAGAATATAAAAGCATAATTATACATTTTTTCACAAACAAAAACATTTTTATTTATTTTGCATAAGATAAAATATTTCTAAAATAGTAATAAATAATAAAGTGCATATCTTTCATATGATTAAGTACATCCTAGAAAATTTTTGGCCCAAAAACAGTGTTTCTCTTATAACGCGTAAATGAATTTTAGTAATTACACTGTCAATGTAAGAACATACCAAAACATTTTTGTGAGCACAAGCCACAAAGTCTAAAACTCATTAATTTCCATTTACTAATATTTTTTAAATACCTGTATCAGGGTTTAATGTTCCTCAATGTGCTACACATCACACATACTCTGAGCGAAGAATATTTCAGATTAGTGCTGAATTATTTTTCAATGAGCGTCACCTTACTGGCATTTTACCAGTTCAGTGTAGTAGCTTATAAAAGAGCGAAAGATGCTACAGTACTCTACCACGCCTTCTTTTTCTCATTTATCAAATTACTTCTATGTCATTTTTTTTATAAAAAGAATGCTTTACATCATATTTATCACTTTCATGTTTAGGCAGGCTTTTATTTTCTACCAAGAATAAGTAGTTATATTTAGTACTTGTATGAAAACTTGTGTAGGCTGAAAAGGGTAAATTGTTTCAGTTGACTCAGTCATATCTATACGTCTCATGATATTTTATTTTACTTACAATAAAGCAACTATCACCTACAATAAATGAGGCCTCATATGCAGTAATTTAACAAACATTTCCAAAATAAGGTGGGTCATGGGGAAATGGTAAATGCCCTGGCCTCCCAAAATGTTAACCAACAGCAATACATCCTCTCAAGTTGTGTATGTTGTTTCTTTTAGTTTTGCGAATAAAGCATATTCAAAAGTAACTGTGCAGATAGGTGTTTTACTTTGCATAAACAATTAAAATTTTATTTAATTTCTCAAACAGTTATCCGTACCATGTTGTGCTATGGAGATGCATAAATACTTCAAAACTGCAGAATACTTACCAGTCATTTTTTACAATAGCGGAACTACATAAAGCAAAGAATAAAACAGAATTTTACAGATGATCACTGGCTAAAAAAATCAAATGAAATCCATTAAAGCTTCATTGTGTAAGAAAATAAAATGTTATACATTCCAATGAGATAAATACTTCTTATAAATCATATTCTATATCAAACTGTGAAGGTATCAACCAGAAGATGCCAATTATTCTAAATCTTAAAACAGACATCAAAAAACTGATGCCATTACAAATAAAAAAGCATCATTTAGACATTTATATTAAGCAGTTACATAACTAACATTAACAATTGAATATCTTGGAGATTGTATAAGCATTTATGAATTGATTTTAACTGAAGAATTATTTTAAAACATTTTCTGTATATCTCTTTACAAACTGAGCCTGCTGAATTGGTTAGAGTGGGAAGTTTCGTTTGAATCATTTGCACTTTTCCTCCCTGTTGGCATAGCTGATTAATGGGATTTGATTCAGTACCCGATAAAGCGTATCATGCCTATGGACAAATGTGACAGCAAATCTATATTTAAAGTAAGTAAGGTTGCATCTTAAAATGTTTAAATCCGCCCAAAGGCAAAGGAGCTGTCTGTGATTCATGTCTCATTTGTCCCCAGCGCTTAAGTTGGTTGACTGCACTTGGGGACCTTAAAACAGCAGAAAAGATATGGCCTCGTTAGAAGCCTGTAAGTACAAATGCTAAGTTAAAATATGCTGTGTACAGCTGAGTCTTTGTTATACTGTATGCCCAGATTATAACCTTGGTTAAATAAAAAGATATTTATTTACTACAATTCTAATGTAAATTCGCATATGCTGAAAACCAATATCAACATTGATCTAGATTTAAGTACTCATTTCAGTAATATTTTAGATTTGTTATTCCTCTGTGATTAATTAAAATTGCTTTCAGAACATTTGATTTCCTCATTTGTCAATTACTCTCCACCAGAGCTGTACTGTATTTGTAAGAGCTCATGTGATAGTCGTGTTTGAAGAGAAGCCTGGGTTAACTTTTTTTTTACATACACAAATTCTTAAACTCTTTAAATCCTATTCAGTGATGCAGGGGCAAAACAGGGAAGAGTCACAGAGAATTTGCCATGTCATCACAGGCCCATTCAAACACACCGAGCACTCACAGGGTGGACAATTTGGATGACTGTGCACATCCTTGAGATGTAGAAACAAAACCTGAGTACCTGGAGGGAAACCCCATGCAGACAAGAGCAGAATTTCCAGACTTGACACAGGCAACCTGAACTATCTACAATGTAACCAAACCTCCTACAGTATATTACATTTGTGCATTAAAAAAGTAAAGAAATCAACCAGTTTGAACTATCCTCTTACATGCTGTTGCATTTTGTTATCCGCCAAAACTCTGAATTAAGTAGGTTTCAAAATGGTATATTATCTTATACAATTTGTTGTGAGCTGTCATTGTTATTCTGTGCTTAAAGAATGCAACTTTATTGATATTTAATCCATTTAGATTTTTAATTTTTATAATTCAAAACTATTCTTAAAATGAATAGTGCAAAGTAATGGCTGAACAGCACGTTTATGCATATGAACTGGAAGTGAAGATCATCTAGAGGAGATTTTTTTTTTATTTTTTTATTTCTTAATACATCAAATAATAGACTATTGTCAGGTCTAAGCTATTGAATTGTACAAAAGACAGGCAGGAGAGGACTGAACAAACATATATTTTTATTTTAGCACATGGAGGGACACTACTGAAGTGAAATACCCAGCGTTGCCCGGGATGAAAATAGTTTTTTTTTTTTTTTAATCGTTTGAGAAAAATCTAATTAAAAAAAAACCACACAACTTTAAAAATAAAAATAAATTAACAAACAATGAAGACTCACTAATGTGCTTGTCTATGTTATCATCCATTTGACGCTCTGAACCGGCCAACTCTATTTAATTTCAAAAGCTACCAGGGTGCCGTTGTGCTTAAACATGAAGAATGCTGGCAGTCACCTCCAGTTCGCCCTCTGGTGGTCATTCCAAGTGTCAACTGGATGATAACATGAATACAAGATCACCCCCCACCCTACCCAGAAGGGGGTGAGTTAGGGTTGACTTCACACTACAGTATTTTTAGTCTACCAATGAGAAACATGAATACCAAGTTTCATGCAAATCGCTCCAGCCGTTCGGACGTGATGCTGGAACATACATACATATGCACCTTAATTTTTATATTTATAGATTGGATCCCTTAATCAAACACCCAGCAAAGTGGACAACTCCCTTGTTATTCCATTACTCCAGCTCCTTTCCTTGAGTTTAAAAGACCCTGTAAGTATCTTCCTGGATAGGATCAGGCTGCAGAGAAATAGGTTTTAGCAGCAGCAGGGACAGATTCAGATGCCATCTACATGGAACAGAGAACAGAACGGGTGAGTAGACTAGCATGAAAGACTTAAAGCAATGTGCGACAAATGCTTTACGCAGTATAGCGCCAGCTGAACTGGCATTTGACAATTTGAGACTGTGTTTCTTTTGCATTAGAATGCTGTATAGAAGCATGTTGTTCCTGTGGCTTCAGCTACACTAGGTGCAGCATGAACAATCACACTATATTCTTTTTCCGTCAATGACATTTTCTAATATTTCAGAATTGAAGTCCAAATAATAATCAGTTCCTAAAACTCTAATTTTACCCTATACTATTCAACTGTGTCAAAACTTTTCGTTTCTTGAACGGAAATCTTGCATTTTATTGAATTTAAAGCAAAAAAAAAAAAAACAAGTAATGTCATTCAAAAACAATTACAGGCTGAAATAGACAGGAATGTATATGTATGTATTGATGTAGTTGACAGAAAAAGCCAGCAATGTCATCCTATGAGGGTAGTTAGCTTGCACTGTTTGTCAGTTGGGACAGCACTTCCACTTCTTCTACACCCCAAGTACCACACCAAAGCACACTCTTCTTGTCTTCTCTCTCTGTCTATCTTTTTAATGACTCTTGTCTTTACTCATAAAAACCCACCCACCGGAATCACACAAGCCAGTGCACTCTTAGGGCCGGTCTCAAGCCCGGGTAAGTTGGGGTGGGTTGCATCAGGAAGGACACCCAGCATAAACCTATGCCAGATCAAACATGGGGATAAGAAACATAATGTCCATAACGAATCGGTCGAGGCCCGGGTCACAAAAGACCTGCTGTCCAACAGAGTATCGGCAGAATCTGTGCTAATTCTGGGTGAAGAAGGGGAAGAAGAATAAGCAGGGGAAAGTGGGCTCAAAAACAACAGGAGAGAAGAAAGGGAGAGAGTGTGGAGTTCAGAGTCGGAACTTTGAATGTTGGCACTATGACTGGTAAAGAGAAAGAGCTAGGAGATATGATAGAGTGGAGAAACTTAAATATACTGTGTGTATAGGAGAATTTGGAAAGGGAGTAAGACCAGAATCATCAAAGTTGGGTACAAACTGTTCTATGATGATGTGCATGGTGGAATAATTCTGAAAGAATATTATGTTAGGAATGTTTTGGAATTGAAGAGAATGTCTGACAGACTGATCAGCATAAAGCTGGAAATTGAAGGGGTAATGTTAAATGCCATCTGCACGTATACTGTGCAAGTGGGATGTAAGATGGAGGAGAAAGAAGATTTCTGCAGTGAGTTAGATGAAATGATGGAGAACATACCCAAAGAAGAAAGAGTGGTGATCAGAGTGGACCTTAATGGGCACATCGGCAGAGGGAACAGTGGTAATGAGGAGGTGATGAGCAGGTATGGTGTTAAGGAGAGCAATGTGGAAGGGCAGAAGGTTGTTTACTTTGAAAAAAGGTTGGAAATGATGGTGGTGAATACACATTTCAAGAAGGAGGAACACGGGCGAAAGAGATTACAGATTGTAAGGTGGTGGCAAGGGATAGTGTAGCTATAATTTCACCGATTGGTAGTAGGCAGGATAAATTTTGAGGTGAAAATGAGGAAGCAAGTGAGATTGGAACCAAGGATCAAGTGGTGGAAGATGAAAAAGGAAGACTATTGTATGAAATTCAGAGAGGAAGTGAGACAGGCGTTGGGCAATGGTGAAGAAATAATAGACGATTGGAACACCACAGCTAATATGAGGAGTACCAACCTCGAATGGTCTGGCTGGAGCTGTTTGGAGGCAGCCAAGGCAAGGGTCAAGTGATGAAGACCGTGGCTGCTGAATCTCCACTGGATGTGAGAGTTATGGTTGAGTCAGGGAGACGAAGAAGGAGGTGGGCTGGGATCATCCTGTACTAAAAAGAACATTAAGAATCCAATGACTGTGTGTTTTTAACCTCTGCTTTTAATGGATTTATTTATTTGATCATTTTTAACTTCCATTTTCACTTCATTTTATGGATTATTTAACGATTAACAGTTTTGAGCACTGCATTTTTTTAACAGTTTTTTTTGTTGTTTATTTTAATAAAAGCACTTGTACTTTTCAACATTCCATTGCTTGGTATGTTTAGTCCTCATCTGCCAAGCTCATCTCAGTTATGGTACTTATGGTGTCGGGTTCAAGAGGCTCCCAAAAGTGAAAGGAGCAAGGAGCTGACCTACACAATCACAGGGTGGACTGGGTGGGGAAGAGTGGTAGTAGTGATTTGTGATAGATGAGTACCTACAAGAGTCATAGGAAAGGTCTATGAAACAGTAGTGAGACCAGCTATGTTGTTTGGTTTTGAGACGGTGGCACTGACAAAAAGACAGGAGGCAGAGCTGGAAGTGACAGAGTTGAAAATGCTATGAATTTCACTTGGAGTAAAAAGGGTGGACAGAATTAGGAATGAGTATATTAGAAGGACAACACAGGTACGATAGTAGAGTGACCAAGAGAGAGAGGCTAGATTGAGATGGTTTGGGCACGTGCAGAGGAGGGATGAGAGGTAAATTGGGAAAAGAATGTTGAGGATGGAACTGCCAGGCAAGAGTAAAAGAGGAAGGACAAAGTGTAGGTTTAGATATGTTGTGAGGAAGGACATGAACTCATTCGGTGTTGCAGAAAATTATGTAAAACACAGGGATTGATGTAGACAGATGATCCATGGTGGATCTCCCCTAAATGGGAGCAGTTGAAAGAAGAAGAATAAGAAGAAAGTCTTTACTCCTACCTGTGAACTTTACATTAACTACAGACATAATTATGCATTTTTCATGAGGCACTCTTAAACTCAGTCATCACAGTAACAATGTTACCTGTCTTCATGCCTTGAAATCATTTAATTTGTCATTAGTTGGTGGCCATTTTTTTATGACAGAAACAGATTAGATCTTCCTTTACAGGTCCTAGGTGTCCCTGGTTACACTTCAAGAACCCCTAAAATGGTAGGCTGCTCATTATCTGCACACTGTCTTAAAACAATAACATGGCTCTGTCCTTTCTCCTATACACCCATGTACCATGTTGTGGCATGGAGATTTAATAGTTTCCTGTCAGACTTCCTGCAAAGAGGTACCCAATGACACTGCCTAGCAGCCAACCTCCTGCCAGACCATGTGAAGGTAGTTCAATGAAATACATATAAAAAATTTGCAAACAATGTATATTATTGTCTTCTTTTTCAATGTTATACGAACAGAAAAAAAGCAAATATAAGACTCTGAGATCTGAGGCAAGTCACTAAAAACAAGTAAATTATTCCTAGCTTAACAGTGCCCTCTGTTTATTATTTGGTGGTTAAGGAAGAGGTGTACATATAGAATATTCATAACATATTTGAAATCTAGCATTTGTTAATCCATTTTTGCAGCATAATTACTTTTTATCTCATTTTTCCAAATACCAAATGTTAATTTATGTAAATCTTTCCAATCCCATTTTTACAGTTAGATGATTTGTGCTGACTTTGTTTGTGAAATCATGTTGGAATGCTATACAAATTTAAAACTAGAAAATTCTTTATTTAGAAAAGTTTTTACAATATGTTAAGGTTCAGTTACAGAAACATGGCTCTGTATTTACCTACGTGGTGCTCATATGTATTTCTGAGTGTCTGCTGCAATGGGCCGACTTTCCAAAGCTGAACTATTGTCTTGAATTTAAAGCAACATGCAGTTTTTAATAGAATGAAGTTGGAATCCAGTATGGATGCAGAAAGTGCAAATTCCAACAAAGCAAAAAACTAAATCTAAGCAAATGAAAGGTTTCTATAGCAAGCCATTCACTCTTGTCTTCCTTATTGTAAGATTTATTGACTTATCAAGAAATATGTATTTAAAATTATTTAGTTTATTTTAACAAATCTCTTCAAGTAAATTTTGCTTACCCCATTGCCAGATTTTTTTTTTGGTAAATAAAAGCAAAACAGCTTCCATTTCAAAGCTTTTTTCTAGTTTTTGCATAGCCATTTTCAGCAATGAAAGAAACTTCAAGTTAAAACAGTCCTGATTACTGGAGTTTTAACTCAGTGGTACTAACAACTTAATCTTCAATTTAGCGTTAAGGTTCTGAAGTTGACTACTGTGCAGCTTCCAATTTCCAAGACTCCTAAATGATCTATTGACAGAAAAACAGATGAAATAAATCACAAATGTATGTATTCTCTGTGCAATCTACTAAAAATGATTCATTTTGACCTCCTATATTAACTTGTTGATTTTAAGATTATGAAAACATTGAATATTAAATGAAACTTAAGTGACAAGAGATAATCACTGGTGTCTCCTTGAATGTTTGAATTGATACAAAAATCAGCCTTATAAATCAATTTTATGAAAGTAGCAAGCTTATGTTTATAGAGGAAATTTGCATGCAGCCCATCTCACTGAAGTTTCTGAGATGCTTGTTCTACTCACAGGCAATGTCACACAAACTCTGTCAAACAGTTCTTAACTATCATAAAAAGAGAATGGCAGAACGGTTCAGTGCTTCTTATAATGCGTCCTAACTGTGTCTCCTCTTAATTAGTCTGATTAATTAAGCTTTTCTCTTCACTGACAGCACAGTGGTAAAGCCTCTTCAGTTTATTTCATTCAGTTGTATTGTTTCAGGACTAGAGTGAAATTTCCAAAGTTGTCTTTGTCAACTTTTTTGTAATCCAATTGATCTTCAAATGAATGAATATATGTACATTTACATCAGTAAAAACAAGAAACTCACTAAAACTCTGTTTTCTTCATTTTTTTTCAGTTATTGTTTATGTCAGTGATGGCTGTTACTAATTTATTACAATGCTGTGATAGGTGTGACCATGGCCCTCATGTATAATGGCATGTGTAGAATTCATGCTAAAACATGGAGTACGGACAAAAATAGAAATGTGCGTATGCACAAAAAATTTCAGATGTATAAAACTGTGTGTAAGTAAAGTTCCAAGCACTTTCCTCTTTATAAATCCCAATCAATGTGACTTTTAACGCACATGCACATGCTTACAAACCCACCTCGATTCCTCCCAGAATTTTGCCCATTTGAATATGCGAAAGAATATAAATAGCCCCTTCCCTTCAGTGTTTTGTTAAAAAAACAATAGTACAAGCACATGTTAAAAAGAAGAATTGCACCAAATGCGAAGTGGAGCTCCTATTCAGTGAAGTGGAGGCAAAGGAAAACTAACAATTGGTGGCTTAGACAATGGTACGAGCAATGCAAAGGAAATTGCTGGAGTGTGGAGTGGCACTCAAAAGTTCAAGTTCAGAAAGTTGTACAATGTCTGGAATAATAAAGAAATGGTTACATGTCAAAGTCAACTGAAAAAGAGGGTGTCTAAGTGTCATACGGAGGCGTATTAGGGCCACAGAGAAGAAAAAAGGTCTTTTGGGGGTTAAAGTTGAAATGTCGACTTTAATCTCAAAATTTCAACTTTAATCTTGCCGTTTATTTTGTCACTTAAGTAGAGCATAGTAAGTTTCATCTTGAAATCAATGTTTAATTTACTAGAGTTTCTCAAATCACATCATAATTTAAGTAGCACATTAAATGCGTCCTATTCTATGTGTTCTCCAACCCAGTTGTTAATTGCTACATGCTTCTTACACGGGCTTTCTCTTTCTCCGACAGAAGCACCCAGGCAGTGATTGTCACACAGAATAAATAACATTGATGATATTACAGCTCTGAACATTTTTGAATACTAAGATGTATACTTGATATCATTTTCATGATGAAATGCATTAAAGCATGCTTTAAACATGTAGGGGCATGGTGGCACAGCAGTAGTGAAGAGGGATAATGAAAGAATTTATTACATTATTTATTGATCGCCTGGATTGCAGCAACTACAGGGGGATAACACTGCTCTCGGTGATGGGTAAGGTCCTGGCTAGGGTGATCTTCAATAGGATCTGTGATCACTTGCTCACCTACCAGCAACAGGAACAGTCTAGTTTTACGGCTAAGAGGTCTACCATCGACCGCATCCTGGCATTGAGGGTTCTCATGGAGTGCAAACGCGAATATCGGCAGAGTTTCTTTGCAGCCTTTGTCAATTTTCGTAAAGCGTTCTACTCAGTTGATTGAGCTGTCCTGTGGGACATCCTGAGGGTTCGCGGGATCCCCTCGAGGTTGCTGGGTATCATGGCCTGCCTATACACTGGTACTATGAGTGCTATGCAGAGTGGAGGCAGAACCTCTGCGTTTTTCCCAGTTGATTCTGGGGTTCGTCAGGGGTGTGTTCTTGCTCCTACTCTGTTCAATGCTTGTATGGACTAGGTGTTGGGCAAGGTCGTGGGGTCCATCAGCTGTGGGAATCTGTTGGTGAAGAAAGATTCATGGATCTTGACTTTGCTGATGATGCTGTGATTTTTGCGGAGTCAATGGAGGTTCTGTTTGGGTGCGCTTGAGAGACTGAGCGAGGAGTTTGAGTGTCTGAGCTTGCGAGTGTCCTGGATAAAAACCAAGATCCAGGCCTTTAATGAGCTCTTGGGCACAGCCATCAGCAGTGTGTCTGTTTGCGGAGATAGTGTCGACCTTGTTGAGAGGTTTACTTACCTTGGAAGTGACATTTATGTGTCTGGTGACTCTATCTATGAAGTTAGTAGATGGATTGGGAAGGCATGGGGGTGTCATGAGGTCGTTGGAAAGGGGTGTGTGGCACTCCCTATATCTATGCGAAAGGACGAAGGTCCAAGTCTTTAGAGTCCTGGTGCATCCTGTCTTGCTATATGGTTGCAATACATGGATGCTATCCAGTGACCTGAGACAAAGACTGGACTCCTTTGGTACTGTGTCACTCCGGAAAATCCTTGGGTACCGTTGGTTTCACTTTTTGTCAAATGAGCAGTTGCTCATGGAGTCCCAAATGAGGCACATTACCTGCATTGTGAGGGAGCGCCATGTGGTGCGTTTCCCCGAGGGTGATCCAGCTCATAGGATCCTCATTGTTGGGGACCCAAGTGGCTGGACCAGGCCAAGGGGTCACCCATGTAACACCTGGCTGCGGCAGATAGAGGGTCATTTCCGGAAGGTGGGACTGAACCGCGTATCTGCCTGGGGGGTTGTCAACCGGGATCCCAAGTTGTTTTGTTGTGTATTGGGTGTGGCAACGCACTATACCAGCACATGCTCCCCAACTTGACTTGACTTGACTTGTACCTTTTTTGTCAAAGATACCAAACTCAATTCCTCATAGTTTCCTGTTTTCTTAACCAATAAGCATCTGTAATAAATGTAAAACCAGCTGTAAGCTCAGAACACCATTATGAAAGCATAAGTACAATGTACATGTACATATAGTACAGATAGTGCAAATGGTTCATTAAGTGGTTCAGTTTGTGCAATATTACAGTTGTAGTGCAAGTTTACAGTGAGGTAATTGTAATTATAAGTACAAATATTTCTATCAGGAGCATTTGATGGAAGCGTTTGCCGGATAGGAGAAGTTCTAACAGACTGTGGTATGGATGAGTAGAATCCATGCAGATGCTGGTGGCTTCCCAGAGGCAGCGTGTGCTATTAATGTCCTCCAGGGTTGGAAGCTGTATCCCGATAATCCACTGCGCTCTAAACACAACCCACTCTAGAGCTTTCCGATCAGCTGCTGTAGAGCTGTGATTCCACGCTCACATACAATGGGTTAAAATACTCTGAGTGGTGCACTGAGAGTAACAATGCTAAAGCAGCTATATTTGGAATAGTTTGGCCATTCTGTGCACCATTGTATTGTTATATAATGATTACAATCAAGTGCCTTAAATTTGTAAACGATATGCAATTAATTTTTGTGTTTTGATAAAGGCCGCATCATGGATGTGAATCTAAAAAAGAAAGGGAGACCACATAGAAACAGTAGTACCGCTTCGATACTGGGTGCCGCCTGTTTGCAAAACTGAGCCCAAAAGTGCACATGCATGGTGTAAGACTGCCATGAAAATGTGTTTGGCTTTATGCCAAGTTTAGTTTTTATATATATTGAAGTATGTGTACACACCATTTATGCATGTGGCCCCCAGGTCAGTCAGCACTTACATCATCATAAGCTCCATTTTTGATAAAGGCCATATGGAAGATACAACAATGTTTGACTCTTCTTTGCCTGAGAAAATATACTGTTCTTCTAAGAATTATGTAAAGATAAGGAAGTCAAAGAAACTGATAGGAGGAATGTTTTGTTTCAGGGTGGCACTGTATTCTGATGCCTCCTCTCTTCCTCCCTCTGCAGATCAGACATTCTCACCACCTCTAATGTCACCTCCAGTGTCTGTCCACCTAGACATGTCTCTTCCTGTCTGGCCTGTTTTTAACCAGAAGTGTTGCCATCTTGGACAGTTTCATCTCAGGCTTATGTCTACATAGGTGTTCTTTTTTTGCTGAAAAGCATTTATTATTTTCCCTTTACAATATATGGGATTGTGGTGTCATCCCAAACCTTCAACTTGTCTTACAGACGAAAAAGAAGACAACATAAAGGAAGAACCTGATGTTTTGCTAAACGATAAAAACTTTTTATTAATGATTTTTATTGATTCTACAATTAATCGATTTGTTGCTTTTGGTTTGATTTATTACCATAGGAGCTGAAACATTGTTATGAAATGAGGTTCTAGAAAAAATAATTTATAGTATTTTTTTTATTTTTGACTCTGTTCACCTGTTTTGTTCCTGTGTTGTTTTTCTCTTTACTAGTGGTGTTTGTATTTTGGGGTTACTGCTTTTTTAAAAAATATGTACCCAGCCTTTCTAGAGCATTAGGCTGTTATACTGTACAGTAGACAGCTGTCCAGGTCCTAAGAGATAAGAGTGAGCAAAGTAACAAAATTGCAGGGGTTTTCACCTTCTTGAGAGTTGAGACCTTCTGTTCTGAATCATTCCTAATACACATCAAAAAGCGTGAACACTTCAAGAAAGATCAGATGGCTAAAAATAACCAAAATGGAGAGGAGATCTGTAAAATCCCTGGCACAAAATAACAAAGTTTTAAAATTATATTTCTAATTTAATTTACTAAATTAAATCAAGCAGAATATTTCAAAAATATCAAAAAAATAAAAAGTTAACTCAGAATAATAAAAAATACAAGGTAATAAAGTATTTTACAATAAAGTAATCAATCTTAATTCCAAAATGTAAAATCCTTATTACATGAATAACAAAATCAAAAAACACATTCTCCCAAAATAACGCAAACCTGAAGAGGTTGATCACAAAGGGAGCCAAGCAACATAAGCCAAGGAAAATTAATGCTTCAGCAGTTTGCCTGAGGCATGCTGGGCTATAAATTATGCAGCAGCATTATGTATACACTGAGGTTTTTTCTCAACATAAGTACAATGATTCAAACATCCATTTAATTGATTATGATTTTAAAGATCATGTTGGATATACACAGTGCCAAATATCTATGAAAGAGCTGCAGCTTTTAACATTTTTTAATATAGCATTTCAGAATGCAGAGCATTACAAAAAGTTACAATAACAATACAGCTAGTCTTTGACTTATGACCTATGCATTTTACAACCATTCGACTTACGACCGTTAACACCTCTCACAGGCAAATGACAGTTTTCGCCACGACAGCTCCATATGCCGTGACTCATTCATCTCAATTTCAGCTTACTACCTGCAGCAGTTTTGACTTCGTTCAATTACATTTGTCTTACAACTACAGCAAAAAAGGCAATTGATCTTGACACAAAAATGAAGGTGATCAAGCAGTATGAGGGAGGAAAGAAAACAAACACAATCGCATGTGACTTTAAGTTATCCCATTGTAACCATTGTTCATTGCACACAATGTACTGCTGTACTCTGGCTTTGAATCCGGTTAACCCCTGAAGCTTCTACATTGTGACCCACGATGTGCCAGTTTGTGCAAACCGCGACAAAGGAGTAATAAAACCACACTGAACTCCTTGTGTTATTGTTTATCATTAACAGGATGAAAATTTAAAACAGAAAACATATGAGCTTCCAAACTCTGCTGGTATAATTCCTCTTCTTACAGTTAACACAGTGAGCATTGCAAGAGGCTCACACTGATGAGCTAACATAGCACAAACAAAGAAAGGATTCGAGAAGCTGTTAAAGTTTCAGCGAGCAACAGTAAAAATGAAACAAAATAATAAAACAATACTCAATGTGCTAAGAATGATGATAAAAAGGATATAAAACAAACAATATGACTTAAGGGACTTATTATACAGATTGGTAGCTGACCCGGACAGAGACAGGCGGACACGTTCATGCCACCCACAACACGTTTATTCTTCATTTGTAATATTTACAAAAATGCAACACACCCCAAAAGTCCCCAAAATCCTGGCCACAACACAACAATGCCTTCTCTCTCTTCAGGCCGCCTCCTGGTCTTCTCCCAGACTTCGTTCATCTTCCACCCGACTCAAGTCATTGTATGAAGGGAGGCGGCCCCTTTTATGCTCCCCGGATATGCTCCAGTGTGTCCCGGCAATCTTCCACCGACATGCCCCAGTGTGGCGGAAGTGCCGGCTGCATCCCCAGAAGCACTCCGGGTGTCCGTGCTTCTCTTCCCCCCAGCACTTCCGCGTGTGGCGGAAGTGCTGAGGTCCAGGGCTCCAAAGGCATAGAGGCGCCCCCTGGTGGTGACCACAGGCCCCTGCAGGGCTGAGCTTCAAAGCTCTGTACCCGGGGTCCCCAAAGCCACCAGGGCGGTCTCCCCCACATGGTCTGGGGAAGGCGTAAGCCCTCCTCCGGTCCTCCTGGGTGTCCCGGCTGGGTCGCCCCCTCAGCCATCTCAGTATTATACATACGGCAAGTTTTGAATACATATATTGTCACTCTTATGTCCAGATCGACTTACAATCTGTCAATCACCTGTATATAGTAAAAAAATTTGGCAATACAGCCAGAACTAATAAAATCAACAAGACTAGAGAAATGCATGGGCATATGCTTTAGACCATTAAACAGTGAATTATATAGAATAGACAACTACCATCAAAAATGAAAATTATTTTGTTCTGATTAGGCATTTCACTACACTAGACAAAGCAGCTTCCCAAGACCATGATAAACTTCTGTTATGAATATGTAGCTACCTATGTAGCTTCATGATCTATTAAACCTTCAAAATGCATGGTATCCTGGCTCTGAAACACACAGTTGTTACGGACGTGCCAATGGAACACTTTTCCATCAGCCACTGAACACAGATTTGCAAAAAAATGTGATACCAGTAATGCACATGCATTTTTAAAAAATGGGAAAAAGCTTGAAATTGTACATTTTATTTTTCTGCAAAATTTCAAAGCTCTTATTTTTTTACATTCAAAACATCCAAAAAAATGTATGAATTAAACTTACAAGATAAATAAAAACAGGCTCATTCAACAAATACCCCAATCTCATATATAACCTCATATTAACCTTTTATTTCAGCAAGTGGCAGTTTAAAAAATCAGCAGAGTGCAAATGAGCCTGCTAAAAAAATAAGTGATTGGAGGATTGATAATCCTCCTGGTAGCTAAAACTCTCATTGGTTACTGGGACTAAAGGAGACCCGCTATAGCACAATGGGCTAAGTGGTGGTTTATTTCAGTCACTTTGTTAGAAGGGAAAATCAACCACTAGAGAATGATTTTGTGACCCTAATGGAGACAGTGCTTACAGAAAAGATAATGCTGTCTGTGTAAGTCCACTACAACAGATCAACTTCAGCTACTATTATATAGTTCTGACCAAACATGTTTAATAAGCATAAAAACAACTTCATATTTAGTTTAAGAGGGAATGGAATATCATTGGAGACAGAAGCCTGCAATGTTATTGTATCACTTCTTTATTAACAAATTAAAAGCTTCTTGGCCACTCAGGTCTGCTGTTGAACAGCATCTGGTGATGCCATTAGTGTAATCTCAGTCCAGACTATTTTTTAATGTGTAGTTCCTGGTTGGTGGATGTGCTACCCATCTCCATCTGAAATTCTGAATCCCTCGATGTGTTTAAGAAACATTTGAAGACTCTCTTATTTGGTGAATTTCTTACTGGGGGGTATTCTCCGTACATGGATTACCAGTCTAGCAGGATGAAATTGCTGATGAATTAGCATGACCCTAGATCTGTCATTTCATCAAAACATTTGCTGGATGTATCGTCATAATGAGAAATAGTAAACCTCAAACTCTATGTAAACAACAGTTAGCTTGCACACTAGTTTCCATGCATGGATGAGGAATTCTATACATCAGAAATTTATTAGCTCCTTATACTGTATTAGGAACCAGACTCTGAGAAGTTGTGCTCTCATAACTATGTAGACTGTGTGCATTGCTCTGAGGTCTTTTGCAAGCGTAACTTTTTTGTATACAGAAGGCGATGCGGAAGATTTGTAAAAATGTGCGCTGTTTATCGGGCAATTCGCTAAGTCTACTTGCCCCCGAAACACTTCCTCAGAGTTTTTCATTGTTTTTCCTGGACACCTGCGTGTGCAGAAAATTAAAGAGGCCTTTTATGCCATTGCAATGCCTACATTTCTTTAAAGAACTTTAAAATCAGGCTAATATTCTCATTTCCCAGGATTCCCTAATGTGATAGGAGCATTGGACTGTACTCAGATTCAAATCAAGGCTCTATCAGGTTCAAATGAAGGGGATTACATGAATAAAAAAGGCTTCTACAATATTACTGTACAGGTTGTGAAACGTATAACATTACAGCTGAAAATAGCCAATAGGCCTGTTGATGTAGTGAATAAATTTGTCTAACATACATGCTATGAATACATTCTCAGTTGATCTGTGTTGCATCTTGCATCATTTAAAATGTGGAGACTAGATGGCCAGGGTCAGTTCATGACTCAAGAATTTTTAGGGAGTCAGACCTGCATTGGGCACTTGAACATGGTAATACTCATACTTATTTAAAAATCATGGTTAAGCATTTATTTTACTCAAAATGGTTACATTTACAAGGGTAACTATGATGGGATCCTGCTTGGAGGTAGGGGCTATGCCTGCAGACAGTTTTTAATGACTCCCATTCTCTAACCCCAACCCTAAAGGAGAGATTTCAGTGTCTAAAAAGGCTGACTGTTGCACCCAACAGAGCATGTGACATAATTGTTGCATGCTCTGTCTTAGACAACATAGCCCCCATCGGCAAAGAAAGGCCCCCTGAGGTGATGGTGCAGCCTAATGATGACCTTGAGCTACTGCACCTTGACCAACCCAGTGGCAGAGCTGCCAGAGACAGAATCATGGCCCAATATTTTCAATAATGACAACACAATTGTCCAACACAAATTTTATGCTTGTTTCCCAAGATTCTTTACTTCCTTTCAGACTGCAAGGGGGAGATAGTGATTATAAGTACACACAATGTGAGAGAAAAAGAGAGACAGAGAGAGTGATTAATACTTTACCATTTGTTTCAGAAATTGTTTTATCTTTAATTTAAATATGGCTCTCCGCAGTTTATCTAGCTCCATGTCCTGCTGTATTTCCTCATTTTTAATTTTCTGTATGTCATCTTTTGGCAAAGATATTCTTTGTATGAAGCACATACATTTTTCTGTAAATAAGAATTAAATACAAATGCCTTAGGATTTTTGTTGCATGATGCTTCTTCCCTCTGCAGTAATATTTTCTATCCCTCTGGTGGTGTCAGGAAAAGGAACACAGTATATAGCACATTAAGTCCTTTTGCCATGACAAATGTTCACAAAATACAGCAACAGGTTCAAGAAGCTTCATTAGGACATCACAACTAACCTCCCTATTTCCCTTTTTCGATGTGGCAATGGGCTCCTGCATTATAATTAATTATAATCTGCATTATAATGAATAAATAATAATTAATAATGTAAGACTGTGGAAATATAATGTTGTATATAAATAATAAACAAAATACATATTTAATTCGTCTGCCTGAGTTGGTTTGTCGTGTGGTGGGTGCGGCAATGCACTGTATCAGTGCATGCTCCTAACCTCCTCCTCCTCCTCCACTTTTTGCCAGCCCTCTTTTCAAGTTTTGTCCGCTTTTGCAGTGTTTGCTTTTGTATATATTAAGTACTTAAATTCAACATAACCCTTCAGTAAAACTTCTTGCTCAAGCTGAGAAAAAATTTGCACTGTTTCTTGTACCATCTCTATCCACCAATAAGTGACTTGCTGATCATGTGATCCTGTCTTGATATATATGGCTTTTTGAAGCAGCACGGGAGCACGCTGTCACCTTAGATGACTGAATCCAGCTACGCTAATCTAATCCTCAGGTTCGTTTGGAGAACTGACATAACCAAATGAGTTTAACTGGCATTAACTGATCCAAGATGAGGCTTCTGATCTTGGATGATTTAAGTGACATGCAGAGAATACTCCCCAGATATTTGCTGTTAATTTTTGTAATCTAGGAATTATAACTCAGTTTTGTAACCTTGTCCTGTAACACTTGCTTCCCTAAAAGTCACCCAGACTGGTGTCTGCTCAATTATGTTGACCTGTTATGTAAATCACTTTGGGTTTCACTTGGGTTGACTGGCCTGTTCTCGTCTAAATCATTCTAATATGTTAATGTTTCATAATAAATGTCAATATAATAAAAATCCATAATTAAGCTCACATCATTTTGCTCTAACCTTTTCTCAAATTAAGCAGCTAGTATGCATTACAAACCTAATAATTGTTTTATTTCATTGTTCATTTATCAATTTTTATATAAACTATACGCACCTCAAAGATTTGTCTTAAAAGTTCAGATAAAACAAACCACACTTAGTAGTAGTTGGAAAAGTCTTTGAGTTAATTGTTGATTACCTACAACATATACACTTGATTTGATATTAAATGTGACATTAGGTCAAGAAGTTTTTATGTAATTAAAGGATAAAACATAAACACACATAGACATAAAAAGAAGTTTAATAATAACTGTTGGGAGAGTAGAACCTCAGGTGAAACAGATTAAGCAAGAATTCCTTGTTAATTTGCATCAATCCCCAGGGAGAACAGCATGTAAAACAAACTATTACTTGAACACCAGTTGCAACCAAGACTCTCTCTAAATTAGAGTGTGAAAATTTTTTCTGTGTTTGGTATCTTTTGTAGGCCTCCTTTTACACAGCATTTAATTAAATGGGTTTGAAAAATGAATGAATAAATATTCTGACAGTATGCTTATCACCTTCAACATTGGTTTATATTTTCATAATGAAATTTACTAGTTTGAATATTAATTTTAGTACCTGCCATGGCATGCTGGTGTTTGTTAACTGACTTAATTTCCTACTAACATTTAATAGGGAAAAGGTCTGAAAATTAATACAGTAGCACAGTGGATTTAGAAAGTATTCAGACCCCTTCACTTATGTGAATGAGAGGTTTCAGTTTTAGATTTTTTTGCAAATCTTACTAAAAACATGTTTTCACTTATCATGTATAGATTGTGTCACGCACGCTGAGTAGGAGGCATGCTGATTGATTCGACAGCACCTGGGAAACCACTCGCCGCCAGGGAATGGTGGGGTATTAACTTTCTCCCTCTGCTTCCTCATAGGAAAAAGACCGTCCTGCACCATAGGCATGGATGACCGCAGTGCGATACTTCCGCCCTTCCTCCGCCATCTTGCCCTGGCGTCATCCTTCCCATCCTCCCTTGCGGTCCTTCCCGACATTCCTCCACTTCCGGCTCCTCCCCAATAAAATGGCGCGCGACGCCAGGAGTCGGCGTCGCGCATTATGAACTGTTTAGTTTATGATTTTGACCTGTTTATTTTTCTGTACAATATACGGGGCCGGAAAACCCCAACCCTTGCTACTGTCTCTCTCGGTCTTTTACAAGTGGCGTAGTCGGCAGGATACAGAGATCCCGGAATGACGGAGGGACAGGACCTGAACACCGTGCTGCAGGAATGAGCGCCCAGCTCCAGGCCCTGCAGCAAGCGCAAGCCGCTACCAACCGGGAGCTGGAGGCCACGAGGCCAGGTTAGTGGAAGCCCAACGGGCGAGACCAGACCCGCCCAGGCAGCCGCCTCCTATGGTACCGATGGGCCCGAGGACGTCGATGCCTACCTGGGCATGTTTGAGAGGACGCCACCCGGAACGAGTGGCAGCGGTCCGAGTGGGCGTCCATCTTGGCGCCATACCTAAAGGGACCCGCGCTGCGGGCCTATTATGACCTCCCTGAGGAGGAGGCCGCTAATTACGACCTCCTCAAGCCCGAAATATTGGCCCGCTACGGCATTAGCCCGGGCCAGCAGGCGGCCGAATGGCGGAACTGGGTCTTTGACCCGAAAAGCCCTTCGCGCCCAGGCGTTGAGTTCTGGGGCAAGATGGGCGCTGGCTACGGCCAGAGAGCCCGGACGGGCGGAAAGTCGTCGGCGGGTGGCCTGTGAAGGCCTGGTCAATGCAATGCCCAGTTCCCTCGCCCAGCAGGTCCGGGCACGCCTATCAAAACATGTCGGGCCTCCTCGGCGCCCTGGAGCGCCAGTTGGCGGTCCTCCGACTTGGGGGTCAGAAAAGCCTGCTCGCGGGAACCGGCAGGGACGGGCGGCCACCCCCGAGCCCCCTCGACGCGCTGCAGAAGCGCCAGCCAGAGCCAAAGAGAGGCGGGTCCGCCGCTGTTTCAAGTGTGGCGAGACCGCCACCTGCTGCCAAACTGCCCCCATCACATCGCCCGGAGCCTATGGACTGCAGCTGGACATCGCGGGAGAGGTATTGTACCCGCCGCATCCCTTGGCGAGTCCGAATCACGGGAGTGGTGTTGCTAAATGGGCACGCCGTGGTGGCTTTGTTTGATTCCGGCAGCAACATTACCATTGTTGCTCGCCGCTTGTCTTACCGCAACAGTGGTTAAAGCAACATTTGTTGGTTACCTGTGTACATGGGGGGACTAGGTCATATCGTTCCGCTCACTGCTATCTTACCTGGAAGGGGGAACCAATCCAAATGCGGTCGCTGTGTTACCTGACCCCCTTCCCAGTGATTCTGGGACAAGACTGGTCTAAAAAATCAGCGGTAAGCCATTACGCGCTCCGGGCCTCGTTGGATCTTGTCATGAGGGGAAAAGGCACCCTCCCGCGGCCTCCACGCCGTGCACAAGGGCAGGCCCTATGGGCTGGTGTCTCGGGGACCTTTCGTGGCTACGGACCTTGACCCGAAGATTCCGCCGGAGAAGGGACTAGCCAGGAACTCTCCCGGGCCCAGGCCCCAAGACCCTCTCGCGCCTGGACCATCAATTTCGGTCCACGCCGCCTCCTTTAAGAGGGAGCAGTGGAATGATGACTCCCTGCGCTTTGCCGAACGCGATTGTTCTGCCTAACAGCTCGACAGCGGACGGATCCACACCGGGAACCCTTCTTTGTCCTTGAAAATGATCTGTTGTACCGGTGGCTACCCATGAGGGCGAGGTGCGGAAGTTGTTGCTAATTCAGCGTACCTTCCGGCGGGAGATATGCGAGTTGGCACATGCTCACCTCCTAGGCCCACCTCGGGGCGAAAAACACTGGAGAGGATTAAGCTCGCTTTTACTGGCCTGGGATCAATGAGGAGGTCCGCGGTTCTGTCAATCCTGTCCGGAGTGCCAGACCCGCCAGATTCCTAGGAGGGACCGTGCTCCTCTAGTCCCTATTCCCCTCGTGGACATCCCCTTTGAAAGGATAGGGGTCGATTTGGTGGGACCCTGGAGCCCTCAACCCGTGGCCACAAGTATATCCTAGTCATGGTGGACTATGCCACCCGGTACCCAGAGGCGGTTCCCCTGCGCCCGCTAATACTAAAAGCATCGCACGGGAACTGGTTAACTTGTTTTCCGCGTGGGCATACCCAAGGAGGTCCTCACGGACCAGGGTACGCCCTTCACTTCGGATACGTTCAAGGAGGTGGCCAAATTACTGCAGATAAAGCACCTGAAAGCGTCAGTCTATCACCCGCAAACTGACGGGTTGGTGAGCGATTTAATCAGGCGCTTAAGCAGATGCTCCGCAAGGTAGTCAGCGGGGCGGCAGGAACTGGGACCAGCTCCTCCCGCCGTGCTTTTGCCTACCGGGAGGTACCCCAGGCCTCTACGGGCTTCTCCCCTTTGAATTACTATACGGGCGACAACCCCGGGAATCCTCGACATCCTAAAAGAGGCTGGGAGGCCGAGGCTCTTCCCTCCTCTAATATTTTGAGCGTGCGCAACTGCGCGACCGACTCACAAAGATCAGGCCCCTCCTAAAAGAGCACGCGTGACTGCGCGCAAGCAGCGCAGGCCGGTGTTACAACCGCAACTCCGTCCTCAGGGAGTTCCGCCCGGGGACGAAGTTATGGTGCTCGTCCCCACCTCCCACTCGAAGCTGCTCGCTCACTGGCAAGGGCCTTACGAGGTTAAGGAGAGAAAGGACTGCCGACTATTTGGTAAAACAGCCCAACCGTCGACCGAAAGTGAGAGGATCTATCATGTCAACCTGTTAAAGCCCTGAGAGATAGAGAGGAGCTTCCCAGCTCCGTAGGTCACTCTCCCTTTCACAAGCACAACTGCCCTTAACCTCGGCGAAGAGCTGACCCCAAGCAGCGGCAGGAGTTAGCCCAAACACTCCGAGCCATCCCGAGGTAGTGAGCGAGTCACCCGGCGGACCGCTGATTGAGCACGATATAGTCACGGAGCCCGGGTAATCGTCCGGGAGAGGCCCTACCGACTCCGGAGGCAAAACGCGCAGAGGTCGAACTGGAGGTGAAACGTATGTTGGACATGGACATAATTGAAGAGAGCCATAGTCCCTGGTCCAGCCCTATTGTCCTCGCCTCCAAGCCAGGCGGCTCCTGGAGGTTCTGTAATGACTTTAGGCGTCTGAATCAGATCTCCAAGTTCGATGCCTACCCCATGCCCCGCATTGGCGACCTCCTTGAGCGGCTGGGTACGGCTCGATATCTGACTACCCTTGACATGACAAAAGGGTATTGGCAAATTCCTTTAACGGCATCCGCAAAGGAGAAAACGGCCTTTAGCACCCCTAGCGGGCACTGGCAGTACAAGGTCCTCCCATTTGGGCTGCACGGGCCCGCGACCTTCCAGCGTCTGGTAGATAGAGTGCTGACGCCCACCAGTCCTATAGCGCCGCCTACCTGGATGACGTTGTCATCTATTCCGGCACCTGGGAGGAGCATCTACTGCAGGTCGCAGCTGTCCTCCTAACACTGGCTAAAGCCGCCTCCGCATAAACCCCGGAAGTGTTTTTGGATTAAAGGAGGCCAAATATTTAGGCTACCTCGTGGGACAAGGACAGGTGCGCCACAGAGCTCCAAAGTGAAAGACATCTTAGAATGGCCCGTCCGAGTACCAAGAAACAGGTGCAGGCTTTCTTGGGGCTTGCGGTTACTACCGCCGGTTTGTTCCCGTTTCCGAAGAGCAGCACCCTTGACTGACCTGACAAAAGGGCGCCCCTATACGTGGTGTGGACCGACAAAGCAGAACACGCGTTCAGTGACCTAAAGAAGGCCCTAACGTCGGCACCTGTGTTACGGACGCCCGATTTTGGGCTCCCGTTTATTCTCCAGACCGACGCTTCGGACACAGGCCTGGGTGCCGTGCTGAGCCAAAGCGTCGATGGTGTCGAGCACCCTGTGATGTACCTTAGCCGGAAACTGATGGACCGGGAGACCCGCACGCTGCAGTGGAGAGGGAGGCCTTGGCCATTAAGTGGGCAGTGACCCACCTCCGGTACTACCTGCTGGGTCGCGAGTTCGCTCTGGTGACTGATCACGCTGCACTTCAGTGGATGTCCCTGCACAAAGAGTCGAATCCGCGGGTCACCAGGTGGTTCCTGGACTTACAGCCGTATAAGTTCACTGTCGCTTATCGGCGGGCACCCTTCAGGCCAATGCCGATGCCCTCTCTCGTATTCACGACCTCTCGGTTAGGTCCGCCCGACCTGACGGTCCTGGGCTAAGGGGGATCGTGTCACGCGCTTGAGTAGGAGGCAGCGGATTGATTCGACAGCACCTGGGAAACCACTCGCGCCAGGGAATGGTGGGGTATTAACTTTCTCCCTCTGCTTCCTCATAGGCAAAAAGACCGTCCTGCACCATAGGCATGGATGACCGCAGTGCGATACTTCCGCCCTTCCTCCGCCATCTTGCCCTGACGTCATCCTTCCCATCCTCCCTTGCGGTCCTTCCCGACATTCCTCCACTTCCGGCTCCTCCCCAATAAAATGGCCGCGACGCCAGGAGTCGGTGTCGCGCATTATGAACTCTTTAGTTTATGATTTTGACCTGTTTATTTTTTCTGTACAATATACGGGGCCGGAAAACCCCAACCCTTGCTACTGTCTCTCTCGGTCTTTTACAATTGGTAAACAAAAAATGGCAAAATGGCAAATTTACCCATATATATGATAGGTAGAGTTAATGTGGCCTTGGAGGCCATTCTGAGGCACAATTCAAGTTTCCATCCATTCCATAAAAATGTTTGAACAACATATTTGAATTGTGGCTGTGTTTATGTATTAGTGCTGGGTGGTATACCAGTTCATACCGAAAACCGTTTTTTATTTTTGTTATGATATGGTTTTTTCTTATACCGCAACACCGGTTTAAATTGTCTAAACAACGTTTGGAACGTGGCGCAGCGGGAAACTGTTCAAGGAGGGACCTTTTTCACTGCTACACCGCTAAACACATAAAATGGAGTACATGTGTTAGTAGAGGTGTTGCGCTGGGGCTCTTTTTCACTGCAAGACCGCTAAATAGGCATGCAACGGAGTACATGCGGTAATGCAGGTATTGCACAGAGAAAATGGACAGAGAACACTGAAGCTGTAGCTGACGATAAAGTTGAACATGATGACATAGAACTTTTGCCAAAAAAAAGGAGTCACGTCCGTTGCCTAGAGATACTTTGGTTTTAAAAGGTCGGATATGGATCATTATGTTCAAATGTGTGAATACTGTTTCTATACTACTGGATAATACTTGTTTTATTTTTTTTTCAATACAGTGTAATGTACCTGGGTACTGTGTAATAGTGTGACGACATGTTGTCTTTATTCTCGATATTTCCACTTTAATCTCGATGCTTATGACAAGAATAAAGCCGACATGTTGACTTTATTCGTGACATTTCCACTTTATTCTTGCCGTTTATGTGAAGATTAAAGTCGACATGTTGACTTTATTCTCATAATTTGTCATTAAAGAAGAACATCGTAAACTAAACTTCATCGTAAGATGAATATTTAATTTACTAGATTTTCTCAAACCCCGTCATAAGTTATATAGCACATTAAATGCTTTGTGTTAATTGTTCCCTGAGCCATGTTAAATCAGTACGTGCTTCTTAAACTGACTTCCTCTTGTACTGAGGAGGCGCCAGCAGCGATCACCACACAGAATACATTCACCTCATGATATTCCTGCTCCCTGAACATTTAGAATGCTAAGATAAAGACTTGATATAATTTTCATGATGAAATGCATTAAAGCATGTATTAATCATGTGTGGGCACGGTGGCTTGGAGGTTGCACTGCTGCCTTGCAGCAAGGGTGTCTTGGGTGTACCCTGCCTTAAATTTGCATGTTTTTCTGGTGGGTTTACTCGGCATGCTTCAGTTTCCTTTCAAAGTCATGTAGGATGTGGGGTTTTGTTATGCTATATTGACCCTGCTAGTGTATGTTTTGCTCGTATTCACCCTGCGATGTGCTGGCGCCCCATTCAGGATTTGCTTCTGCCTCACACACAATGCTTGCTGGGATGGGCACAATCTTGAATGGATGACATAATTAAACATGTATAATGAAGATTTTTTTAAAGTTCTGAACACTCCGTGGGCTAAGCTTATAACTAGTTTTAATTTCACAAAGACGTTTATCATGTGGTGATTGGTTAGATGGATAAAGAAAAAAGAAGGATAGGAGCTGTGGGTTTGGTATATCAGATAGAGACAGCACGCATGCAATAAAGAAAGCCCACTCAGAAGAACATCCATTGAATTCTGGGCTCGTGTCTCTGACAACGTACAACTGGGAACCCCTTACTACGAGGGAGCAGCACTACCGCCACACCATCATTCATGCTTAATTAATGCATTTCATCCTGAAAATGATATCAAGTATTTATCTTAGCATTCTAAATGTTCAGAGAGCAGGAATATCATGAAGTGAATGGATTCTGTGCAGTGATCGCTGTCGGCGCCTCCTCTTAGTGCGGAGGAAGTCAGTTTAAGAAGTGTAGAGATTAACAACTGGGTCGGGGAACACTTAACAAAAAGCATTTAATGTGCTACATTAACTGATGACAGGGTTTGAGAAAATCTAGTAAATGAAACATTGATTTAAGGATGAAGTTTAGTTTACGACATTCTACTTTAATTATAAAGTAAACTATGAGAATAAAAGTGGAAATGCCGACTTTGATCTCAACATAAGCAACAAAATTAAAGTGAAAATGTCTAGAATAAAGTCAACATGTCAATTTTATTCTCAACATATAGCTTGTTTTTTTCTTCCCTGTGTCTGTTGTCACAGATGAGCGGGGACCTTGCCCGGCCGGGACGCCTGGACAGTCCCCAAGTTGAACAATACCTCTCCTTGGCCACAAGAGGGCAGCCGCCTGGGTCTATTTGGGGGCCACAGGAACGGAGCTGGGACGCTAATCATTATGAGAGGACGTGGCCATTGCCAGGGGGTTCCCGGACAGTTAGGGAATCCTGGATGGCAGCACTTTCGTCACACCAGGAAGTGCTGCCGGAAGTAATCCCAAGGGCACCCGGAGTCCTTCCAGATGTTCTTCTGACACTTCCGCCACACCAGGAAGTGACGTCAGGGGGAGCACCTGGGGCTCATCCGGGTCATAATAAAAGGGGCCACCTCCCTCCAGTAGAGGAGCCAGAGTTGGGAGGAAGGAGACGAAGCTTGTGAGGAGAAGAGAGGAGGTCGAGAGAGAGAAAGAAGAAGAGAGAGAAGAGAGTTGGTGAAAGAAGGCATTGTGGTGCTGAAAGTATTAATAAGGAAGTGTATTTTGGACATTCTGGTGTCAGTCTGTGGGTCCGGGGGTATGCTTTCCACACTGTATTTTTTTTTTCTTCACTGTGGCCCTAATACGCTTCTGTAGGGCTATACCACAAATAGCATTATAAATGCAAGTTGCAGTTTTATTATTTATGGATATAGCTTAGTTTGAAGCAAGATCCATATTAATGCAATTTGCCTAAATGATGGTTCAGATGGTAAAGGTGTCATCACCAAGTTGCACTTGTTTTATTTTATTTTATTTTATTTTATTTTTATTTGGTGAATACTGTGTAATGCACCTGGGCTTGAAGTCTTGAAGTAATAGTATTATTACTGGAAGTTGCAATATTATTTATTTTATTGTTATTATTTATTAGTTTAAATATTGTGCAGTTTAATTATGGTAAAGTTGTTTAAAAAGTCACTGTAACGTGTCAGTGGACAGAGACTAACATCAACAGAAAGTGTAGTTGGTTTACAAAAAATATTTACTATTCCTTTCCTAACACGTGTTCAGTGTGATACAACTTTTGACAAGCACCTCTGGATATTTTACTAAGTCTAAATGCCTCTTTGGATTGTTGAAAATATGTTGTCAAAATTAAAGTTTAAGTTGTTTGCAAAATTTGTTCAATAAAAAGGTTCTATATTTTGACTGCATCTGTCATGCAATGTGATTCCTTCTCTTCATTAGTGCCACCCCTTTGAAAACTATCACTTTATGGGGCCATACAAACCTGTATTAATACTTGTGTGCACATTAAAATGTTTTTTGTACAATGTACAATTCTCATGACAGTAGAATAGGTTATTCTTAGCCAGTCTACTGCAGTAATTGCAGTGGAAAATGTGGTTAACATCCACTCATGCATGGGAAAAAAATACCGTTGAATACCGTGAAACTGGTATAATTGTGAAAAATACCGTGATATAGAATTTTGGTCATACCGCCCAGCACTATTATGTATATTATTTTCCTTTTTTTGTGGAAATTTCTATTTTCTTTCCTGTTTTTGCCTGTTGGCTTTTCAATATTTGATCGGAATGTTGTTTTTTTAACAGTCATTTAGTATTTAGTTAAGTTGCTTTATGCTGTATGGCTGTAGGCTTCTACTTTTTTCAGGCTAGCGACTGGGCCTGTTTCATTTTGTTTTTATAATCTCAGTCACTGCCAAAAAGTACCTCAGTGGATTGTTCACAAATATTTTTATTTTACTTGGTATCTCATTATGACAGATGGTAGAAAAGCTGTAAACTTTGTCCTGTTTATACATAAAATTTGAAATCACAAGTTAAATTTAATCAAACTGAACATGCAATGACCCGTGACATCTATGCCTAACTCTTGCCAAAGACACCTTCTTAACTTATACATTACATTAACATTTGTAAGGTATGGTTATAAACTTTGAGGAAATTATTCTTTACTGCAGTTTAGACCCTTCTTCACACTTCTTCCACTAAATGGTAGAGAGACAGAATCTGCATAAATTACACAGAGGACTCTTCTATACATTATAAATAAAGAAGTGTGAAGGTGTCCAGTCTCAAAGTTACATCTTCAAGAATACTTTTGAACCTCAGCAAGTTCACCTAGTCAAAATGTTCCTGTGTTTTCCCTTCCAGTTGATAATCTCAGCTCAGAAATGAGACCTGCTCTACTTGCTTTGATTCTTTGTCCGGAAATGACATGAATATTGTTTTTATAGATGAATCAAGACTGTACAAACCAGCATCAGCAGGTATGTTTTATCATCCAGTATGAAAGCCTGTAAATTACCATGAGGAGCAACTAGTAGCTACATAGTGAGGCTGCTGCAAATCATTCAACTTGATTCCATCTGGCTGGCAACATCCATTTTACTTCCTGTTAAATATTAATAAACTGCACAGCCAGATTCAACCTAACAGTAATTCGTTATTGACTTGTGCTTCGGAGTGAAGCCTTTGAGACGGCAACAGGAAATGAATCATTGATCACTCATGTATATTATTTAGTGCCACGAAAATGAAATATTTAAAATATTTGAATGCTTTAGTTTTCTTAAACACAAAATTGATCGCTCACATACTCATCTAGGGGAATTCTGAATTTTAATTGAGGCCTTACTTACACCATGGCTGAATCCAAACACAAATAAATCACAGTGGATATTTACTCAGAGGTTAGTGAAGCAAACCGAAGTGTTTCAGAAGAGGAAGTTATTCTTATATTGTGAACACTGTAATACATATATAGTAATATGACTGGAACTGGTGACTTTTGTTTTCAAATGGATAATGTCAAATGTCATTGGCTTGGTATCACGGGAGTTTATCCTTAATTTAATCAAGGGAGTATACACATAATTAAAGAAAACTATGTCAACAATAAAGACAGAGTGCAGTACATAACTCCTCTAATTGATGTATACATATGACTTCAGCTAATAGACAGGCTCTAGCATATTGAAATGTGTGGATGATGCCACTCTTGTGGGATTTATATCAGATTATAGTGAGTATGGATACAGTCTGGTAACAGAACTAACAGATGGTGTAGCCAAAATAAACTACTGTACATTTAAAAGTCAAGAAAATAAAAGAGCTGGTGATCAACTTTAAGTACAGGAAAATATTCTCACTGTTACTCATTGTCCAGGTGTTGGAGAATTTCAGACTGCATTTATTCTAAAATATTTAAAGAGGTTTGATAGTGTCAGATAAGACAATGACTTTTGCCTGTCGGGCCGTGGTTGAAAATGTTTTGACCTATTTCAGCATTTTTGAATATGTCATTATCATTACCAAACAGGGAGTTATGTGAACTATTTCTTAAACCATGAGAGTCCACCTCCTAACTGTAGATTCACTCTACTCTTTCAAAGAAAGTAATTAAGACTTTTTCTGATCCTTCCCACATGTGCCTATCCTCTATTCACACTTTGTCTGGTAAATGCCTCAGGTCCATCAAGAATAGGACTAACATATTTCCCAACATTACTTACTAAACTGTTTGGTGGGATGAATGGGAGATCCGAGAGAGTGAATGTTGTAGCAGAGTAGCAGAGATTGTTCCCTTCCTTTAGGTTAATTTGTTTATTTACCTGTATTACAAGGACAATCCCAGAATTAAATTTGCAAAATAAAGCATGAGTCCAGTCAATAATTTTTTTCCTAATTGATTTTCTGTTTCATTTTTATTTGTTGTTCAAATTTAAGTCCCTCACACAGGCATTTCCTTTAAATGAATGGAAGTTCTGTCTTTTAATTGAATGCATCATAGTTCATTATAGTACACCCTGTTAGGAATATATTAAGGAGACGCAGAGAAGCAAACAGTTTTAAATGAGATTTTTCCCAATTTTTGTCAGAGAAGCAAGCATCAATAAGAAAGGATAAACAGGAGCATTAAAGCCTAAAAGAAAACCTGAAATTACAGGCAAAGCATTAGTCCCTTTATACTGTTGTCTTTGTGAGTTTGTAAAGTGTTTCAGACTGTGCCTGCCTGTGTTAACTGAAACATTCTGTACCATTGATTTCGAGCACACAAGAGATAATGAGAGTTAATTATTTAAATTTTGTTCTATATAAGAAGCTATATGTAAGAATTTCCAATTTACTGCTGAGATGCTTGCCAAAGAATTTTAATCTATTTTATTATTTTGGAACCTTTAGATATTCAAAGATATAGGGTGTGTTATAGATCCTATAATTTATCTTGTTATACAATTTATCTGTGTAATGACTGGTGCAAAAAAAAGTATTCTAAACTGTGTTATGTAAATGAACTGGCTTACTTAAGAGCATTACTCTGCTATATTCTTCTGTCTGCACTGAGAGCTCCATTGGGTCCTGACTCATTACTATGGTGATCTCTCCTGTTATTTATGAGTATTTTAAAAGAGAATTTTCACAGCACTGTTTACAAGACATTGCTTTGATTTTTTTTTGAAGAGAGGGTGAAGGAGACACTGTGTGCTTATAAGAAATTTAAAGTTCAGATGCTTGCTTTTGGGACTAGCCATCTCATATATTGTGGTTGCTCCATGTCACAAATCATATGCATCACTTGCCTAGCAACTGTTCTTCATTACGTCAAGTAGACACACAATATGTCAGTGCCCACAGAAAGACAGCAAACAAAACATCACTGTGACGACATCAGATATATAAAGATGAAAATTATAAACAATGCAAATGACAATAAACATAATGTAAAAAAAAAATGATGCAGCAATGTTGATGTCGCACACTACACTTGTATATGTCATTGAAAGAATGGTAAAAAAAAAAAAAAAGTATTAACTCATCCAAACTACATAACAAATTCAGAAATTAAACATGTTCCTAATACCCAAAGTTATGAGATTCATGAATTTAAAGTCTTGAACTTAGAAATTTACATGGTAATGCTATATTTATATATATTTTGGTTATTGGAGAAGATGCTTCATTGTACATTTGAACTGATGTTTTATTTGTATGAGATTTATCAAATTACATTTTTTGTGAACTACTATTGTTATAGTAATAAAGTGCGGGCAAGTAAAGTAGGAATAAATGGAGTAAAATCTGCAGTGCTATTGTTTGGTTAACATTACACTGAAAATTAGACCAGAAATAATGATATGCATTGATATAGGCAGAAGAGTAATACACAGAGTTTACCTCAATCAGCAAATAGCAGGCCACAATACAACTTTTTAAGTTGCCTTTTTTCACATTACTGACAGAAATCAGCACAATTACAAGACAAAAAGAAGACACCTACTAATGAAAATGCCTGTAATAGATATTAGCTAACCCTTGCTTTTCTGCAGGCAAATCTTAAATTAGCAAAAGGAGGGTCTCTTTGAAATCCCAAAATATCTAAAGCTTGATAAAGACTAGGTGCAGAAAGTGCACTTAAACTTTTGCTTTTCAGATATGGAACATGAAAAGAATGGAGTTCATTCAGCCTACTAGGTAATAAAGAAAACACACAGATCATGAGCATCTTTATTCTGGAGCCCTTTGTCATTGTTATGCTGATGCATAATGCCCATATTAAGTGCTAACAACATTTACAGTACTAGAAAATGTCATTTTTGGTTAAAAATAATGCAGCAACAGAAAGAGGTCATGTTTGTGTTTTTGTGTTCAGGCAACTTTTTTCAATTCCAAATTTAACAGCTAAGGAAAATTACTTTCCCAGTCACTGCCTGTAACATCATACACACTTGCTCAGTTGAAGGGCCAACAAAGGAAAAAGCAAGAAGGGAGATTTTCTTAATTTCTCTTAACTTTTATCAACTACATGTTGCATTAAAGATTACAAATAAAAGGCTTAAATAACAGTTTCAATCTTAACAAATCAATAAAGCGCTATTAGTAGTACAGAGTATTCAGTTCTTAGACAAAACTGTTAAGAGATGGTTACAGCCAATGACTTGATAATAACTTCAGTCAAGGAGAAAGAGAAAGATTGCTATAATATGTGACAATGCAACATTTGTGTTTTTTGATGTCAGTTGTTTTGTTCTAAATCATATTGATTCTAAGGCCTTTGACATCAGCTGTAACTACAAAAGTTGACTCCAGCCTGCTTAATATGAAACAGACAAACGGTACAAATAAGTGAAGAGAGGGCATTATCACTGCATGCTGGGCTTGAATCTTTACTCTTAGTAAATTATTTCAAGGACATTGATTCTGATTATGTGATGTCACACATGTGCGATTGGGAGACAGCTGAAGGGTAGTAATTCCACACCAGACCAGGGGGCAGCGGGGTGCACTGTCTGTCTCTCTCAATCTCTTGCAGACCATCTACGGGAAATCCCGCAGGGTACCAGCGCCACTGATGACATCACTTACGGTTCTGTCGCTAATGATAACGTCACTTCTGGTTTGTGGCACAAATGATGACGTCACTTCCAGTCCCAACAACACCACTTCCGGTTCAAGGCCCTAATGATGTCATTTCCTTTACTGGCCTTTAAAGCCGCCATCTTACCTCAATAACATCAGTTCTGTTTTTCAAATCTGTGAACATTTCTGTTCAAATTAACTTACTTTTGCAGCTTTGGAACAATGTATGGGTGGCTGCCCCAAACCTTCATGATGTCTGTGACTCATTCTTGTGATAGTGATGTAGTTGGCAGGATTTGCGATTCCCAGAAGGAACCAGGATGGAACCTAAAATCTAACCAGGTGGGAGAGTACCAGGGCCAAGTTGCCAGGTGGTGGGTTTGTCCAGTGGTCCAGAGTCACCCGGTACAGGCTCCTCTCCGACAACATAAAACTCTGCTAATAGTTAACCAAAGGGAGAGTATGGAAGAGATTGAGAGAGACAGTCAGTGCACCCCCCGGTCAGGCGTGGAATTACTGTCATTTAGGCCCTTCAGCTGTCTCCCAATCGCACACGTATGACAGTGAGTAAACCTGAAAAATTCACAGAATTGGAGACTGCTGCTTGACAGTGAGACAATATGCCTGGAGACGAGAGGTGAGTTGAGACAAAGGCTCGCTTGTTGGAGGAAATGAGGACAGAACTTACAAATAAAAACAGGGAAAAAGAGAAATGTAACTAGAAAAGTTCCTCAGGTTAACAGGAATGTAAGAAATTAGGAAACACAGCACACTCAAGAGCCAAGGCAAAAGATCTATTTTAGGAAGTACTAGAGGACTAACTAGATTTGTTTTGTCTATTTTTTGGAAAGTTATTCATTTGTGTCCTCTCTGTGCTCACCTTTTGCTTGAACAATAAGCACATAATGTTTATTTTTTCTTAGTTTTGTTTGCTATTTTCAAAGGGTTGGGATATGTTACAGGACACACAAAGGTCTTCTTTAGAGGGTAAAGAGAGAGAACCTACTAAATAGACCACATCCTTTTTTTATAACAGACCTTATGTCATGGGTGCAGTAATCATATTACAATACCCAGCAGGGGTGGCCAGAGTAAACATCAGGTCCAGAAAGTCCATATATCCTCTGCTAAAGTGGTTCAGGGCCTTGCCTCAGCGGTAAAATGTTTTCCGGCGCCGCATCCGAGTGGCAGCCTTTCCAGCAGCTCCGTATATGACTTTATCTTTTTACCTTTTTATCTCTATTTTTCTCTATTTCACTGATCACTTCTACCACTTTCTTTTATGTGGAATTGCTGCCTGGACACTTTTACTATTTTACTATTTGACATGGATTTTTACACTCCGAGAATCGCCTATTCAAGTAGTCAGCTTAAAGCACTGAGAAGAAATGCTTATGCCAGTGTCGTTCTTTATTTACCTGACGAGGTAAGAAGACGATATCGGGGCAGCCGAGCCGGCGCAAAGATAAAAGATAAGATTAAATCGAGACAACTTGTGAGAAAATGGCGTTATAAACCGTTGGTGCCTTCTGTGATCCTGGGAAATGTAAACTCACTACCAAATAAGATCAACGAACTGGCTGTGCTGGTGAAAAATGTCAGAACCTACAGAGAATGCAGCTTGCTGTGTTTTAGTGAAACGTGGCTAACGTCTATCATCCCAGATGCTAACGTGGAGCTACCCGGGTTTAGCACAGTTAGAGCGGACAGAGACGCAAATACCTGTGGTAAGAAGAAAGGAGGGGGTGTCGCTCTCTATGTCAATACAAAGTGGTGCAACTCAGGACATGTAAAGGTTAAAATCTCCACTTGCTGCAGGGACATCGAACTATTGGCCGTAAGTCTGCACCCCTATTACTTGCCTAGAGAGTTTGGACACGTGATTACTGTTATTGTTTACATCCCCTCAAGCGAGCGGAGATGGCGAGTGACATCATCCATTCCGCAGTTGCTAAGTTACAAACGCAGCACCCTGAGGCACTTGTGCTAATCGCTGGAGACTTTAACCATGTAACGCTGGACAAAACATTACCTGCCTTCTCCCAGTATGTGGATTGTAACACTCGGGGAAACAGGACTATCGACCTACTGTATGCAAACGTTAAAGACGCATACAGCGCCACCCCGCTGCCTGCGCTTGGGAAAGTAGATCATAACCTGGTTCTGCTTCAGCCTCAATACAAACCAAGAGTGAAGGCACTACCTACAACCACACGCTCTTTCAGGAAGTGGTCCCCTGAGGCAGAGCAGGCTCTGAGAGACTGCTTTGGAACTACAGACTGGGATATATTGCTTGGGTCACATAGTGAGAACATTGAAGAGGCTGTTGAATGCACAACTGATTACATCAACTTCTGTATGGACATTGTAGTTCCAGTAAGAACAGTACACTGCTATGCTAACAACAAGCCATGGGTTACAAGTGACATCAAGGGCCTTTTGAACCAGAAGAAAAGGGCTTTTAAAGGTGGTGATAAGCATGAGCTCAAGTGCGTGCAGAAGGAACTCGAGTCCAGCTCAGGGCGAAAGAGCAGTACAGGAGAAAGCTGGAGCAGAAGTTGCAGAACAACAGCATGAAGGAAGTGTGGGATGGGATGAAGATTATCACTGGCTGCAGCTCGAAGCGGGTGGCCGCCATCGAGACAGACGTGGAGAGAGCAAACCAAATGAACAACTTCTTTAATAGGTTTGATCACAGTAACCCACTCTCACCTCGAGTACTGCATCCTCCAACCATCCTTCTGCTGATACCAGCATAGGTGAGACATCCCCACCCACAATTACAGCAGCCCATGTGAGCAGAGAGCTGAAAAGACTTTGTGCCAGCAAAGCAGCGGGTCCAGATGGTGTATCGCCACGATTGCTGAAGGCCTGTGCGTTGGAACTGAGGAGTCCTCTACAGCGCATCTTCAACCTGAGCCTGGAACAGGGAGAGTCCCAAGGCTTTGGAAAACATCTTGTATCACCCCTGTCCCAAAGGTATCACGTCCTAGTGAGCTGAATGACTTCCGGCCTGTTGCTCTGACGTCACATCTGATGAAGACCATGGAGCTGCTTCACCACCTGAGGCCACAGGTCCGCCACGCCCTCGACCCTCTGCAGTTTGCATACCAGGAGAAGGTGGGAGCGGAGGATGCCATCATCTATATGCTTCACCGATCCCTCTCCCACCTGGACAGAGGCAGTGGTGCTGTAAGAATTATGTTTTGGACTTCTCTAGCACCTTCAACACCATCCAACCTCTGCTCCTTAGAGACAAGCTGACTGAGATGGGAGTAGACTTACACCTGGTGGCATGGATTGTGGACTATCTTACAGACAGACCTCAATATGTGCGTCTTGGGAACTGCAGGTCTGACATTGTGTGCAGCAATACAGGGGCGCCGCAGGGGACTGTACTTTCTCCGGTCCTGTTCAATCTATATACATCAGACTTCCAATATGACTCGGAGTCCTGCCACGTGCAAAAGTTCGCTGATGACACTGCTATTGTGGGCTGCATCAGGAGTGGGCAGGAGGAGTACAGAAAGTTAATCAAAGACTTTGTTAAATGGTGCGACTCAAACCACTTACACCTTAACACCAGCAAGACCAAGGAGCTGGTGGTGGATTTTAGGAGGCCTAGGCCCCTCATGGACCCTGTGATCATCAGAGGTGACTGTGTGCAGAGGGTGCAGACCTTTAAATATCTGGGAGTGCAGCTGGATGACAAATTGGACTGGACTGCCAATACTGATGCTCTATGTAAGAAAGGTCAGAGCAGACTATACTTTCTGAGAAGGTTGGCATCCTTCAACATCTGCAGTAAGATGCTGCAGATGTTCTACCAGACGGTTGTGGCGAGTGCCCTCTTCTACGTGGTGGTGTGCTGGGGTGGCAGCATAAAGATGAAAGACGCCTCACGCCTGGACAAACTTGTTAAGAAGGCAGGCTCTATTGTAGGATTAAAGTTGGACAGTTTAACATCTGTGGCAGAGCGATGGGCACTAAGCAAACTCCTGTCAATCATGAATAATCCACTGCATCCACTTAACAGGATCATCTCCAGGCAGAGGAGTAGCTTCAGTGACAGACTTTTGTCACTGTCCTGCTCACACACTATGTGACTCTTCAATTCCACCCGGGGGAGTAAATGCTAACATTAATTTTATTTTAATTTTTTTCATTTTTATTACTATTTAATTTAATATTGTTTCTTTGTATCAGTATACTGCTGCTGGATTATGTGAATTTCCCCTTGGGATTAATAAAGTATCTATCTATCTATCTATCTATCTATCTATCTATCTATCTATCTATCTATCTATCTATCTATCTATCTATTCCTCTTTGTGATTTGGTCTGCGATTACTACTACTTGTGATTTTGGAGTGGACGTTCACTCGCTGGAACAAAGAGGAACAGGAGCTAAAGTTTTATGGCTAGACTGAGAAAAGAGGAAGAGGAGAGAGGGAGTTCTATGTTATGGTATCAAGATGAGGAATGTGAGGTTCCAAGAGTAGAGAAACTGTTAGCAATATAATTGTTACTGTTTCTTTCAAAATGCATTACTCTGGTATGAGACATTGGCAAATGTGTAAGTTCTGCCTTCTCAATTCTCTAGGAGCCTGGGAACACCAACCCATTTACTGCCTGCTGCACATCTTGTTTTTTTGTTTGTTTTTTTTTTTATTCCACAAGTGCTCCATTTTTATTCCCACATCTTAAAGACACACAGGTTAAGTTGTTTGGCAAGACTAAATTTGAAAATAAATAAATCAATGGATGGATATTAGTAAACATGAATAGCACTCTGTGCTTGTCAATGAGAAATGTGCTAAATAAAAAATAAATTGAATCTGGAAATTTTCCCAGACTTTCATAATGCTTTAGAAACATTGTGAATAGCTGCACCAGATTTTACATGCATTTCTCTCTAGCCAAAAGTTTTTACTTGTTCCAGTTTTAACAAACACTGCATTAGATCACCATCACTTAAAGCATTTTCTGCTTTCTTTAAACTGTCAGCAACTGGATCAAAGCACAATGCTTAAAAACCCATATAGAATAAATAAAAAGCACAATAAAATTGCTGGAGGCATAATTTCCTTCTTAAGCCGAGGAACACTCTGCTGCAGCAAATAGGATGGAAATGAGATTTTTTATGGGATAAGATTACTGGAATTATGAAAAGACATCTAATGCTTTTCATTGATATGTTCTCTAAATATATCAAATATGTCTAAATAAGTGGAATAAGAAACAGGCTTATAGGCTGAGAGCAAGACAAAATGATAGAATCCTACACTGGGGGAGTATATTTTTTATGAAATATCATTTAACCTTTCTTTTCTGACTAATGGAGGCAGATTCAATATTTTATTAACTTTGGCAGGTGATTTATTACCACAGTTTCTACTCAGTAAGATTGCATTAAGCTGTTCTGTTCAAACTTCTTTACTCTCTTTGCATGCATAATCATCTAGCAGTAGTGAATGTAATAACATAAGAAAGATTAAGTGACCTTAAAAACCTGCTTGGCTATAATTCACGAACAAGGTTGAAGGGAGAAGTACTATGCTGTCTAAATAAGCTTGATCTAAGAGGCTCTGTCTTATCCATGACTTCATCGCATTCATAAATGTCTTAAAGCTTAGCCTCCAAACTATCACCTTTAATGAAGAAACCAGCCTTAAAGTTGCAGTCTATGCTACAGGCTTTCTACATGGCTGGTTTTAGTTAATTACTGTCAGCTCCACAAGTAAAATATAATAATAGATGATATGGTAACATTTTGTTAATTGAAAACAATAGAAATACTAACAAAAATAAGTAGAATAATTATAATTAGAAGATGGATGAGTGCTGACTGCAGAAGTGTCCCACCTCTCTGTCTTGTATGTGTGTCATGGGCCAATTATATTCTTTCAGCACCAGGCATGACTGACAGGAAAAAGCAATAACCGCGCTCCAGGCAAACTGTTATGTTAATGAATATCTCAGTTTGCAAAAAAGCAACTGCCTGTCTCGAGAAATGAGATTTATTACTTGCAGTCCTACAATATCAAATAATACAAATCTATAATTCACAGTGTTACCACTGCTGTTATAGTCATCATTTAGTATTTATCAACTTCATATCCCTGACATGTTAAACAATTAGGCAGAACCCAAAGCACTCTAACCCAAATGGAGTGTTATTACAAGATTCATAAAGTACACTAATATTTGGCATTTTTATAAAGAAAAATTGTCCTAAAATAAAGCGGCATTCCAGCTGAGGGTGACAGCTCAAAAGGTGTTCAGTTAAAGTAGCATATCCTACAGTGCAGTAGTTTCTACTTTGAAAGCAGTGAGATAACATCCATGTCTTCCATAATACATTGCACTCCGTGCCCACCACTAAACACACAGTCTCATCTCACATCCACAAAAATGGCAATGATACAAAAGTACCAGTCACACATTCTCCTTTTCATTTGAAATATGGTCAGATGCTATTTCTTCATTATGCACTCAGAATAAGCAATAGACTCTGAACTGGGTAAGTTTGAAAATAGATGAATGGTTCAACTATTTATTTATCTATCAATATTGTCCTTTCTATGTTTTAATCATTCTTCATTATGATGGGTAGTATCTGTGTTGAATAAAATTCTCAGCTACCAAAACATTGGGATGGCAGCCCTGGCATTCTCTGTGTTGTTCCTTAAAGCAACATTCTTCTTTCTCGAAATTTGTAAGAGTAACAGGGATGAAGTGTAATGAGCAGTTACAAGATGAGACTTTACGTTAGAGGTTGGAATGGTCACTTGAGTGAAGGGAGATCTGATTTGGTTTGTGTGGATGAAAGGGCTGCTTTGCAATCTTCACAAAAAGGGCAGGACCCATGGTCCTTCCCTTAAAAACTGGGATTGACTTGCAGTCATGTTGCTGGCTATGGGAACAAACTTCATTTTATTGGTGCCATGACCTGGATTTGTCAGATAAGCCTTGAAGGGTAAAGTTCAGTGAGGAGGAGTGTAATAGGGCTCAAGTGAAATGAATCTGTTTCAAAGATGACAAGTCACTCAAGTGAAAGGAGCTCTCAGTTGGCTAACAGGGTCGTTTTCTGTTCAACACATGAAAAATAGGATCTGGGTTTGTGTTTGTGTAAAAAGGATTATTGGGGGTGAGGTCAGCAACCATACAAAACAAACCCCATTAAGATGCTGTTTCATGCAGCTGAAGAAAGCATAAGTAATATATTGTCATTAAAGCACAAGTCACAACACTAAACAATTTAGAGCAAAAAAGATAAAAGAGATTGATAAACATTTTTAATACCTAAACATATTGCTGAAGTGGGGGTAATCTTTATTTAATTTTCTTTACATCACCTTACACATTTCACTAGTTGTACCTTTAAATTCTTATCTATGTTAATTTGGATGTGACAAGAATACAATGTGAAGGATGATGCCTTTTAAAATTTAAAAGCGTGACACAAAGGTGAGAAAACCGAAGCCTGATTACACTTTTGGTTACGTTTCATTGCTTTTTATTGCTCATTTGCTTAATTTACTTTAGCTTGTTGCCATAACACTAGTTGCATGGAATTTTATTTGGTGAAGCTCATATGAAGTGAACAGATATACAACCGCTAGGCCTAAGGACAGTTATATATTTAAAGCCCCTCCAAACAACCCTTTTAATAAAACACATAGACATATTCAAAAAGATGCTCCTTCCTAATTATATAGTGTACACAATTGTCAGGTGGAAACAAGCATTGCAGGCAAGAGGGCAGTGTTACTGGGCAATGACAGGGCACTATATGACCTGACTAATGCTCAGAATGTAAACTTCAACAGGGGCAAGATACCTAGCAGTGCCGAGAGCTTACATGGATTGCCACTAGGGGTGGTACACTGGAAGCAAGGACTCGAGGGGCACAGAAGTAGGAGGAGAATTACAGGGGTCTTCACTTAACAGGTTAGAATCTCCTGAATTCCAGAAATCCATTGCTCAATGATGGAACAACAGCCATATCTTGTTTGTGTAGAAAAGTGATAATATGAAAGATGAAGTGCATACATTTTTGGATCTAAAAACATTACAGTAATCCCTCCTCGGTGAACGGATAGGTGAAAATCCGCAAAGTAGAAACCATATGTTTGTATGGTTATTTTTATATATTTTAAGCCCTTATAAACTGTCCCACACTGTTAACACTATTAGAGCCCTCTAGACATGAAATAACACCCTTTAGGCAAAAGTTTAAACTGTGCTCCATGACAAGACAGAGATGACAGTTCATTCTCACAATTAAAAGAATGCAAACATATCTTCTCTTCAAAGGAGCGCCATCAGGAGCAGAGAATGTCAGAGAGAGAGAGAGAGCGTGACAGAACAGCAAACAATCAAAAAATCAATATGAGCTGTTGGGCTTTTAAGTATGCGCACCGCGATAAAGCAGCTGCAACAGAAGGGAGCAATGTGAAGGTAGTCTTTCAGCATTTTGTAGAGTAGCGTCCGTATTTTCTAGGCAAACAGCCTCTGTGCAAACAGCCCCTCTGCTCACATCCCCTCCATCAGGCGCAGAGAATGTCAGAGAGAGTGAGAGAGAACAAGAAAGCAAACAATCAAGCACCGCTCGGGAAGCACATCGTATATCATTGAGGAGTTTTATTTAATACGTAATACATGTTCTGATTGGGTAGCTTCTAATCCATCCGCCAGCAGCGTCCCTTGTATGAAATCAACTGGGCAAACAAACTGAGGAAGCATGTACTTTAAATTAAAAGACCCATTGTCCGCAGAAATCCGCGAACCAGCGAAAAATCTGTGATATATATTTAGATATGCTTACATTTAAAATCCGTGATGGAGTGAAGCCACGAAAGGCGAAGCGCGATATAGCGAGGGATCACTGTATTTGGTTTTAGAATAAAATTTTCTAGAAAAGTTCTGTTTAGTCAGAGTTATTGATTTACATACTAGTCATACAAGACTGTATGAACAAAGTATGAATATGCTTTTAATATAAATTGTAAGTGGCATGAAGGACAGACAGGTATGCTGGATGGGAAAGTGACATACTGTATGTATATACAGTATATATATATAGTAAAAGACGCTATATAGCGCCCGACCCGGCACAGACTACGCAGAGGCATGTGTACAAAACACACAGGCTTTTTATTTTTTCTTCAGCCGTGGGGCACGTCCTCCCCGTGTCTCACAGGCCCAACACAGTCCCAAAAGCACAAAACACAGTATACAAACCAATGCTTCACCACTCCTCGCAGGCAACCTCGTCCTCTTCCTCCCGATTCTGGCCCCTTAGTGGTGGAGGCTGGCCCGTTTTATACCCCACCCGGAAGTGTTCCAGGTGCTTGACCACCTGGTCCCAATTGCACCTCCGGGTGGGGCTGATGACTCGTCCAGCCGGGTTCTTGAGTCTTGGCAGCGCCCTAGCGGCCACCCCATCTCCTAACCAGGCTGTGGAGGAGTCCATGTCCCATGGAGCCACACGGGAGAGTAGGAAATAAACATTGGCCAGGGAGGCTGCCACCTAGCGTCCCGGGGGAGGTATTGAGCTGTCCACGGTGGCTCCCCCAGAACATATGCAGCAGGGACGTCCCTGCCAGGCATGGGACCCAGCTGTCCATCACAATATATATATATTTATATACTGTATATACTGTATGTATATATATATATATATATATATATATATATATATATATATATATATACAGTGAACCCTCATTTATCACGGTTAATCTTTATTTATAAATCGAACATTTTCGCAGTTAGAGTATAGAAAACCTGTTTACGACCTTTTAAATACGTTTTTTAACATTATTAGAGCCCTCTATAGACATGAAAAAACACCCGTTAGTCACCATTACACGCGTATTACCCAATATATTAGACAAAATAAGAGAAAATAAGACATATTAGACATTACAAATATATTATTATTGTACTGTAAAATTAATTACACACACACCGTTCTTACACACAACCACTAACCTATGAAGGCACGACCTCAGTAGGAGAGTCTTAAGGTGGTTCAATATCTTCAACAGGTGCGTCATTGCCTTCTTCCGCTGAAGCAGTACTAGGAGTAGGCAGTGGGTGTCTGGGTGCGTGGCTGAAGAACATCGTGATAGGCAGTTGCTGGCGCTGTCTTTTCATATGCGCGAGGAGGCTTTTGTAGAGTTCTATCGCTCCATCAAGCGCATTCTGGAACTGCAATGCATGCATCATTTGTGGGTCCCATTCGCCAGTCATGTCCTGTACTTCCTTAATAGTTCTCACAACTTGCGAGAGACACTGCTCCTCCTCCTCCTCCTCACTCGCAGATTTAGTCATCTCCACCAGATCCTCGTCAGTTAAGGGGTCCGATAGTGTCTCCAGCAGCTCATCCACGTCATCGCGAGTCATATCCGGGAAACCTTCTCCTGTCAGCATGTGGGCTAGCCTAACTGCCTTATCCACTGCCGAGTCGCTTATATCCTCTGGGGTGAGTCCTCTGTAGTCGTGGACAATTTCAGGCCACAACATTTTCCAGCTAGCCTTCACGGTCTCCGTCTTTATGTCCTTCAATGCAGCCTGGATGTTCTTCAGACAGGTTGCGATGGTATACTGCCGCCAGTATTCCTTCAGCAAGAAGTTATCCTCAAGATTCATGCCTTCGACGAGGTGCTGCAGGGTGTTTCGCATGTAGAGGGCTTTGAACGCGCGAATAACCATGGGCTGGATTAGCGAAGTGGTGTTGGGAGGAAGGAACTCAATCCGCACACCACCGTAGGATAGGTCTTGCGCATGACCTCCAGCATTGTCCATGAGAACACGGACATTAAACTCAAGTCCCTTCTCCGTGAGATACAGCTTGACTTGGGGGATGAAGCACTCGTGGAACCAGTCCAATGACAGCTGCTTTGTGATCCAGCCCTTGTTGTTGTGCATCCAATGCCTGGCAACTGGTTCTTGTTTTTATTCTTCAGGGCTCTAGGGTTCTTGGCTTTATAGATAAGGGCAGGCTTGAGCAAAAATCCCTCCGTATTTTTACACATAACAATAGTCACGCGATCTTTATACGCCTTGAAGCCACGGACCTTGACCTCATCCTTGAAAATGAATGTCCGGGAAGGCATTCTTTTCCAGAAAAGTCCTGTTTCGTCCATATTGAACACCTGTTCTGGATGATACTTGCCCTCCTCAAGGATTTTTTTGAACGTGTTGTTCACATAGTCCTCTGCTGCAGGCTGATCAGCAGAGGCAGCTTCTCCGTGGAGAACGACACTCTTCAGAGAATACCTCTTCTGGAACTTTTCAAACCAACCCTTGCTCACCATGAAATCCATAAACGTTGCAGAAGAGGGTCCTGGTTGAGGATCGTCCGTCGTAAAGCACTGATAGAGCTGCCTTGCCTTCTCCCGGATGACCAGCGAATCCAACGGAATGTTTTTCTTGCTGCTGTCGCTGATCCAAATGGCTAGGACAGACTCCATTTTCACAATTAACTTATTACGACTTGTCACAACGCGCTTTGCTTCCTTGTTGAAAGAGACAGTAGCCGTTTCACGGATGTTCTTTTCATCTTTACTGATGGAGTGAACAGTAGACTCATTCAAGTTGTAATGCTGGGCAACCTCCATGATTTTCTTGCCATCTCTGATCATATCCAAGAGTTTCACCTTCTCCTGGATGGTAAGCATCTTCCTCCGGCGCTTAGTTTTATTTTCAGAAGGCTTAGAAAAAGCAGCATGTTTAAGAGCCATTGTGGGGCTTAGATAAAAGTTCTCAGAAAGTGCATGGGTAGTGACGTAAGCGTGTATGAGAAAAAAATCGTGATAGAGTGAAGCCGCGAAAGTCGAAGCGTGATATAGCGAGGGATCACTGTATATATATTACATTTGTCTATTTTCTGATTATCTCATTATATTATTGACACTCACCTGGGAAATAATCAGCCTAATAAATATTTAGGTTATGTAGCACAGCAAGCATAGTAAGCACAAGTAGTAAATATTTAGTGGATTATGAGGATCATTTGATAAGTATGGTAAAAAAAAGTTAAACACAATTTGTTTTGGAAAAAAATCTCTTCAAATGTCTGTTAATTGTAAACAACGTGTCACTGCTGGCTGAAATTTGGCTTGACCTAGTTTGAAGAGTGACATTCACATGAATTCTGGTCCCATCAAATAGAAATTTACAAAGTTTATCAAATGACCCTCATATCAACATGTCAGCTCTTGGCAACCCAAATGAGTGATTTCATCATCCCTTTAGGACAGGGCCAAGTAGGTATAAATTATTCAAATGGCATAATACAGATGGCATGGGAAGGTAATATAAAATTAGAATTAAAGTATTATTTTAAAATCTAATGTGGTTCTATCTCAATATCCAAACCATGTAAAACAGGGAAAGGACATTGAGATAAAGATTTATAAGTGGTAATAATACTCTATGAAAGATCTATAAAACTGAAAATTACCTGTAAATTTAAAAAAACACCAATATGAGTTTTTTTCTTCCACTATTTAAAAGAACATAATTTTTGATCATCTACAGGGAAGCCTAATTGAGCTAACTAAAAAACTAATCATTGTCCAAGAAAATGTTTCTGACCATTTGTATGTTTTTTTATAATCCCAGAGAGTGTCTAAATCAGTGTTTCTAGAATCTAGAATAGTAGATGTTTGGAAAGATCTCTTAAAACCTATTAAAATATTCCACCCAAGTCCAGCTGTATTTTTAAAGAAGAGTTTGCAATATTTAAATCTGCAAAACATATAATTGCCTTAGGGAATGCCGTTTTACTCGGCTTTAACTCGGCTCGGCTTTGCTGTATCTGTTCTCTTGAGGTAGATGGTTAATTAAATTTAAGACAATTCTCAAGTTCTACATAAAATATAACATGGGAAACTTCAGTGTTAGACTGTACTTAATAGATAAGTGATATGATGTAAAAGAGCTCTGGGAAAAACATTAATTTGTACATTTGGATATGGAATTCCAGATCATGCTGATAAAAATGAATCTGAGAGAATCAACCCTGGTTTAGAAATCTGTAGGAACAAATCCTGGCCTTTTCTATTTGAAACAACATGTATTATAAGGGTAACATATGAACCTTCAGATTTAAAGGAAAGGATTTTGAATTAGAATTGGAATTGGATGTCCAACTATTCTGAGAATGTGTTAACTTTAAATTTGTTTGAGCAGTTTGAAAATGGTGAGGATCAGAAAGGGCTAATGCTGTAGACACAGTTTGAATGCTATTCATCACATCTCCTTTAGGCCTAATTAAATTTGAAGATTGTACCCCATATTGATTAAAAGATGAAAAGAACTGAATTTCGTCTGGACTGAGACCAGGCTGATTATCCAGATTATGTTCCTCAGTTTGTTGTTGTGTAATTGTACTATGTGGAGAAAATATTTTTATCTTGTTGACCTGAGCCACTTTAGCACATATTTACATATGATGATGATATCATTTTGAAGATGAAATGAAGCAAAATATGTGTATTATATTATACAGATAAAACTTGAATCTATATTGTTAATAATTAGACATGTGAGGACACAGTATCGTAGCGCTAGCGAGGAGCTGGCACTCTGTTCACAGATTATTCCTGCCTCGCGCTGTATTCTTGCTGGGGCCAGCATGACACTGGAAGGTTAAATGGATAGAATAATTAAAAATATCCTACGAAGATATTTCAATGTTCCTCAAAAGTTTTGAAGAATCTGCATTCTTAGTTTACAGTTGACTTTACATCTATTACAGAGCTGATTGTGTGGCGATTGGGTATTTTTTAGAAAGAAAAGGAAGGACAGGAATTGGGGGTGAGTATGTTTGAAAGAGACAGTAGTGCTACAATAAATTATGTCATCGAAGGTCATGGACAGCGCAGCAAGCATCTTGTGTGAGGCATGAACAATCTCTGGACGAAGCGCCAGCCTATCACTATCACTGCACCACTGTGTACCCATCTTTAATAAATGCTTTAAGTCCTATCATCATGAAAATGATATCAAGTATACATCTCAGTATTTAAATTATTCAGAGAGTTGTAATATCACAAATGTCATGGATCCTGTGTCCTGTTGGAGGAAGAGAAAGCCCGTTTAAGAAGCACGTAATGATTCACACACATATAGCACAGCATTTAATGTGCTACTTTAGTTACGATGGGATTTGAGAAACTAGAAAATTAAACGATTTAAATATGAAGTTTATGATGTTCTCCTTTAACGACAAAGTAAAATACGTGATTAAAATGGAAATTTTGAGATTAAAATTGAGATTTCGACCTTTTTTCCCCAATGTGTCCCTATTTTTTTTTCTTTTCTCTGTACCCTAATAAGCTTCCATATGCCTCTCAGACGGTGGGCTACGACTCGACTTTGATATCTTACAACTTCTTTTTTATTTCGGGCACTGTGCGATTTTGTGAACTTGAGCTTTCAAGTTTCTTCGACACTCTATGTTACTCGATCAACTTCCTTAATCCAACAAATAGTATGTTTTTCCCTGCCTTCACTTGGTATTCGCTGAAATTCTTCTGTTTCCCCAATGCTTTTGAGGAGTTTGAGGAGTGGCAGCAGGCGCGTGCATGTGCGTTACTTTTCACACTGACAGGATTTATGGAGCGGATGAACGTGGACATTGGTGAATGCACAGATTTATGCATCTGGAATTTTTTGTGCACGTGAACATTTCCGCTTTTGTCCATATGCCATGTTTTAGTGTGAATTCTACACACGCCGTTATGCATGAGGCCAATGGTCATCCCTGGCATAACAACATATAAGCTGTTTGGCTATCATCAGCATCCATTGAGACCTTGCACAGAAACTATTGTGTGATGACTTCATAGATGACTTTATCTTCATAAAATGTAGACATTTGCTGTTGTGATATGCAAAAATGAGGCTGAATATGCCCAAACAACATTCTGCTTTGGGGCTCAGTTTGATTAGGGGCTGCACTGCGAAGGAGTGTGATCTAAAATGGGAACAAAACCTTTTGTTCCAAACTCTGCAAGTCCCAATGCACTGTTCCTTCCTTCTACACAACACTGAAGAGGAATGTTAGCCAAAACATGACCTCAATATTCAGTGCTTGCAGCATTTCTGGTCAGATTTCAGGACCATGTACCCAGCCTCATCCAGTACTTCTGACACTGCCTCCTTCAAAGATGGCATATCCACCAGGGTTTAGGAGCTCCTTTAACTATTCCTTCCACCTCTCAGTGATATCCCCTTTTTGAGATCAATATTTACTGACCCTTGCTGACACCAACCAGGGTGAATCCCACCTGCACGTGTCAGTTGTTAAATGGTTTGCCAGAACCTCTTCAAGACCATCTGAAACTCATTCTCCATGGTTTCACCAACAACCCTGCACAGGTCTTTCTCAGTACAACAACTCTCTTGATATCTCTTGATATTCTACTGCTAATAATTAAAAATAAATAATAAATAAATAATTCAAAAAAGGCCCATTTATTTAGCTTAAATGCAGTTTCCACTAATATGATGGTTCTCAACCTGTGGGTGGGCCCCCTAGGGGGGATGAGAAGTAACAAAAAGGGGGGCAGGAAGATGTGAAAAAAAGAAAAGAAGAATCAAAAATATGAAGAAAACATCTGTTGAAACCAAAACAAATTAACTTAAACTACATTCTGATACTAGAACAATAAATATAGAGTTAGATAAATGTCGATAAAAGTTAAGTAGGTATAATAAAATATGCATCTACATTTCAAAAAAATGTTAGGGCGCGATTAAAACCGTTATGAAAACTTGGGTCGCAAATACTTAAAGGTTGAGAAATGCTGCACTAACAGACTGTAGGATGACAGGTACCAACAACCTTTTGCCACGAATCTTTGCAGCTTCCTCCACTACTTTCATCTTGCAGTCTATATGACTTTAATTCATTCTGAACAGAGACTGGTCACTCCCTGTGCACTCTCATTGTACTTTTGGATGTTTCAGGTCTTTTTGTCTTCTCCCCAAACCACATAGTGATCAGTTAACATTTCACCACATCTTTTTTCCCCAACTGTTCAGAATGTAGAGCCTCAGATCAGATCACACAATTGCAAACATGAAACAGGTCATGTCTTCCCAATCATGACCTACAATAATCTTCATTACTGCCCTCTGGAGTGTTGATGTCTTCAAGTAGGACTACTGAATCCAATATCTCTTTAAAGCGCATTTACTCAAAGTCATATTGAGGCAATCCTATTGCCTTTTAGAATCAATTCCACGCTTCTGGGGGCTTGTAAGTATCTCTATGTTCTTCTATAAGACAAATGTAGACTAGGGGAAAGAGAACAGATTCAATTGAGAAGTTCAGTTAAAGAACAAAGAGGTGAGTACATATATTTTTCAACCTGTCACATAAATTTTTCTTCCTTCCATGCCAGTGAAGTTATGTTTCAAGTCCTACAGTAGGTACCACCTTCCATCACCAAGGTCTAGAATGCCTGGTTCCTTCCCACTCTTTCCTGCTGTCTGACTGGCATCATACCAGACCCTAACCATTCACCTCCATGCAGCTTTTCTCAGGCTCAGCCTAAATGAACTTCATGGGTCAGGCAACAACCACACACTTGTCAGAGAACACTACTCCTAGGACTATTCTGGAGGGGTCATGTTATTCCTGTTCAAGGTGAGGTTATCTCTGATTTAAGTAAAATGTTTATAAGGGATAATTATTGGTTGTTCTTTGTCTAGCCTATCCCCTTATACCAATTTAGTGTGGGTAACCCAATTAGGAGGGCAGATCTCCAGACAACATATTTATAATAATTATCAGGATACACACGCCAACCACCTCCACCATGGCAAGGTTAAAATTCTAAGAGGAGTTACAGAATAAGTTAATTTTTGAAAATTATTAGTATTCCATGTTAATATTAACAGGGTACCAAAAGAGTGAAAAATGAGACAGCAACACTTTAAGAACATTTCATACATATTATAGCCACAGCAAGCAATTGTAATATACCATATATAACAACACCAGCAGATCTAGCAGGAATAGACAATGACAAAATAATTAGTCTTTAGCCTCAAGTTAAATACTGAGACTGATGTGGTATCCTTCACAGTGACTGTCAGGTCATTATGAATTTTTAGGGCTTTTAAACATTTCACTTTTTACAGAAATTTTGTTTATCCTTGAAATTTAAGACAAACTGGGATTATGGGCTATTGTCTAGGTACTTCAGCAATAACAAATAATAATAAAGTACTTTTTATATTTTATATATTAGAACGGATTTATTTTTAATTGTTCATTTTATTTTAATTGAATATTTGTTGCTATATTTTTGATTACCTGCAGAGTGAATAGAGAACAAATTGAACAGCCTGGAAAAGAGCATTAAAATAGTCAATTGTGCTCTACTTTTTATTAATGCATGAAGTAACTTTTCTGTATCCTCTACAGCAAAAAAATCAATTTAGCTTTGCCTTGTTTCCTCAGCTGGGAAAAGAAAATCTTTGATAGAAAGTTTGGGTCAGAATTAAAGTAAGATTTGACTCAAATACAAACATAAATTCTAAACAGGTATAGCAAAACTAAGGCCTGAGTCCTTGGAGTTTAGTGTTGACAGTATTGATTTACTATCTGCAAACAGATAACAGAACTTTAGTTTTGTCAAAGGCTTCTCAAAGACAGGCAGTATTTACCCACCTATTGATTTCCTTACATGAGCAGTTAACTAAGGAAATAATTGTGTTATTATTTTTATAGATACTGTAAATATAGCTGGTAGTCATCTCTACTCTCTATCTGTAACAAATATTGAGAAAGGAAAATGGGTTATATTTAAGCACTATTGAGACCCTGATTTCTTACTTAAAACTGAAAATAAAAGAATGCAGAAAGAGATTTCTGCACATATGGAGCTGCATCTACTGTATATGGAAGAATACATTTAGGTGGATTAGAAGAACATCGAAGGTTTGCAATGTGCAAATGTGAGCATGGTGATTGTCTAACGCCTTTTTACATTGAGAAGGACGTGAGATGTGCATGGTCTTTGACTCAAGTTCAGTTTCTGCCCCTACAAAAGTGATGTTGATGAATTCAAAAGTGATGGTTGCATCTTGGTTTCTATTGACCCTGCTTCAAATAAACCAGTACCATTTTGATTTTGTGGGTCAGCCAGGAATGAAAGTGAATGTTGACGACCAAGAAGCATTTACTTAACTGAAATTATTTCTTGATGGTGACGCTATCGAAATTGTTGAGACAAACCATTATGCTGAACATAGTTGGGTAAATGACCATATACCAAAACAGTTTTCCTGTTCAAAAATATCCCACTCAAAAGACATATTTTGACAGAATATATGTCACTAGCATCATCATTATTATTATTATTATTCATTTCATACTATTATTATTATTGTTTGTATCATTATTATACTTCCTACACTTCTGACTTTGTACGTTTAGTGTTTTGCACATTTTACAGCAGAAAAATGAGATTTAATAAAAATGTAATTTTCCAAGCCAAAAAAATGCAACACTTTTTACATTTTTTTTAAGAAAAAATGCAACGCTAAATAGGATAAAAAGGTGGAACAAATAGATGGGAAGGATTGAAATCAACATGCATGCACAAGCATCCTCTGGCTTTTCATTCTTTGAGTTGTTGTACAGGAGAAAACTTAAAGGGATCCTTAATTTAGTTATGATGGGAGGTGGAAAACAAGTCCCAAATCAGTCAAGGGCATGGCAAGTCATCTCCATATAGAAAATACTGTATATTTACAGTAATTACACTAATTTCTGCATACCACTTTAAAGCATAAATCAGTGTTATACTGATTATTGATTTTGTTGGCTGAACAGTAAATTCTGTAAAGTTTGACAAATGTTGATTCCATAAAATCTTTTTGGTTATTTGGAGATTATGAAATAATCAAATGCTCCAGTAGTGAAACTATGTAAGGATAATAATCTGCAAAAGGCAAATAAAATGATTAAATGAGGTATTACAGCTGTTAGTTGTCTCTGTTGGGGAGACTCAAAGAGAGGCACAGGTGCATTGTGTGTACAGGGGAATTAGGCAACAGCTACTCCATTTAATGACCCTTCAATAATAATGCTTCATCCATCCATCCATCCATCCATCCTGTTCTGCTTATCCAAGATTAGGTCAGACCGATAATAATGCTTCAAGAACTGAACAATACATTTGAAAGTGTTATAAACCTTTTTTAAGTTACTTTGTTGCGCACTTCTTGCTTGTGAATTTGTTAAGCTAAAAGCTTATTAGCTTTCTCTCCATGTTCATAGTAATGATGTCTGGATTTGTAGATTAGTTGTTCAGTTTCTTTAGTTGTCAAGAGGTTTAATTCTGAATGTAGAGCCTGCCTCCTCCTATGTAGAGTCTTGCTTGGTAGTCTGGCATGTTCTTCATCTATTTTAGTAATTTCGCTTTTTATCTCTGCTACTTTCTTGGCTTCGGATTTATTTCTGTGGGAAAGATATGAGATAATCTGTCCTCTTAAGAAGGCCTTAAGAGTTTCCCAGAGTATTCCTGCAGAGATCTCAGGTGATGTATTTGTCTCTAGAATTTGATTTGTTTGGATATAAATTCCATACATTTCTCGTCAGCTAATAGAAGCGGGTTGAGGCCATCTGCGGGGTGAGTGTATGGGGCTTAGTAATTTTAGCTCCGAGATCATAGGTGCATGGTCAGAAATAACAATAGCATCGTATTTGCAAGATTTAATTCTAGGCAAGAAGTTATTGTCTATAAAGAAGTAATCAATCCTTGAGTAGCAATGATGTACTGGTGAGTAGAAAGAATATGTTCTTGAATTTGGGTTTAAAAACCTCCAGGGATCTGATAAGTTGTGATCAGTTATAAACTTTGTAATTATCTTTGCGGTGTTAGATGCTGTTCCCCCTATCGAGGAAGTCCTATCTAAAAGTGGATTTAAACACAATTAAAGTCCCCAGCCATTATAACTTTATGAGTGTTCAGATTGGGAATGGATGCAAATAAATTTTGTATAAATTCCTTATCATCAACATTAGGTGCATAAACATTTATCAAAATCATTTTACAGTTAGATAAGTCTCCCATGACCATTACATATCTCCCTTCAGGATCCAATACTACATCTGATGCTACAAATGGTACTGTTCTATGTATGAGAATTCCCACACCTCTAGTTTTCTTTGTAAAACTAGAATGGAACATTTGGCCAGTCCAGTCTTTTTGCAGCCGGAACTGATCCTTGCTTAGTAAGTGGGTCTCCTGTAAAAATACTATTTTAGCATTTAGACCTGTTAGGTGAGAGAGTACTTTCTTTCTCTTTAATTCGTGATTCAGGCCTTTAACATTCCAGCTTACGAAGTTAACTGTCCCATCATGGAGACACTGATTCTGAGTTTTTGATGTCATTTTATAGTCTTAACTGGAAGTTCTATTTCCCCAAGAGTTGTTGCCATGCAGCTTATTATTACGTTGGTAGTTATAATTATAAAGATTAAGAGGATAGATTAGGTATAGATCAAGCCTGCTCTCTTTCTCTCCCCCCCTTAACCCCCCACCCTCCCTTTTTGCCTCCCCAAGTGAGGCTAAAACCCACTTCACACAGTCCCAGTCCTCTGACATACCCAGAGACAGAGCATCCAAAGCAAAACAAGCCCCAATGCAGCGCGTTTTAGGGTTAAAAGATAGAGATATCTATTACCAATATAGTCTTAAAAAAAAAAATTTTGCACTTAAAATATATATATAGTCTTCAGCAATTTTAGTGCATTAAGATGATACACCCAGATAATAAACCTGGGTGATGGTGTTAAAAATGTGTCCAGAATAAGCATAACAAGTCTTAATGCAGTAATAGCAATAACAATAAACCAAGGGTATGATATTGAACAGTCTCATTTAGGGTAGAGATGAAATAATTAGAAAAAAAAAGAAAAAAAAAAAAATAATTAAGCACAATAAAACATAAACAGACAGTGCCCTAGTAATACTAAGTAATAATGAGAATATATGAGAATATATGCTGATAAAAACCCGTACTTTAAAACGAACAGATCAGACAGTAGATTATTAATCCTTGCTTTATCATTAGCCATGACTCACTATTATGTATCAGAATAGTTCCGGGATCAGCTTTCTTAATTCCTTTTCTGCTTCTTCCTTGCTAGCGAAGACATAGAATTGACCCTGCCATTCCACTTTCAGTTTTGCAGGATACAAGAGGCTGTATTTGACGCTGGCTTGCCGTAACCGCTGTTTAATGTTGTAGAAGGCTGCACGTTTAGTAGCTGTTGCTGGAGAGAAGTCAGGGAAGATACGAATGTGGTTATTTTCATATATAATATCTTCCTTGTTTCTGAGGAGTGCCATCACCTCTAGCTTAAATGATAATCATTCAAAACGAACTATAAAAGATTTGGGTCTGGGTCTAGCGGTGTTTGATCCGCGTACGTGGTAAGCCGCTGCTATCTCAGATTCTGCTTTAAAGTCGTCCCCGATTATTTTAGAAAAAAGTTCAGCTGCGAATTTCACAGGGTTTGAACTTTCTCGATTCTCAGGCAGACCTTCAATTCTGACATTATACCTTCTACTTCCATCTTCCAAAGCAGCCAGTCTGTCTCCGAGTTTTTTGCATTTGGAGCTGACATTTTCTGCTTTTTCTTCAGCACTGGTGGTTAAATTTTTAGCTATTTCAATCCTAGTCGTGAATGTCTCCTTGAGATCCTCTAATTGATCAGTAGGCATTTCAATTTTACCCAGCACCTGTCACATTTCCACTTGCATTTCTTGTCGCAGCCTTTCATTTGCCTGTTGCAGCATCAGCCACTGTGTTTCATTTGCTTGTTGCAACTCCTGTTTCAATTCCAGCAACTCCTGTTTCAATTCCTGTCTCAGTCTCTCATTTGCCTTTGCCCTTGTTTTCTCATTTGCCTTCTCGGTTTTCTTTATATCTTGTATGAGCTCAGCGAACATCACCTGCAGTTTAGACATTTCAATTGTGCTTTCTTGTACCGTAGGTGAAGCGTCAGGCTCTATTGTAGCCGGTGCCCATGCTATTCCCGGCTCGCGTGGAGTAATTGAGATCGCGGACTGTAAGGCCTTTTCCAGTTTCAGGTGTTCTTCTCCGATTGGCGAGGTATCGCGATCTGCACTTACGATCGTACATTTGCTTCCCTTTTCACTCTCAGCCGGCGACGATGTAGCAGACCATGGTCGAGAGGAGTCTGTACTTTTACCGATCTGATCCAGGTCTCTCTTTGAAAGGCCGTATCTTGAGCTAGGGCTTGCTGATCTTAGCTTGGGTGCAGCTTTAGTTTTCGATTCTTTCGGACCCCCTTTCTTGTTGGCCATGTTTATATATGCTTACATATATACTGTAGCAGTCTCCTTGGGTTGAATAGATACAGGATATCTCAGGATAGTAAGCAAATAATATGAAAAATAACACCGCTGCTAGCGGAGCTCCAATTCAGACTTCCATCTCTCGCATCGGACAAGACCAACTACAATTTGTATTTATTATTTGTAATCTTTCACTATTTTGTTTTAATGTTCTTTTAATAATGTCACATGGACAACATTTTGTGGTTGTCAGCCATGTTCTTTAAAAGTAAGCATTTAATTATAAAAGATAGCAAACCAGAGGACTCAGTATTCAAGCTTTTGGATAGTGTAAACAATATATTTACTTGTTGGTGGTGTATGTAGTTCCACATATCTACGTTAGTTTTGGTTAAGCCTGCAAAATTGATTTTTGGATTTTATTTTGGTCCCTGGCACTCTTTTTGAGCTTTTGGCTAATGACCTTTGCCTGTTTTATGACTATTCTTTCTCCTTGCTCCAAAAATGCCTTTGCTTCAAATCTTGATCCAATTCTGGTCCAAGCCTGGACTTTTAACTAGCAGAGTTTCCTCTTAGGCAGAATAAAAAGAAATCTTGGGTTTTATTATGATTTAAAAATGGCAACTCCAGAGAACTAATGGTCATTAAAGTTTAAAGAATAGGAAATGAATGACTTTCTTTAGAGGCAAAAGTATAAGAATTGTCAATAGTCAGCTGGGTGTCAGAGCACACATTAAATTAGACAAACTGAGCACCAATGTTCCTAACAAAGTGAAATTTCAATGCATAAAGATCAAAGGATCAGACTATTTTCCTTTCCATCTCTACACAAATGTGATGTTTTCTTTAATGGTTTCAAAGCTTAATCAAGTTTGCAATGCACGTAATTTGCTACATGATGATATGCCAAACATTGTAATCATTAACATGACTGCTTCCAAGGAATTACTGTATGCTAAAAATGGTGGCATCGACAAAGAAAATAATTTAAAATATGTCAGAACAGTGTCACCAAAATAAAAATTGAAAATAAATAACAATAACAACAATTTATTTCTTGTATAGCCTAAAATCACACAAGGAATGCCTCAAAGTGCTTTAACAGGCCCTGTTTTTTGACAGCACCCAATCCTTGACTCCAAAAGAAGACAAGAAAATACTCCCAATTGCAGCAGAATTTCTGACTCTCAGTTCCCGAGTCCTCTATTGCAAGTTAAGCCAAAGCCACAGAAGCTAGTATATATAGTGTGAACAGGCCACTTCAAGATAATTCAAGGCTTACTTTACAAAAAGCCAGGTCAACATCAATAATGGGAGCTCCTAGCGACAGAACATTCTGTATGGCACCAGATAATTTATTAGATGGGTTTTTATTTTAAGACTGACTGGCTCACTGATGAGATAAACAAAGGAAGTAGATGGAGTAGAAGGGAGTAGAAAGAAGATTAGCAGAAGTTTATTCTAAATGGAGCTTCTTGCTCTTACAGTACTGTACTAAGGTGTATTGCTTAAGAATTAGACCTGATGTAAATCCTTAATGGGTGTCGGTATCATTTTGAGAGACCACATAGACAGAATATCTGATGTCACAAAAAGACTCCAGACAGTCAAAAAACGTTTGGGGCAGCCACCTGTATATTAAGATCCTGGCTGCAAAAGGTTGAAAATGATTGAGTAGTTTACAAGACTGAGTCCAAAACAGAACTGAATACGTGGAGGTAAGATGACGGTTTTAAGGGCTGTTGAAGGAAATGATGTCATCCATGCTGGAACCGGAACTGACGTCATCAGAAGCCCCAGAACTGACATCATCAGAGGCGCCGGAACTTGGCAGGATTTCCCGGGAATGGTCTGCAAGGAACTGAGAGAGACACTCAGCACACTTTGCCACCCCCTGGTCTGATGTAGTATTACACTTACTCAAGCCCTTTAGCTGCCTCCTAATCGCACGTGTGTGACACTGTATAACTTACATTATACAGAAATTAACCACATGTAAAGTAGTAGAAAAAAACAAAGATTTATTTAATAATAACCTGGGATATCTATATGAGGGCTGACATACAGGACAGTTCCAGAAAATATACAACCAGCTAAGAATCATAATCTGATTTACAGTTTTCAACAGTATATATTTGGTACTTGAATTTGTCTTAGCACTTTTGGGACTGTTCAGCACAATGTCATGATTTTTTTTCTTTTTAAAATATCTTGGCTTTATACTTTTTCAAATATATTTTGGGCTTTTAGGTTTTGACATGTGCTTATTCTAATTCTGCTTTCTCCACAGGGTTACTGGGCACCCCCTTAGAGATAGGGTGAGAAGCATCTGGGAGAGGTTTAGAGTAGAGCTGCTGTGTTATTGTGATATTTCTCTCTACTTACCCTTTTACCTCTTTTCTTTAAGATAAGTTTGTTACCGGGTTGGTCTACTGTTGCACTTTGAGATTAACACACACATACATAGATATATGCATACACACAGACCCTAACCACAAAAGTACAATATGAAAGATGAATACACCTTGTGACAGATAGGGGGCGCTGTTGTCCCCCTGAACCTTCAGACCAGACCCCAGACACCAGATAAAAGTCCAATAATTATTTTTATTAGGACAATACAGTGCACAAAGCACCCTCCACTCCACAATACTCATAAACAAACACCAATAACAATCAATAATCAATAATCCTCCACTCCCAGGCACATTGTTACCTTCCTCCCAACTCAGCTCATCCGTCTGGGATCTCCCACAGTCCTTTATAGTCTGTGACACAGAAGTGTTTCTGATCCCTCAGTCCATGTGATTATCCAGCACTTCTGGGTCAGGTGAAAACTCCTTTTCTTCAACCTGAAAGTACATCATTTCTTTTGTCCACGTGACTGGGACATACTTCCAAGTAATTACAAGTAATCCTTGTTCCTCCCTGCAGCGTCCTCTAGTGGCCCCCATGGTATCCAGCAGGGTTGTTGATTCCCTGCTGGCATTCAGGGCACCTCCATGCTGCAGGGAGGGCTCCATCTGGCAGCCTGGGGGTATTGACCGGGATGAATGGCTGGCCATATACCACAACCTGTACGTTATTCCCTAGTACTTTAACACACACAAGTACCATATGAATAACACACACACAGTCCGCATTCCCTAGTACTCTTATCATAGGCACGAACAACATGCGATATATCTCTCCTAAATATTAAATTTGGTCTCCAAGAATATATTTAAACATACAAAAACTCTACATCCCTGGCTATAGGCCATTTATCAACCAGTAAATGTTTTACTTTAATGCACTGTTCATTATTGGATGGAGTTCTTCGTCCACAGCTTTACAGATCAGAACATATGGCACTTCCTCAGTGCCCCAGGTGCTCAAAGCAATAATACCAGTAGAGAAAATCATAAAAGAAAATGTGGATAGCAACGTCTGGATATATACACTCACCTAAAGGATTATTAGGAACACCTGTTCAATTTCTCATTAATGCAATTATCTAATCAACCAATCACATGGCAGTTGCTTCAATGTATTTAGGGGTGTGGTCCTGGTCAAGACAATCTCCTGAACTCCAAACTGAATGTCAGAATGGAAAAGAAAGGTGATTTAAGCAATTTTCAGCGTAGCATGGTTGTTGGTGCCAGACGGGCCGGTCTGAGTATTTCACAGTCTGCTCAGTTACTGGGATTTTCACGCACAACCATTTCTAGGGTTTGCAAAGAATGGTGTGAAAAGGGAAAAACTTCCATTATGCGGCAGTCCTGTGGGCGAAAATGCCTTGTTGATGCCAGAGGTCAGAGGAGAATGGGCCGACTGATTCAAGCTGCTAGAAGAGCAACTTTGACTGAAATAACCACTCGTTACAAGCGAGGTATGCAGCAAAGCATTTGTGAAGCCACAACACGCACAACCTTGAGGCGGATGGGCTACAACAGCAGAAGACCCCACCGGGTACCACTCATCTCCACTACAAATAGGAAAAAGAGGCTACAATTTGCACGAGCTCACCAAAATTGGACAGTTGAAGACTGGAAAAATGTTGCCTGGTCTGATGAGTCTCGATTTCTGTTGAGACATTCAAATGGTAGAGTCAGAATTTGGCATAAACAGAATGAGAACATGGATCCATCTTGCCTTGTTACCACTGTGCAGGCTGGTGGTGGTGGTGTAATGGTGTGGGGGATGTTTTCTTGGCACACTTTAGGCCCCTTAGTGCCAATTGGGCATCGTTTAAATGCCACGGGCTACCTGAGCATTGTTTCTGACCATGTCCATCCCTTCATGACCACCATGTACCCATCCTCTGATGGCTGCTTCCAGCAGGATAATGCACCATGTCACAAAGCTCGAATCATTTCAAATTGGTTTCTTGAACATGACAATGAGTTCACTGTACTAAAATGGCCCCACAGTCACCAGATCTCAACCCAATAGAGCATCTTTGGGATGTGGTGGAACGGGAGCTTCGTGCCCTGGATGTGCATCCCACAAATCTCCATCGACTGCAAGATGCTATCCTATCAATATGGGCCAACATTTCTAAAGAATGCTTTCAGCACCTTGTTGAATCAATGCCACGTAGAATTAAGGCAGTTCTGAAGGCGAAAGGGGGTCAAACATGTATGGTGTTCCTAATAATCCTTTAGGTGAGTGTATAGTCTTTAGAAAAAGCTTACAAAAAGTTAAAGATATCAAGGGTGAATGTACTAGGCGGCTTGTGATCTAGTACTCGAAGTTGTTCATGAGATGCTTTGCCGGCAATCAGATTTATTTTAAAATGTTGAGTTTTGCAAGATGTGATTGCTACATGAACCTGATTGGCTAGCTGTCAATATGATGAATGAGTTTGCTCACACTCTTTCATCAACTTGAGTATGTCTGTTTCCCAAACAATAAAGTTTTTGATGTTACTTAGTACCTTGTGGCATGTCTTCCTTTCCCAGACTGTAAACCAATTTAGCAATTTGTTGTTTCAGATGTTTATCCTTTCTCAAGTTATAAAGTAATCGATAGCCCGAGGCATTGGCATGTCTTCCTTTTTTTGTTTTGTTTGAACAACTGTTTTAAAAGTAAAGTACAATTCGTGAAAACTGCCCATGCAAGTGTCCTGTATTTAAATTCATCTTGTTTTGTCTTGAGCAAAATATAATGAAAAAATAGTTAAAATCTGCACACCACAACAGTTGCTAAACTTCCTCATCGAGAGGAGCCAATTGAGGTGGTTAGGATAGCTGATACGGATGCCTCCTGGATGCTTCCCTATGGAGGTTTTATGATCATGATCAGCTGGCCTGGGAACAACATAGGATCCCACAGTATAAGTTGCCAGCTATAGTTGGGGAAAAGAATGTATAAGCCTCATTGCTAAGAGTGTTCCACCCGCGACCCAGCCTCAGATAAGCAGAACAAAATGAGTGAATGAATGAATGAATCTGATTCTGCACAAAATGTATCTAAAATATATTTAATGATGTTTATTTTCATCCATTTTTCAACACAATTTTGTGGTGTGATCATTACAGTGTCTCTATGGTAACGGTTGGAATAAGCAGTTTGTGATGTCAGCAGCAGGGGGGTATAAAATGTCTCCACTACACCCTTCTCAGAAATTTGCATAAAAATATGTAAATGCATGCTGTGCTTTGCTTATTCATCTTTTGTCTCAGTTTACAGACCTTTTTGGTTACTGATTTAGGCTTTACTAAAAGATAGCACTGACTTTTTGGTTATTATTACTGTACTTCTCTTGCTTTCTTGATCCTTATTTATTGTGGTCAAGTGAGGAAAATCCCTGCTTACTTCAAGCTGAAAATCCAGCAAAAAGTACAAGTGTTCAGTGGCATATAAAATAAAAGGTAGCCAATTATGCGCTTCAAAGTTTAGTTCCATCAGGAAGGTCAGTTGCGTAGGAGATCCGTCCTGTTCTATGCTCCACTCCATTGACCCCATGATTTATAGGTGGGAAACCAGAAGGGGCGGAGTTAGGTGGCCTCATTAATTGTATTCTGGGGAGGATGTGATTAGCGCCAGCACGCCCTCTTGGCCTGTGGTGGTATCACATACCTTATAGGATCCCTGATGGTGATCCACAGACATTTACAGTGGAACCTAATGTAATTTCCCCCATAAGATTGTATGTAAATACAATTAATCCATTCCAGACCATATGAACTGTATGTAAATATATTTTTTAAAAGATTTTTAAGCACAAAAAGTGTTAATTATACCATAGAATGCATAGTGTAATAGTAAACTAAATGTAAAAACATTGAATAACACTGAAAAAACCTTGAACAGAGAAAACAAACATTGCAAGAGTTCACGCTACAGCCTTATGAACCACTCACTGTAAACACTTTTTTTTTTAACGAGTTTTAAGCACAGGGAAAAAAATGAACATTTGAAAAATCCTTAATAGTAACAAAAACTAACCATAAACAACCAAGAAAACTAACCTTGAATGAGTCGAGTTCTGGCATGAAGGAAGTGAGCAGGAAGCTGGGTGGAGAGGAGATTATATTTTTGAGGTAAAGTCCTTCTGTGCAATGCACGTCTTACCGAGAACAATGTACTGTACAGGGAGACACTGAACATGGGCGTAAATCACCGGCGCGTACGAACCGGAAGGGAAACAAAATAGAGCACAAAGAGTTCACAGTGAATGCATAGGGAGAGACTGAACACGTGCGGAAATCATCAGTGCGTACGAACCGGAAGGGAAACTGGTTTGTTTGTCACCCAAGTGTGTGGTCGTGAACAGATGCAAAAGTTTGGTGAACTTTTTGGTCGTAACCTGATTTGTACGTGTTCCGAGACGTTCGTGACCCGAGGTTCCACTGTATGCATAACATTATAAAAAAAATCTTTTTTCCTTTTTCTAAAGGTATAAACCACAAAATATCACCCAAGTGTGAAAGAGCATTAGCATTACAGATAAAGTTATATTAAGCAATTTATGCAAGATATGGAGCCAGAAGAACACATTTTTGCAGTATGGGCAAGAGGACGAAAAAAACTGCACTGGTAGACACTATGTGGCTTAAAGGGTTTGTTATTTTTATTTCTACTAATTATAATTTGATATCTCCCTTTGTTTATGAAAGTCCGGCTAAAATCTTTATTTTCACACTTTGGCTTCATTGATGTTGTTTTGGGTTCAAATCATGGCTGTATGAGGCTAACATGGCCATACATATTAGATGAGTTCTAAATTGGACCCATATGAGTAAGTGTGAGTGTGTAAGTAAATGATTGGTGTCTATCTAGGACAGGTTCTTGCAGTGTGCCAGATGCTGCTTGATAGACTCCGACCCCCACAATTCTAGATCGGTAAAGAAAGGTTCAGAAAATGGATGGGCAAATAGTTGTTACGAAAACATCACTTATTTAAAGTCAAAATGTGACTGCATGCAATAGAGGCCTGCTACACAATGCAGTCATAGGCATTTGCCATGTCTTCTTGCTTAGAAGTCACAGCTCTATCTGCAACTTCATTATTTTTTCATGTAAGCCTATATAATACTTCAATCATCTCTCAGTCTAAGTTTAAAAAATGAACTTGACGTGAACCGCTCCATCTGTCAAAGAGAAAAGCTGTCTTCAACACTCTCACAAAGTCCATTGCAAAATGTGCCGCCTAGGGAAAATTTTATTCCTAAAGGGAATAATTTCTGAGTAACGACCACTAACCTAACACAGCCCCTAAAGTAAAAAAAAATAATAATAATAATTCAGAAGTCAGATAAAAAAGGAAAAGATCCCAAGAAGAAAAAGTTGGTGAAGCAAAATTTAAAAATAGCAAATAGAAAAAGAAAATCACAATTGTGAAAGTGCAGCTCAATTACAATGCCACTGTATAATCCAAAAATTTGTGTGTGTATGCGTGTTTTTTTTTTTTTTCATTTTCCCCAAGATCAAACAGAAGCTACTTCACATAATACCTTGAATTTAATTCTGTAAAATTTGCATTCTGTATATGAGTAGCTGGAGGGTGCTATAAGCATTTTGATCATCTGTGTCTGATCATTTTTCTGTATGCTTTGTTTACTCAGGTAGGCTGTTACACCTGAGGAGAGAATATGATTATTGGTTTGCTGTTTATAACAACTCCAGTTTCTTTTTTATTTCTTCTACAGAAAACAAAGCATACTGTATATAGAGCTGATAACAGAAGTGAAATATTTCAACTAGAAAGTAAATCTCAGGGCATAATAGTTTGAGGTATGTCACATAGTAAACAGCCAGCTGAACAGTTAGCTAGGCTGATCCAGTTTAGCTTTCTAAAATATCGTTTGGATGGTTAATAGCTATACTGTAGTCTATTGCATTGATGCCTGAAGTAGTATTTTTCTTTATTTTTGGCCCTGCTAACTGTCCTAAATAAGATCTCTTTTGGCTTTTTAACTGATGTGGTTAAAATATAAAATTAGTCTCTCTTTATTTTTCAGATAAAGTATCATCAGTTTCATTCGTAGAAAATACCAGACAGCCTGACAGCATGTCTCATTGCTGTAATTGATTTTTTATTAGGGGCCATAGTTGCAGTTGACACATTTTTTGTGAATGTACTGTACTAGCCGTCATGTGTAGAACCAATTATCCATTCATTTCACGCTCAGTTGCAGGCGGCAGGAAGCCTCTCAGTTGATTAGTGCTAGAACCAAGTGTGCCAGAGTGTGACTACACAGCATAGTTCATTTATAATTTGCATGCAGCAAAAGAACTGTTTGCTACTAAGCATTGCTGTGTTTCAATTGTCATTTTATTGACGACTGCAGTAGGGTGCTGCTTGACATTGCATTATTCATCTAAATTTGGTATATGTACTACCCCAGTTTGGGCTTCAACAATTTTCAGTTTATTTATTTTTTTACTTAACTTAAACACATTTGCTAATTCATGAGGATTTTTAAAATTACCATTTTTGTGCGGCCCTGTAGTTAAAGGTTGTGTTACTACTGACATACATCATTCTGATGGACTCACTGCACTTAGAAAATGGATGAATGGACTGACAGATAGAGAGGAAAGTATAAATTTGTCAACTTAATATGTGAGTTGTGAATCTAATAAATATATCTAAAAAGTCAAGGTTATTTTCATGTGTATATAGTACAAGGAAATTCTTATTTGAATGCCTCCTCTGAATAGCTGACAATAATAAAATGCAACAATAATTAAATAAATCAAAAATAGCATGCAACATATATATACATTTATTTACAGCATGTATTTCCAAGTAATATATTGGAGTATCAGTGTTGAGTGCTAAATTGGATCCTTTTTGCTCTTTACTTTGCTCTTTTAAGTGGCTTGCTATCATTAAAAGGACTGCACGCTTTTGCAGTACTAGATGTAATTTTGTTTGTGACAATGCAGGCTTGTCAATTTTATAGCATCACCTTACCTGCTGGCTCTGAATCTGCCTGTTTGCACAATGGAATGTTAGCTTATAGTGGTGGTGACTCATTCCTGCCTGATGAAGTTGTAAGAGCCATTACTACTGTATATGATATATACAGTGGTGTGAAAAACTATTTGCCCCCTTCCTGATTTCTTATTCTTTTGCATGTTTGTCACACAAAATGTTTCTGATCATCAAACACATTTAACCATTAGTCAAATATAACACAAGTAAACACAAAATGCAGTTTTTAAATGATGTTTTTTATTATTTAGGGAGAAAAAAAATCCAAACCTACATGGCCCTGTGTGAAAAGTAATTGCCCCTTGTTAAAAATAACCTAACTGTGGTGTATCACACCTGAGTTCAATTTCCGTAGCCACCCCCAGGCCTGATTACTGCCACACCTGTTTCAATCAAGAAATCACTTAAATAGGAGCTGCCTGACACAGAGAAGTAGACCAAAAGCACCTCAAAAGCTAGACATCATGCCAAGATCCAAAGAAATTCAGGAACAAATGAGAACAGAAGTAATTGAGATCTATCAGTCTGGTAAAGGTTATAAAGCCATTTCTAAAGCTTTGGGACTCCAGTGAACCACAGTGAGAGCCATTATCCACAAATGGCAAAAACATGGAACAGTGGTGAACCTTCCCAGGAGTGGCCGGCCGACCAAAATTACCCCAAGAGCACAGAGACGACTCATCCGAGAGGTCACAAAAGACCCCAGGACAACGTCTAAAGAACTGCAGGGCTCACTTGCCTCAATTAAGGTCAGTGTTCATGACTCCACCATAAGAAAGAGACTGGGCAAAAACGGCCTGCATGGCAGATTTCCAAGACGCAAACCACTGTTAAGCAAAAGAACATTAGGGCTCGTCTCAATTTTGCTAAGAAACATCTCAATGATTGCCAAGACTTTTGGGAAAATACCTTGTGGACTGATGAGACAAAAGTTGAACTTTTTGGAAGGCAAATGTCCCGTTACATCTGGCGTAAAAGGAACACAGCATTTCAGAAAAAGAACATCATACCAACAGTAAAATATGGTGGTGGTAGTGTGATGGTCTAGGGTTGTTTTGCTGCTTCAGGACCTGGAAGGCTTGCTGTGATAGATGGAACCATGAATTCTACTGTCTACCAAAAAATCCTGAAGGAGAATGTCCGACCATCTGTTTGTCAACTCAAGCTGAAGCGATCTTGGGTGCTGCAACAGGACAATGACCCAAAACACACCAGCAAATCCACCTCTGAATGGCTGAAGAAAAACAAAATGAAGACTTTGGAGTGGCCTAGTCAAAGTCCTGACCTGAATCCAATTGAGATGCTATGGCATGACCTTAAAAAGGCGGTTCATGCTAGAAAACCCTCAAATAAAGCTGAATTACAACAATTCTGCAAAGATGAGTGAGCCAAAATTCCTCCAGAGCTGTAAAGACTCATTGCAAGTTATCGCAAACGCTTGATTGCAGTTATTGCTGCTAAGGGTGGCCCAACCAGTTATTAGGTTCAGGGGGCAATTACTTCTTCACACAGGGCCATGTAGGTTTGGATTTTTTCTCCCTAAATAATAAAAACCATCATTTAAAAACTGCATTTTGTGTTTACTTGTGTTATATTTGACTAATGGTTAAATGTGTTGATCAGAAACATTTTGTGTGACAAACATGCAAAAGAATAAGAAATCTGGAAGGGGGCAAATAGTTTTTCACACCACTGTATATACAGTATATACTCGGGGGCTCTGCCCATTGCTCGCTTCACTCGCCAATCCTTGTGTTTGGTTAATCGAATATTTCTTTGGAATTGTTACTTTTTCTTTACAGCTGCATTTTGATTCCGTTTTTGGAGACACATTGTAACAACGCAACATATAACTGCCCATTAGTGATTATTGTTTCTGTTTCTCTAATAAATAATCCGACTTTTTCTAATGTCTGTCCCAGTGATTTGTTAATTGTCATAGCAAAAGCTATTCTCACTGGAAACTGTAAACATTTTAATACGAATGGCAAATCAAGATCTCCTTTGGTGTCTAATGTTATTTGCAGAATATATACTACATTACCTTTCTTGTTTCCTGTTATTATTTGCATCGCTTCTCTGTGATCATCAATATACACCTGACCGAATTGTGTTTTCTTTGAAATTAAACTTGTTGTTGCTTTAACTGTTGCAGGACCACAGATTCTCATAGCATATAGTCCATTATTGTGTAAATCTACGTTTTGTGCATTGAATGATGCAAAGGCGAAAAGACTTTGTTTTCTGCCCTTTGCCTTTAATTTCTGACCCTGCTTTGTCCTGCTATTTTTTCAATTACACCTGGTCCTGATGATTAATTTCCATTTGTTTGTGCTAATGCAATCTATACTATCTTTTTTTTGATATTGTAGCAACTGAAGTAATAAAGTGTCACAAAAGTTTTACTTGAAAAATCTCCAACTTCGTAACCCCAAACACAACTTTCTAGCACCCTCTCCAACCCCTCATCCCCCGGGTCTCGCCCCCCCTTACCGCATCAATTAGTACCCCGCTATCAGTCTTCCGTGCTGTACTCCGCCCTCCCTCAATTGGACCTAACAGTCATTTAAAACAAAAACGGCTTCAACTTGGCTGGGACGCTACAATATTTTCGAATTTTACTGCTCTCATATTCTTTACCTTTCTCTGCATGTGTATCGCGCCATCATTTGTTTGGGCCTTTCAAATTCCACTGCTTTCATAATCTCTTATCTGCCTTTTTTTCTTTCCAACGGTTTTGGGTCTCTTTTCTCCACGCTGCTCTTTCTTCTTTGCTTAGTCGTTGACGTTTCATCGAGAACGTAATGTCCTTATACTCTTTATATGTGCTGAGAATACCGGATCTGTTGGTGCTTCGTGCCTTTACATGACTGGGTGTTTTGCTGGTCGTGCTCTTATTTGATATTGTTTGCATCTCGCGGGTATTTTAAGTGTCTTCCGAGAACTTCCTAGAAGATCACATCTTGTCGACCTGCTTTTCCTTTCCAGGATATTTTTTAATAATTATTAAATATAATTATAGAGAGATAGTCATGAATGCATGCATGCATGCCTGATGGTTGCCTTTGGGGTTCCAAACAGGTATGTGAAACCACCCTGGGCCATGAGGAGGCACTGCTACTAACATGTTTGTCTGTTCTTCCCTCCACAGCCCTGAGAAGATGGCCTCAGAAGGTCCGTAGCTCCGCCCCTTTCGGCTCCACTACTAAAAAAAGAGTTGGAAGGGTCAGACTTGCTTGACTAGAGGTTGAGACGGAAGTCTAGAACAGCTCCTGTATAGCCTTACAAATATTTACTTGTTGGAGTTGCTTTGGTTAAATTTCTCATTCATTTGCAGTCTAGGAGTGCCATCTAGTGAACATTGATGTTATTTCACACCTTGGAAGATATATATATATATATATATATATATATATATATATAGTATATATATATTTATAGTCATGCACGTATGCATAAGAGTCTGCTTAAGAGCTTTAATGATTATAATTAACTATCATTCCAGGAGTTGGCCTAATGCTTTTACTCTTCCTCCATGTCTCTTCTGGAGTACTCTATAAAGCTTTGATCCCTGGGATACATAAAAGACATAGCATCTGCCTGTCCCTAACTATGATCTTGCTTATTATACTCAGCACCTTAGTCACATTATGTTTTAACTTTATTCTTGAATTTACAACAACCACTAATGACTGACTTTAATACTACTTCTTGCTCACACACTGGGACATCCATGCTGCCCAGCAGTGCTTCCTACATACAGTATGCTGACCACCCATCCCAACACTTCAGGGTTGATTTCTGGTAGAAAACAAGCCCTAAGGTCACAGAGCATACAGACAATGTAAGAAGCATCACTGGATGATTGAGACAAATGCATTACGTAAGTGATTTGAGTAAACACAGAGATGAAAGCCATAACACAGAGTCAGTGCCAGATCTAGCTGTTTTGCTATCGTAGACAAAAAGTGAAAATGTCACACCCAAAAGCATGAAGTGTTGAAGGCAATTTCTACACATACTGTATTGTTGCAGATCAAAGAGTGGTTTCCCCTGGGGTTTCGTGCAAGTCATACACAGACATAAAAAAATTTCAGTGGCCCGCTGGAGTTTAATGTAAGTAGTACATAAATCTTAGATCACAGGGCAGGGTAGATTTGAGGAGTGGGTGGTACCTGGGCGCCAAAACTCACCCAAAGCCATCCTCTCTCACTAGCAATGGCTACATCAAATATAGTTGACAGAATGCCACTCCCGAAAACCAGGCTACCCTAGGTCACTACCTAGTTTGCTTATATGGTGCTTATATAGCAGAGACAGGTCCTGAACAGAGAAAGATAAAGTAAAATGCATTTTATGTACATGGCAAAGTGTATTCAGGAACAGACAGAAGGCGAAAATGCTAAGCAAGGGCAAATCTAGAAAGACAGGTAAAAAATGAAAAAGATTTCTATAAACAAAATTTGAAGTTATATGTAGAACATAATCCATCCATCCATCCATTTTCCAACCTGCTGAATCCGAATACAGGGTCACGGGGGTCTGCTGGGGCCAATCCCAGCCAACACAGGGCACAAGGCAGGAACCAATCCTGGGCAGGGTGCCAACCCACCGCAGGTAGAACATAATATAAAAAATAAATCAGAAACAAAGAGTTTTAATAAGTCTGTAAGTTGTAATGCTAGAGCACCTAATTCTATGATTGCTGCATGAAAGAGGTGGAACAATGCTGAAGAGTGGCAATGTGAACTTCAACATTTTCGCTCTAGTAGTACACAAACATACTAATCATTTCTAGCAAGAAACCTTTGCTTTTATGACAGGCTGATACTCTGGGGATTTTTCACTTCAGTGTGTGCATTTTGTTTCAACTGCAGTCATTCATCTTTAACCTTTTCAGCACCTAGTCTTGGTCTTTAACTCATATGAATGACATAGGGGCTTCAAAAGTACCTCTGCCTGGGAATCTCAAATTACTACATCTACCTCTAAGTAAATACAAAATTAAAAGTCAAACTAAATTCACAACTAAGACAAAATCAAATGCAACCAGAAGTGTTAATCTGATATACAGCTGATGGCCACACCTACCATGGGATAGCAGAAATATCCACCCATCCATTTACTTTCAATCCATTCTTAGACCTGTAAGGTAGTTGAAATATGCCATCTTTATCTATTTAGTATTGTCTCCACAAAGCAGACAATTTCTTTATTTATTTACAAGTAGTTGGCACTGTTTTCAAGAAATGTTTCCAACATGCAACAACATAGTAAAATCAGGATACAATTGTAAGAGAACATATGTGTTCCCTTTGGAAAAATCTGGTTTTCTGATTTAATTAGTCATAAAATGGGATCTGATCTTCATCTAAGTCATAAGTATAGATTAAGGCAATATGCTTATGATAAAATATAAACACTAATAATTTTTATGCCTTATTTTACACATCAAATATTCACATTGTGCTTTGGCAAAAATAAGTGAACCCTTGGATTTTTTTTGTGATCAAATATTTATTAACAAAGTACAAATCATAAACAATTGCAACATCTCACAGAAAGGTATATTATAAAATACCAATTAAACACCCACCCACCCCTGGCCTTATATAAACAGATAGCACTGGAGTGGAAGGCAGAACAGGAAAAAGAAAAAAGGATAACTAAATAAATAATTAAATAACCCTAAGTAAATTTTAGTATGCAGTTTCTCTCTTTATGACTTAGGGCAAGTTGCGAGGTAGACTGCCAGTTTAAAATACTGATGCTAGGCGTACCATTAATCCGTGCTGTAGTTAATTCAAGCAAAATAAGATTAAAAAGGGAGATTTTCCATAAATCAAAAGATAATAAACTAGAAGATTTCCAGAAAGAGGCTAAAGCTAATTTTGCAGCAGTTGTGCCTATAGACAGAATAACCTTTGCTGGAAAGATGAAAGAGAGACAACAGAAAAGTCCAGAAGAAAAAATAATTGAAGCAATAATGGAATTTTATAAGAGAGAGAGAATAGACAAGAGAAATTCTGACACATTACCCCAAAGAATCCTAACTGTGGGACACTTCCCAAACATGTCTAGAAATGTACCTAGGGAGTTACAAGAACAAAGAGAGCACAGAGGGTCAGCTGATATACCCATAGCAAAGCGTATGCAGGGCATTAGATACAAGCAGTATACAAATTTGAATTGAGAATTTTGGTAATTGGGGTTCTTAGATGCTAAGGTAATGTTCTTAAAAATTATATTCCAGTCAAGAACAGTAAGAGAGGGAAGATCACGTTCCCAAACCAAAGTAACAGGTAATGTTTTAAGAGTGGCTTTCTGCAAAGTTGTATATAACATAGAGACAGGCTTTGTTTTAGGCAACGGAGACTGAACAAAAGAAGAAGACAACAAAACACAGTGATACTTAAGAACAGACCTAAATGAAGATTAAAAGAAAAAAGAAAAAGGTGGGATAGAGAATTCAGATTTTAGTGACTGGAACATTCAGAGCCTTGAGCCATCAAAAATATTGCCAAGCATGGAAATATCGCACTGCCTACAGGTTGGGGAAAGCAATAGGGTTGCCACTGTCATGCACAATCATTTAGGCAGCAGCTTAAGGACCAGACGAGCAGTGCGAAATCACAAGTCAGGAGATGATGGCAGTGTACTAACCACTCTCTCTTTGTTTTGACAGGACAGATGAGAAAACCCTAGCCAGCAGGCCGAGCCACTTCCAGGTTCCTTCCTTCCCTCTGGTCCCACAATGATGATGTCACTACATCCCGTGTTCCTCAGCGACTCCTTTCCCAGCATTCACCTTCCATTTCTATCCCCACTCAATAAAATGTCTGCCTGCCAGTGTATAATTGTCTGTACTTAAACTTTTATGTCTAACCAGTATTTACAAAACCCATTTCTACAGTATACAGGGATGGATTCCACAACTCTTAACTTAACAAACTTGGTTGTTTATGCTTTCTTTACACTGCCAATAAGCCAGGCTGGATTTTGGAAAATGGGAGTGAGGGAATGTAATCTTGGGCAGGGGGCTAAATGTTTCTCCACCTTACACTATTTAGTGAGATCATAAGTAATTAGAGATCCCAAATTTAGAGAAAGCTGTCTCCATCTCAGAGAGACAAAAGGGAGAAGTGAGAGAGATCTGGGAAAAACCAATATGACTTCAATTGGGAGCCAGGATGGAGGAATACTGGGTTTTCCAACCAGCACCAAACTGACCTAAGTGTAAATGGCCAATGATACATTTTCAAATCTGGCAAGGCAACACCTCCATCTGAGTTATCATGAATGAATGAATGTGGCATGTCTAACGAAAAGTTTTTTACCATTCCAAAGATATCTTGATAAAAGAGATCTGACATCAGAACAAAATTTATTTGGAGACAAAAGAGGCAGAATGCTGATAACAAAATTAAATCGGGGGCAATGTTCATTTTAGTAATAGCCAATCTGGTCCTTAAAGGTAGAGACTGAGAGGACCAGGAGGAGAGAGAGTCCTTAGCACTCCTGAAGATACGTTTATAATCTGATGCGGCAATGTCATGGAGGGAATGGGAAATGTCAGTCCCCAGGTATCTAATAGACTATGAAAGGGGGACAGCTAAGGAGGTGCAAGACTGGTGACTAGACAAATTAAAAGGGAGGAGAGATGACTTGAACCGATTTATTTTATAACCAGACACAGACTCACAGAAGTCAAATAAAGTAAGAATATATGAGAGATCAGATGGGGCATCACTGAGAAAAAGCAGAATATCATCAGCATAAAGCGCAACTTTGTGGGGAGTACCATGCAAGATTATGGGAGAGATTAGATATGAATCATGTATAGCAATAGCTAGGGGCTTAAGAGAAAGATTGAAGAGGAAAGGGGAAAGTAGGTGCCCCTGCTTGATTGAAAAGTAATTAATTTAGAGAGAAAAATAGCGGAAGGAGATGAGTAAAGTGTCTTCACCATATTGATCTAAGCTTCCCCAACCCCCTTTTGATACATGACTTGTCACAAGAAAAACCTGTGCATTCAGCCAAATGTCCTTTCAGCATCTAAGGAGAGAAAGCTGGGTCATAGGGAAGTTAGTGCACTGTGTTATTAATGGGGACAAGGTATCTCATATTGTCCGGTGCCTGGCGTGAACGAATAAAGCCAGTCAGATCAGGGTATATTACCTTGGAGATTACCTCCAAAGCAATTAGCAAGCAATTTTGCATCGGAATTCATCAAAGAGATAAGCTCATAACTTGAGCAATCAGTTGGCTCTGTTCTTTGTTTTAACAAAAGGGTGATCATAGCAGGATTTACAAAGTCATTAATTCATCTAGCGGAGATGGCAGAATCAAACATTTGGAGAAGAGAAATGGATAGTTGCTGCGAAAACATTGAAAAAACCTCAGGTAGCAACCCATCTGGCCCTGGTGATTTCCCCAATTTCATGCAGTCTAAAGCCTCTCTAATTTCAGCAACAGTAATAGGTGCATCAAGAGTAGAGGCATCATCTTTTTAGAGTTTATGGAGGTTCAGATTGGATAGGAAGAAGTTGATTTCAACGTGGTTGAGGTTGGCATGAGCAGAAAATAAATTAGAGTAATACTCAAAAATTGTATATTGATCTCAGTTGGATCAAAACACATAGAAACTCTCTCTGGTTTAATGAAAACATTCAAGCTCTTAAATTAGAATGTCGAATACTGGAGCGCAGATGGAGAACAGAGAGTGTTAAAAAATATAAAAAGCTCTCTTTAAACCTTGCTCAGAATACTATTCTATAATAATAGATAGCAATAATAAAATCCTCAGGTACTGTTTAGAACAGTGGCTAAATTAACAAATGGGAATTCAGTGCAAAATGCCAACAGATATTAGCAGTACAGACTTTATGAACTTCTTCCATGAGAAAATTTTAAATATAACATCCCAGATCTCAGCATCACAGTACAAACCGCATACTAGCTTAGCAGACCCTGTCTCACATTGCATTCAGCACTTTAGTAATTTTAATCCTGTAACTGAGAAGTCTTTAAAGTTTTAACTTTAATTTCTAAAATGAAACCCACTACTTGTTACCTAGATCCAGTGCCAACAAAACTAGTAAAAAGTGCAATGGATTTCTTGCTGCACCTATTCTAAACATTACCAATAGTTCATTACTGCATGGCACAGTACCTGATGCACTAAAAGTGTCAGTCATTAAACCATTACTTAAAAAGTCAGACCTAGACCCACAAATACTTAATAATTATAGGCCTATTTCAAATTTACCCTTTCTCTCTAAAATACTAGAAAAAGCAGTTGCCAATCAGCTTCAGTCACACCTTATGCATTACAATTTCCATGATAAATTCCAGTCTGGTTTCCGTACTGGTCACGCAGGTTGTAAACGACATTCTGATAACCTCTGATGAAGAAAACTCCACTGTAATTATGTTGTTAGATTTAAGTGCAGCATTTGACACCATTGACCATTCTGTTTTACTGCACAGGCTTACAGGCACTGTTCTCGCTTGGTTTAGTTCTTATTTATCAAATCGATTCCAATATGTACAGAAATGTGCAGGCAGTACTCCATCATTATACACAGAAGTTCAATATGGTGTCCCGCAGGGCTCAGTACTGGGACCTTTACTGTTTTCAATTTACATGCTTGTACTTGGATCTATAATTAGGAAACATAATGTTAATTTTCACTCTTATGCAGATGACACCCAGTTATACCTTTCATTTAGATCAAATTAAGTTTCTCCAATGTTGTCTTTAATTAGTTGTGTTAGTGAATTAAAGGAGTGGATGGGTGAGAACTACTTGTCTTTAAACACAGATAAAACAGAGATGTTAACTGTTGGAGGGAATGACGCTGATCACAACAATATTTTGTCATCATTTAACTCAGTTGGAATCACTATTAATTTTACTGAATCAGCCTGCAATCTAGGAGATATCTTTGACTCTAGCATGTCATTTAAAGCGCACATTACAAAGTTGATGTCATTTAAAGCGCACATTACAAAGTTGCTGGGAAATTAAGGCACTTTCTAAATAAACAGGATTCTGAGAAATTAATTCATGCATTTATTTCTAGTAGGATTGACTACTGCAATGCAGTGTTCACTGGATGTTCAAACTGTTCTTTATACAGCTTCCAGTTAATCCAAAATGCTGCTGCAAGAATTATTACAAGAACAATAAAATACAAACACATAACTCCAGTTCTTAAATCCTTACACTGGTTCCCAGTTAAGTTTAGGGCGGATTTCAAAATCCTCCTTTTAACATATAAAGCATTAAATGGCCAAGGTCCAGCTTACTTGTCTGAACTTATCATGACTTACAGACCAAAGCGCACATTAAGATCTCAAGATACCAGTCTGTTTATGATTCCAAGAATGAATAAAATAACAGTGGGAGGTCGAGCTTTTAGTTACAGTGCCCTTAAACTTCGGAATGGTCTGCCTGCTACTATAAGGGCTTGTTTATACTTCACACTCAGAACATGTATGCGCACGCATCATGGCTGCCTTGCGTTCCCAGTGTTCAATTGATGCGTCCTCTGAGCAGGTCCTCAGTAATTAATGCAACGCGTGCGCGATTTGCAGTACCAGCAAAAAGTCAGGGGGTGCAGTGTGATAAAAGTTGGAATGTGAGTCTCTGTGTGCGCACTTCGATGTTTGATATATGATTCAATGTGGTGAAGCAAAATGCCAACATAGAGATGCATTCGTGGTGCTTTTATATTCAAATGTCGCGTAATTCCCGATCATAATGACACGATACATTTTAAAAGTCTCACATATCATCTCTGTGCCGTCTTCTTTTTTTTGCAACTTCACAACAGCAACATAATGTACAGTGCTGTATTTGAGCCACAGAGAAAAAAATTAAGGACATGGTGAAAACGTGCATTTTGTGATTAAAGTGGAAATTTCAGCTTTAATCTCGAAATGTCCACTTTAACCTCATAGTTTACTTTATCATTAAAGCAGACCATTGTAAACGTCATCCCAGTTTTTAATTACTACGAGCTTCTAGGACTTCCTCCTGACCTGACAGCAGTGGCAAGCAGCAGTAGATCACCACACAAGCCAAGTCAAGTCAAGTTGGGGAGCATGCACTGGTACAGTATATTGCGATATTCCAACTCTCTGCAAATTTAAAATCTTTAGATTTATACTTGATATCACTTTCATGATGAAATGCATTAAAGTATGTATGTTACACTTTACAGATAAATCGTTAATTTCATTTAAATAATGAATACTGCTAATAATTACACACATGGGGGTGACACGGTGTCCGAGTGGTAGCACTGCTGTCTTGCAGGGAGTCATGTTGCTGGTATTCCCTGCTTGGAGTTTACATGTTTTCCTGCTGGGTTTTCACACTGTGCTCTGGTTTCCTTCCAAAGATATGCAGATTTTGGGATTTGGTGCCGCTAAAATGACTCCAGTGTATGTATGTGCTTGTATTCACCTTGCGATGAGATAAGGCTCTGTCCAGGGATTGTTTCTGCCTCGTGCCCAATGCTTGCTGAAATGGACACGTCCCTGGCTTGATGGATTTAATCATTAAACATCCTTTTCAGAGATATTGAGGTAAGGTGTCATTGGAATTTAATGGGTCTTCCAGGCAATTCACAACACAGAGAAGCCGAACCTATTCTCACCATGATGATATCTCGCACTGCCACCTGCTGGATTCCTCCCGATTTATGTAAAGTACGTGCACAAGTATAAACAGTAAAACGCTTGTGTAGCAGGAGCTTCCGCTGCAGCATGCGTCATGTTGCGTGAAGTATATACCCGACCTAAGCGATGCCCCTTTAGCCTCAGCTTTTAAATCCCGGCTGAAGACTTCCTACTTCAGTTTAACATATCCTGACTAGAGCTGCTGTACAGACTGCATCTCTGTTGTTAGTCATTAGCACTAAAACATAAGTAACATGATAGTTATAATTTGTTATTAACCCTAACCTATTCTGTTTCTCTTCTCGGTACTCAAATGTGGCACTTGGTGCCATGACCAAACTGCCAAGTTGTTTTGCCTGCCTAAGGTAAAGTCATTCCTGATGGAGGATTACATGTATCATGGGGTAAAGAGGTCATTGGTCTCGTCCGATGCGAGAGATGGACGTCTGAAGTGGAGCTCCGCTAGCAGTGGTGCTATTTTTCATATTATTTGCTTATTATTCTGAGATATCCTGTATTTATTCAACCCGAGAGGGACCGCTACAGTATATGTAAACACATATAAACATGGCCAACAAGAAGGGGGTCGAAAGAATCGAAGACTAAAGCTACAAGCTGCGATCAGCAAGCACCTAGCTCGCGATATGGCCTCTCAGAGACAGACCTGGATCAGATGGGCGAAAGTACATACTCCTCGGGACCACGGTCCGCTACATCGTCGCCGGCTGAGAGCGAAAAGGGGAGTGAAGGTGCGATCGTGAGTGCAGATGTGGATAGCTCGCCAATTGGAGAGGATTACCTGAAACTGGAAAAGGCCGGGAGGTCCGCGGCTTCAGTTACGCAATTACGCGGGACTGGAGCAGCGGGACACCGGCTTCAGCAGAGTCTGCTGCTTCATCTACGGTACAAGAAGGCACATTTGAGCTATCTGAACTGAAAGTGTTGCTCGCTGAGCTCACGCAAGATATAAAGAAAAGCGAGAAGGCTAATGAGAAAGCAACGGCAAAGGCACATGAGAGACTGAAACAGGAGATGAAACAGGCCAATGAATGTCTGCGACAGGAAATCCAACAGGCAAATGAAAGGCTGCGACAGGAATTCCAACAGGCAAATGAAAGGCTGCGTCAAGAGGTACAACTTGAACTTCGACAGGTGCTGGGTAAAATTGAAGAGCACATTGAGAAAAACTCGGTTAAACTGAGCATGCTTGCTGATCAATTGGAGACATTCACGAATCGGATCGAAATAGTCGAACATCTAGCTGCCAGTGCCGAGGAAAGAGCAGTAAATGTCAGTTCGGAATGTAAAAAACTCGGAGAAAAACTTGGAGGCAGACTGGCTGCTTTAGAAGATGGGAGTAGAAGGTATAATGTCAGAATTGAAGGCCTGCCGGAGAATCGAGAAAGTTTAAACCCTGTGAAATTCGCAACTGAACTTTTTTCTAAAATAATCGGGGGCGACTTTAAAGCAGAATCTGAGATAGCAGCGGCTTACGCGCTGATCAAACACCGTCAGACCCCACCAAGATCTTTTATAGTTCGTTTTGAACGATTATCATTTAAGTTAGAGGTGATGGAACTCCTCAGAAAAAGGAAGATATTATATATGAAAATAGCCACATTGCGTCTTCCCTGACTTCTCTCCAGCAACAGCTATTAAACGCGCAGCCTTCTATAATATTAAACAGCGGCTACGGCAAGCCAATGTCAAATACGGCCTCCTGTATCCGGCAAAACTGAAAGTGGAATGGCAGGGTCATTTCTATGTTTTCGCTAGCAAGGAGGAAGCAGAAAATGAATTAAGAAAGCTGATCCGGACTATTCTGATACATAATTGTGAGTCATGGCGGTAAATGATAAAGCTAGGATTAATAATCTACTGTCTGATCTATTTGTTTTAAAATACGGGTTTTTATCAGCATATATTCTCATATTCTTATTATTACTTACTTATTATTATTACTTACTTATTACTTATATTACTTAGTATTACTAGGGCGCTAAATGTTTATGTTTTATTGTGCTTAATTACATTTTCCTCCTTTTTTTTCTTTTCTAATTATTTCATGTGTACCCTAAATGAGACTGTTCAATATCATACCCTTGCTTGTTTTGGACACATCTTTAACACCATCACCTGGGTTTATTATCTGGGGATATCATCTTAATGCACTAAAATTGCTGAAGATTATATATATATATATATATCCTCTTTTAAAGACTATATTGGTAACAGATATCTCTATCTTTTAACCTTAAAGCGCCACTGCATGGGGCTTGATGTGCTTTGGACGTGCTCTGTCTCTGGGTATGTCAGAGGACTGGGACTGCATGAAGTGGGTTTTAGCCTCACCTGGGGAGGCAAAAAGGGAGGGTGGGGGTTAAGGGGGAAGAGAAAGAGAGCAGGCTTGATCTATATCTAATCTATCATCTCAATCTTTATAATTATAACTATCAACGTAATAATAAGCTGCATGGCAACAACTCTTGGGGGAATAGGAAATTAAGACCTAAACTATTTCACTTCCAGTTAAGACTATAAATGACATCAAAAACTCAGAATCAGTGTCTCCATGATGGGACAGTTAACTTCGTAAGCTGGAATGTTAAAGGCCTGAATCACGAATTAAAGAGAAAGAAAGTACTTTCTCACCTAACAGGTCTAAATGCTAAAATAGTATTTTTACAGGAAACCCACTTACTAAGTAAGGATCAGTTCCGGCTGCAAAAGGACTGGACTGGCCAAATGTTCCATTCTAGTTTTACAAAGAAAACTAGAGGGTGGGAATTCTCATACATAGAACAGTACCATTTGTAGCATCAGATGTAGTATTGGATCCTGAAGGGAGATATGTGATGGTCATGGGAGACTTATCTAACTGTAAAATGATTTTGATAAATGTTTATGCACCTAATGTTGATGATAAGGAATTTATACAAAATTTATTTGCATCCATTCCCAATCTGAACACTCATAAACTTATAATGGCTGGGGACTTTAATTGTGTTCTAAATCCACTTTTAGATAAGACTTCCTCCACAGGGGAACGCAACTAACACCGCAAAGATAATTACAAAGTTTATAACTGATCACAACTTATCAGATCCCTGGAGGTTTTAAACCCAAATTCAAGAACATATTCTTTCTACTCACCAGTACATCATTGCTACTCAAGGATTGATTACTTCTTTATAGATAATAACTTCTTGCCTAAGATTAAATCTTGTAAATACGATGCTATTGTTATTTCAGACCATGCTCCGATGATCTTGGAGCTGAAATTACTAAGCCCCATACACTCACCCCGCAGATGGCGCCTCAATCCGCTTCTATTAGCTGACGAGAATTGTACTGAATTTATATCCAAACAAATTGAATTCTTTCTAGAGACAAATACATCCCCTGAGATCTCTGCAGGAATACTCTGGGAAACTCTTAAGGCCTTCTTAAGAGGACAGATTATCTCATATCTTTCCCACAGAAATAAATCCGAGCGAAGAAAGTAGCAGAGATAAAAGCGAAATTACTAAAATAGATGAAGAACATGCCAGACTACCAAGCGAGACTCTACATAAGAGGAGGCAGGCTCTACATTCAGAATTAAACCTCTTGACAACTAAAGAAACCGAACAACTAATTTACAAATCCAGACATCATTATTATGAACATGGAGAGAAAGCTAAAGCTAACAAATTCACAAGCAAGATGTGCAACGCAATCTCGTAATTACTAACACGAACGGAGATAAAATCATCGAACACAAAAATATAATGTACACTTTTAGAGACTACTATAAATCCCTATATACTACTGAGTTTAAAGAAGACAATATACAATCTAATGCATTTCTGGATAAATTACAGATACCACAAATTGACGCTTTTAGTGTGGAGGAACTCGATAAACCTCTGTCATTATCAGAATTACTGGATGCTATAAAGTCACTCCAAGGTGGAAAAGCAGCAGGCCCTGACGGCTACCCTGCAGAGTTTTACAAGAAATTCTCCGCTCAGCTAGCTCCCCTCCTATTAGCAACATTTACAGAAGCCAGAGATAACCAATCTCTTCCACAAACCTTTCGCCAAGCACTAATCACTGTCTTTCCAAAACAAAATAAGGACTTATTACAATGTGCATCATACAGACCAATTTCACTTCTGAATAACGACGTTAAAATACTCTCTAAAATCATAGCTAGAAGGATGGAGAAAGTGCTCCCTCAGTAATATCACAAGACCAAACTGGATTTATTAGGGGCCGACACTTATCTTCAAATCTTCGACGCCTGTTTAATGTAATATACTCACCAACTAAATCAAACACCCCAGAAATATTATTATCATTGGATGCAGAAAAAGCATTCGACATGATTGAATGGAAATACCTTTTACTATTTTGGAGAAGTTTGGGTTTGGCCCAACATTTGTGCATGGATTAAATTACTGTATACTAACCCAGAAGCTTCAGTTTGCATCAATAACATTTGCTCAGACTACTTTAAACTAGAACGTGGCACAAGACAAGGATGCCCTTTGTCACCACTGCTGTTTGCAATTGCCATTGAACCACTGGCAATACATTGTCGAAATACTGATCAGATAAAGGGGATTAGCAGAGAAGGACTGGAACAGAAAATCTCATTATATGCAGATGACATGGTACTGTATATATCGGACCCAGAAAATTCTGTGCCTGCAGTCTTAGCAGCACTCACAGAATTTCAAAAGCTCTCTGGTCTCAGAATTAATCTGAATAAAAGTGTACTCTTTCCGTGAATTCTCAAGCATATAATATTAGATTAGACACCCTTCCTTTTATCATTGCAGAACAGTTTAAATACCTCGGGTAAACATCACAAGTAAACATAAAGCTCTTTATCAACAAAATTTCGCGCCTGCATGGAAAAAATTAAACAAGACTTGCATAGATGGTCAACCCTTCATCTCACACTAGCTGGAAGAATTAACACTGTTAAGATGAATATTCTTCCTAAGCTCCTTTTTATTTCAAAACATACCAATATACATTAATAAATCGTTCTTTAAGCAATTAGATTCAACAATAACCTCATTTATTTGGAATTCTAAACATCCACGCATCAAAAGAGCGACCCTACAAAGACAAAAGGCAGAAGGCGGCATGGCTCTACCTAACTTCCAGTTTTATTACTGGGCGCAAATATACAGTCGATAAGAACCTGGACACAAATAGAAGAACATACACAGGCATGGACCGCAATAGAAGTAAAATCCTGCAGTACTTCTTTGTATTCCTTGCTCTGCGCTCCAATAAACACACGTTATCGGCAATACACTAATAACCCAATTGTGCTCCACTCACTTAGAATCTGGAACCAATGTAGAAAGCATTTTAAGACGGAGAAGCTTCTTTCTGTGGCACCCTGCAAAAGAACCACCTCTTTCAACCCTCACAAACATATGCAGTTTTAATATCTGGAAAAATTTGGAATTAACTTGCTTAGAGATCTTTATATAGACAACGTCTTTGCATCCTATGAACAATTACATTCCAAATTTAACATTCCAGCTACAAATTTCTTTCACTATCTTCAAATCAGGAACTTTGTTAAACAGAACCTTCCAGATTTTCCTCATCTTGCACCCTCATCCACGCTGGAAAAATTATTGCTCAATTTCAAGGAGTTAGACTCCATCTCTACAATATATAAAATCCTTTTACAATCCCTTCCTTTCAAAGATTCAAGAGGGAAAATGACCTCTCAATTAATATATCAGAAAAGGAGTGGAAAGTAGCAATGCAGAGAATTCACTCAAGCTCCATATGCTCAAAGCATACAATTATACAACTCAAAATTATATATCGAGCACATCTGTCTCGACTAAAACTCTCAAAATGTTTCCAGGGCATGATCCAACCTCGAACGTTGCAACCAAGCCCCAGCCTCACTAGGTCACATGTTCTGGGCCTGCACCAAATTAACATTATTCTGGACAAAAATTTTTAATTACCTCTCAGACAGCCTTGGACTCACAATCCCTCCTAACCCATTAACAGCTGTGTTTGGGGTTCTTCCAGAGGGTCTTAAAGTGGAGAAAGACAAACAAATTGTGATTGCATTCACTACACTGTTGGCACGCAGACTTATTCTGATAAACTGGAAGAACCCAAACTCTCCTCTTTTAAGTCAGTGGGAAACTGATGTGTTATATTATTTAAAATTGGAAAAATCAAATACTCAGTTAGAGGATCTGTACAGACTTTTTTCAAAACATGGCAGGATCTAATCAGTAATATTTTGAAATGAGTTTATAAAGCACAAAGAATTTGTTGATTTAGGTATTTTTACAAGCCTTAAATTTTACACCGTTTGGCTTGATCTCTCTCTCAAGGGTGGGGATCGATCTGTTCTTAGTATAATTCTTTTTTTTGTAAAAACTTGATTGCTATGTATTGATTGTAATAAAATTAATAAATAAAAAAAAAAAAAAGGTCATTTCATCGGATTGGCTGGCCCAGCACTGTTTCTTCCGCAGAAAGGCCAAATGGGGGAGGCAGCTTGATGGCTGAGGTCTCCAGGACTCTAAACAAATCCAAATCATATTATGTGATATCATCTACTGTTAAATTCTGCTCCATACTTGTAATTTTTTTATTTTGATACTGTATTGAGGATTTGTTCTGTTCTGTGTATTGCATTGTATTGACCCCCTTCTTTTTGACACCCACTGCACGCCCAGCCTACCTGGAAAGGGGTCTCTCTTTCAACTGCCTTCTCCAAGGTGTCTTCCATTTTTTCCCTTCAGGTTTTTTTTGGGAGTTTTTCCTTGTCTTCTTAGAGAGTCAAGGCTGGGGGGCTGTCAAGAGGCAGGGCCTGTTGAAGCCCATTGCGGCACCGCTTGTGTGATTTTGAGCTATACAAAAATAAATTGTATTATATTGTATTGTTAGTAAGATGATGGCCATGTTCTGAATTGAACTATTAGTAGCAGGTGCTTCGCACTTACAGTTCCTAAATGCTAAAAATGTACTTGGCCTGGCCCCAGAAACATATATCTGGCTTGTGTCCAGTGAATGCTGAATTCTGCTTTCTATAAAAGAATTGAGTTTAACTCTGTTCTTACATTAGAAATTAAGGGCTCATAATCAGGTTTAAACACCCGGGGGTGCTCATTCTCCAAAGCATTGGGCTGAGATTCCAAGTTAGAAATTTTTTTCTGCAGGATTGTGCCAAGCTAGAAGCATAACTAACAGAAAAATCACGAATTGCCCCTTTAATTGCTAACCAGACATAGGCAGAGTCTTCCACAGAATGCAAGAATTAATATTGATAAACTCTTTCAGAGTACTTGATAACTTTTGACAGAATATAGGATCACAAAGTATTGATCAGTTAAACTGCCGAGAGGCTGCCCGAGGCGGGGCTGTTGAAAAGTAAAACTTGGAGGCAACAGACTTGTGGTCTGAGAGTGATGTTGATGCAAACTAGAAATTGAAAGAGATGGTGCGAGCAAACGTGGAATAAAAATATAAACTATTCTGGAATGGAAATGGTGTCTGCCAAAGTAAAAAGAAAACCCCTTTGCAGAGGGGTTCAGCAATCAATAAGAGTCAATTAAATTTAGGTCAGACACAAATTTGCAGAGGGTTTGGGTGGAGTGTGGGGTATGCTGATGTAACAGTGGAGTTAATTTTTCTAATAAATGGTTCATATTGAATTTGTATCAATACCCAAAATCAATTCCTAACCGTCGAAATTTAAGAATAGCTTAGATAATGAAGAAAAGAAAGAGGGTTGATAATGCATGGGAGCATAAGTTAAATATAATGTGAGCTTCCTGCCGCCAAATTCAAGTTAATGATAGCAAAACCTGCCAAGCCCATCACAGCCTGAACCCAAAATTTTGACTGGGAGGATACAACGCAGGAGAATGGCAACCCCACACTTCTTTGATAGGGCAGAGGATGAGGCTACCACAAAAACATCGCTTATTGCCAACACGCAGCACACCCTTAACCAGGAGCAGAGTTTCCTGAAGGAAAGCAATATCAACACTCCTGCACCACAAATAGTCTAAAAAAGTAGTTCTGTTAGTATTGGACCCTAGGCCACGCATGTTCAAAGATGCAACAGTTATATTAGCCATGAAAGAGAAGTGAAAAAGAAATCAAATGTGAAAAGGTGAGAAGAGAAAACTGTGAAAGAATAATTACTGAATATATATCTAGAGAAAAAAACACCACACCTCCTCTCCAGGAATCACATATACCATGTAGAGAAAAAAAAACGCAAGGCCATAATTCATCCCCCTAAGCCCTCATGAACAATAAACCCAAACAAAAACCCAATAACACACCCCAACCCAAACACCCTGTGCCCATTCAACACAGCACAAAGATCAAACTGCAATTTGTGCATGTGTGTGTGGATCGAAACAGGTGCAGGGTCCCCCTGAACCCCACCCAGTCAGCATGGTATAAAGTAGAACAGCGCCAGTGAAGATCCATTATACACTCTGAATAAGGAAGAAAACCAAACAAACAGCATGTAGATATGCAGTACAGGAAGGGTAATATAATTAAACCCCTGACATCCAGCAGTTGATCTGACAACAAAGTAGAGACCGGGCTGTCCAGCACCCAAACAACCCCAATTTACTTAAAAACTAGAAAACATAGACATATACTCAAACCCCATCATACCTCAAAAATTAAAAAAAAATTATATGTAACACAATGCAATGCATAACTAATAAGAAAAGCACTATCATAAATAACAACAGTGGGAAAGACACAGAGCAGCAGTTAATGTTTCTGCTTCTGGTTGCAGAAGACAAAGGAAAAAAGGAAATACACAGTATCCACACTCTTGTTTTTAAGGCTATCAAAAAAGATAGTGAGAAAGATAATGATTAAACAAAAAGTGAGTGGAAGCACTAAACATTATAAATGTTAGGAATGAGAACCTGACAAAGTGAAAATAACACATAGGAACCTCTTAGACTGGGCAGGATGCTTGTCAGTGCAAACCATCCAGATGTAGTGAATAACATAGTCAAGAGAGACATGGCACAACTCACAAGGGGAAGTTCCAGTTAGCTGAAAATTACTGGAACAGCTTCCATGGCTTGTTTCGGATCATCAAAAGTAATGCTCCCTGAAGCGTGAGACAGCTAAAGACAAGCTGGATAAAGAAGGAATAGGTGTAGCCCTTCTGCTTGTGCAGACTGAATATAAGGTTGCATTGCTTTCCTTGTGGAAGCAGTTGAACTAGAGTAGTTGGCATATAGGTATAGGCGATGACCTTCATATGAATGGTTTGGAGCTTTCCTCACTTTCTGAAGGACCGTTTGGCAATCGTTATAGTTTAGGAATTTCATTTTCAACAGTGAGAAGAATCCTGATGCGGGGAATATACCTTATGATACTACTCAATTATTAGATCAAACCTGGATAAACTCAAACTCAGTTGCCATGCCATTACCATGAGAATACATTTTCTCTTTTATTCCTGTGATCCGCACATTGTAGCCCCTGTTTATGTCTTTCAGATCAGTGAGTTTTGCAGTTAAAAATGCAACATGGCCTTCCAGTGAATGGATCCGTCTGTCGTACTGTTCCAGAGTGTGCAGGAAAATCTTAAAATGTCTAGAGAAAGTTTTGCCTGTTCAACCTTCATTGCTGTGATGTCCTGCTGAAGAAAACCAACCTCATCTTTAAAACTTTGTTGAATCGAGTCCTGTGTTGCAGTGAGCGGCTCATATAAAATTGACATAATGTTCTCTAAAAAGTCTGCCATCATTGCTCTGCAAGAAACACCTTCTAGTTTGTGGGACCCAGTTGACATATTTAGAGTGTGGGGTGAGTATAATTCACTATGTAAGATCAATAATGTAGTATGAGGGGTTTTTAGCAGAGAACAGAGGGGAGAAAAGCAGACAGCGCAGAGGAGCCACCAAATCAGCCTTCCATCTGCCACCATAGGTCACATGGTCTCCAACCCTCGGATTCAATAACTTGTTGAACCTCCTTTGGCAGCAGTAACCTCTAACAAGCACTTCTGGTAGCTGCAGACCACACCTACACAATATTCTGAAGCAATTTTGGACATTTCTTCAATATAGTGCTGCTTCAGCTCAGCCACATTCTTAGGATGTCTGGTGTGAATGGCTCTGTTGAGGTCATTCCACAGCATCTCTATTGGGTTAAGGTCTGGGCTCTGTCTGGACTTCTTCAAAATGTGGGTTTTCTTTTCTGAAGCCATTCTGTAGTAGATTTACTTCAATGTTTAGGGTTATTGTCTTGTAGCATCACCCAGCTTCTGCTGAACTTCAGCTGGGGTACAACCACCCTTACATTATCCTGGTGGATACTTTGATAAACTTGGGAATTCATTTTCTCCTAGATGACGGCAGGCTGTCCAGACCTAAAGTCTGCAAAGTAGCCCTAAATTATGATGCACTATCCACCATACTTCAATGCTGTAATGATGTTTTCATATTGGTATGTGGTGCCCTTTTTAAACTATACGTAATGCTCCACATTCTTCTTGAATAACTCAACCTTAGTTTTATCAGTCCACATAACATTTTCCCTAAAGACATTGTGGAGTGTCAAGATGGTCTTTGAGAGACTTTAGGCATGCAACAATATTTTTTGCAGAGCAGTGTATTTCTCCTTGGTGGTCTGCCATAGACACAATGCCTGTTCAGTGTTTTGCGTATGGTGAATAAAGCTATTAACCTATTAACAATGCTTCCTTGAAGTTTTTAGCTGCCACACTATGGTTCTTTTTCACCTCATTTAGCATTCTGTGTTGTGCATTTTGAGTTATCTTGGCTGCCAACCACATATAGGGAGAGCAGCTACAGTGTTATATCATCTCCATTTATGCACAGTTTGTCTAACTGTAGATTGACAAGTATCTAAACTCTGAAATTACTTTGTAACCCTTTCCAGCTCCATGCAAATGAACAGTTCTTCATTGTACAGTAGTGCTTGAAAGTTTGTGAACCATTTAGAATTTTTTATATTTCTGCATAAATATGACCTAAAATATCATCAGATTTTCACTCAAGTTCTAAAAGTAGATAAAGAGAAACCAGAGAAACAAATGAGACAAAAATATTATACTTGGTCATTTATTTATTAAGGTAAATGATTGAATATTACATATTTGTGAGTGGCAAAAATATGTGAACCTTTGCTTTCAGTATCTGGTGTGACTCCCCTTTGCAGCAATAACTGCAACTAAACGTTTCCGGTAACTTTTGATCATTCCTGCACACTGGCTTGGAGGAATTTTAGCCCATTCCTTCGTACAGAACAGCTTCAACTCTGGGATGTTGTTGGGTTTCCTCACATTAACTGCTCACTTCAGGTCCTTCCACAACATTTCAATTGGATTAAAGTCAGGACTTTGACTTGGCCATTCCAAAACATTAACTTTATTCTTCTTTAACCATTCTTTGGTAGAATTACTTGTATGCTTAGGGTCGTTGTCTTGCTGCTTCACCCACCTTCTCTTGAGAATCAGTTCATGGACAGACGTCATGACATTTTCCTTTAGAATTCTATTATATAATTCAGAATTCACTGATCCATCAATGAAGGCAAGCCATCCTGGCCCAGATGCAGCAAAAAAGACACAAACCATGATACTACCACCACCATGTTTTACAGATGGGATAAGGTTCTTATGCTGGAATGCAGTGTTTTCCTTTCTCCAAACATAACGCTTTTCATTTAAACCTAAAAGTTCTATTTTGGTCTCATCCATCCACAAAACATTCTTCCAATAGCCTTCTGGTTTGTCCACGTGATCTTTAGCAAACTGCAGACAAGCAGCAATGTTTTATTGGAGAGCAGTGGCTTTCTCCTTGCAACCCTGCCATGCACACCATTGTTGTTCAGTGTTCTCCTTATGGTTGACTCATAAACATGAACATTAGCCAATGTGATAGAGGTCTTCAGATGCGTAGAAGTTACCCTGGGGTCCTTTGTGACCTCGCCGACTATTACACACCTTGCTCTTGGAGTGATCTTTGTTGGTCGACCACTCTTGGGGAGGGTAACAATGGTCTTGCATTTCCTCCATTTGTACACAATCTGTCTGACTGTGGATTGGTGGCGTCCAAACTCTTCAGAGATGGTTTTGTAACCTTTTCCAGCCTGATGAGCATCAACAACTCTTCTTCTGAGGTCCTCAGAAATCTCCTTTGTTCGTGCCATGATACACTTCCACAAACATGTGTTGTGAAGAGCAGACTTTGATAAATTTCTGTTCTTTAAATAACACAGGGTGCCCACTCACACCTGATTGTCAACCCATTGATTGACAACACCTGACTCTGATTTCACCTTCAAACTAACTGCTAATCCTAGAGGTTCACATATTTTTCCCACTCACAAATATTTACAGTATGTAAAAGACTTAACAAAAGACAGCATAAAGGTTTGGGGTTTCCGGCCCCGTATATTGTAGACAAATCCACAATTCAACTCTTGTCAAAATATAAACAAAACAGTTCATATGCGCGACGCCATTAGAGGCGTCGGCGACCATTTTATAAGGGAGGAGCCGGAAGTGGAGGAATGCTGGGAAGGAACCGTGAGGGAGGATGGGACTGATGACGTCAGGAAAGATGGCGGAGGAAGGGCGGAAGTAAATGTACTGCGGGAAGGCTTATGATGGCGGAGCGTCTTTTTTCCTGGAAGAAATCAGAGGAGAAAGGTTAGTACCCCGCCACTCCCTGCCGGCGAACGTCTTTCGAAGCGGTTTAAGGTCCGTCTGCGGTCTCCTAATCGCGCGTGCGTGACAAGTAATATTCGATCATTTTCCTCAATAAATAAATTACCAAGTATAATATTTTTGTCTCATTTGTTTAACTGGTTTCTCTTTATCTACTTTTAGGACTTGAGTGAAAATCGGATCGGATGATTTGTTTATTTTTGCAGGAATATAGAAAATTCTAAAAGTTTCACAAACTTTCAAGCATAAAAGTTTCACAAACTTTCAAGCACAACTGTAAATTGTCTGAGTTTTTTTTTCTTTTTTTTGTGAGTAATACTTCATATCAGCAGATGCTTCTTATAAACAGCAAACTCAAAATGTTTGAGTTTTTTCTTAGAGGTCAGTGTAGCCCTAAACCACACACCCAACCTCATTTCATTGATTGGACTCCATGTTTGCTAACCTCTGACTCCAATTAGCCTTTGCTGAGGTCATCAGCCTAGGTGCTCACACATCTTTTACCATCCTACACCTGTGAATGATGAATTCAATATGTACAAGAAAAATGCAATAATTTGTACACTATTAGAGGTCACAAATTTTTTATTGCTTCTGTATAATCTGTGTGGTTAATTAAAGAAGTGAAGAGGTCTTTGTTAATGCAGAGTGCTGTTTAGGAATTGTAGCACTTATTGTGTGATTTCAGATGTATTTTCAACCTGCCTAAATTCTAATTTTGGAGATTTCTTTATTATATTAAAAATGTAGGGCAGCATGGTGGTGCATCACCACCAGTTGCTAATGTTTGGGCCTTCTGATGGATTATATGTTGCTTGAAAATAGATTGATGGATGGATACTGACAAAAGTTAGTAAATGTCTGTCATAAGGGTACCCTTTGGCCACAAAAATGGACACCATTGGTAATGGAAGACATTACATTTAATAAGGGAGACTTACTTGCAGTTTTATTTGAATGCTTTTGTTAATTTAACTAAGAGGTATCTGTAAGACAAAAACGCTACAGTTGTGACAATGACTGAAATGAAAGCCCACATAAGAGAGGACTTTGTTGAAGCCATGGAGAATCACTTTCAAGCAGCCACAGAAACTTCTAGCAAACCATTACTGCTTTTTATCTTTAGGGAACTGAGCTTCCTAGATTTGGTTAATGATAATAATAATAATTCGTTAAATTTATATAGCGCTTTTCTCAAAACTCAACGTGCTACAACACAGGTAGGACCTGGGACACGAACCCATGATCTTTTTATTGCGTTGTGCATTGGTTTTCTCCAGGTTCTCATTTTTCTTCTCATAAAACATGCATGTAAAGTTGATTGATGACTCTTGATTGACTCAATATGATTGAGTGAGCTTGAATATGCCCTGCGAAAGACTAGCACTTCATATAGGGTTGAAAATGTGTATAATCAATTTGGGTTTAGAAAATAGTAAGATCAATGCTTTACAGTAGTTGACAATTATTTGCCTTAGGTATTTTAACTTTATTTGATATACTTTATTAATCCCAAGGGGAATTTTGCATAACCTTTGCATGTCAGAGTGCAAGGTCAGTCATCATTTAGCACCCCTGGAGCAATTTTTAAGCTAAAGGCCTTGCTCAAAGTCACTACTTTTATGCCGTGTTTTTAACATTTATTTGATCATTATCATTGCTTAATGGTTTAATTTGCAATAATGTTCTGTCCTGTACTGTGCATAGCTGATACAGTAAGGTGATATACTTCCTTGTTTGTTTCTTTATGCTGTGGTCACATCTTTGGAGTGCTACGTTTTCAAGCCCAGTGTAGCATTCTAATATTCTCCATTGTTTATTAGAATGTCAATTAATATGTGACCAGTGAAGGTTTACAAAGAGTAAGCAAATATTATTTATACGATTTAAGTATTTATTATTTAAATTAATTGTCCATGATATTGAATAATTTGGGATTTTTTAGGAGCTAAGTGGCAGCTGCTCTGGATTTAGAGATATTATAGAAGAGGAATGGTGTATCATGGGTCAGAAGATGCATTTGACAGCTAGGCAATGTGGTTAACAAAATGATTTATTGATATCTCAGCCACAAGGAGAGAGGCCATGAATACAGACACTGTTTGGCTGCAGCTATAGTACTTGAAGCTTTAGAGTTCCCATTCACTATCAGATAGCAATCTTGACATCTGCTTCATTCAGAAAGTCTCAACACACACTATCTTTTCCCTTGTAAATATTTATTATAGACTTTTACAAATAAAACTTTTTGTTCAAAGACAAATAGGTGTCTATTTTTATGAACAAATCTGACTTTTGGACATTTGCACTTGTGAAGCTCAGGGGCGCATACAGCCGCCCAAACCTGACACAGACAGATAGGACATGACTTTGCCACACAAAATATGTTTTATTTACAGTCGAGGAGCGCTTTTCTTTAACTCCCCACAGCACAATACAGTCCAAAGCTCCTAATCAAACACAGTCCTTTTCCTTTCCTTCTTCCTCTGCCTCCACTACTCTCCGGGTAAGCTTCATCCACCTCCTCCCGACTCTGGCTCCCCAAATGGAGTGAGGTGGCTCCTTTTATTACATTCAGCACATGCAAGTGCTCCAGGTGATTCATCAGGATTACCTGGGATCACTCCTAGGTGTGGTAGAGGCCCCCATGGAACCCAACAGGGCTGCATCAAACTCCAGCTCCTGGCATGCCTTGCAGGAAACCATGGTGCCACAGCCACCCAGAAGAGTTGCCCTTTAGTTTCCCAGGGGAGGTATTGCCTCAGCGATCCTCTCTCCCCCGGTTCTTCCATTCCACTGGCATCCCACCCAGGTAAATGCTGATACTGCCCATTACACACTAATCTTCCATATAAATTAACAGTTTCCTCATACTCACTTTCTGCTATTTCTAGTGTTTGTTAACTTTGTACAATTTAGTCTCAAAGTAGTAGTTTATATATATATCTTAAAGCTGTAAATATCTAATACTTGAAAACAATCCTCCATAAAGTAGAAGATTTGTTTTTATTGTTTTCATAGCTGGCAGTGGAAATGTTTGTTTGGGCTTAAAGATGTTTAGTGCTTGTTGTCCTATAAAGTACAGGAGGCATCCATGCTATAAACATTAAAAAAATATAAGATGAAAATTCATAATTGTATTACTACTGTATATGTAGAGGTCTGTAGAGTACAGATTTTTCCAGACTACTTCTAACAGTTTCAACCTGTTTCCAATTTCTCCAGCTCCCAAAAAAGTGCCATCCCTCTCTAAAAGGCAAATACATTGGACACATAACTAGGATTGTAGAAGCAACAAATCCTACAAGGGGAAAAAAAACAATATTCCATCTAATAATCACTCGTGCATCTGCCATTATAAGCTGCAAAGCAAAAGCACAACAATGTTTATAATAATTCATTTGAAACTAAGTTTAAAAAAAAATGAAAAAACAAATTTCTTCTTTTCTGACTGCATGTACTTTTACAGTGAAATAGTGATGATTAGAATATTGACGATAAATTATAATAGTAAAATAGCTATAGTTTTGGTTTATTTACTTTTCAAGAAACAAGTTTCTTAGATGCTCCACTACATTCTGACTACCCACTTCTGACCGCATTAATAAATTTAATCACTCACCACAAAACACTGAATTGGGTCCCATGGAAATTCCACAAGAATTCAGTCCTCTACATGGATGGATAACTATTCATGACATACAACTTCAAACAATTTCAAAATCCAAACAGGCTGATTTCAATTGTACTTAAGAAAAGCTTCAATTTAATTCAGATAGTTAATGGGTGCCAAGTTGAAAATACTTGCTGAATAAATTGTTGCACTGTAAAAATGAAACATCAAAACTTCTTTCTTTCTTTCTTTCTTTCTTTCTTTCTTTCTTTCTTTCTTTCTTTCTTTCTTTCTTTCTTTCAGTCTCCCCCTAAATTACATTACGCAGCATTGAGAATGTTATGTGTCACACATGTGTGCCAGAGGGGTCCCTGATCAGCTCAGCCGAGGTAAGCACTTCCACTCCCAGGTGAGTGGGCTTGTTGTCATTAATGCTCTCTTCTCCTTTTTTCACAGCTCAGAAAGGGTCACCCCAATAGAAAGGTCAGAAGAAAGCCCTGTCCCTTCCAGTTCCAGGAACATAAACACCAGAACCCTGGGAAAGTGGAGATGTCTTCACAGAACCTCGGACAAACGATTATCTGCTACTGTAAGTAGCCATTTGAGATTAAGTTCTTTAAAGCCTGTGTTCATTTTTGACTGTTACCGTTTTTTCTGTTTGAGTTACAAGGTAAATGGGTTTATTGGGGTGGTATCCCAGATTTTCTTCTCTCTCCTATTTCTTAGCCACTGGTCACTTATGTCAAAAGCAATGTTTTCTGATAAACAGTACCAGTGGTAAAATTCTTGCAAGAATGCATTAATTGTTAAGGGAGTTTCCAGTTCTAATGCCTGGGAGTCAGACATGAGGAAACACATTTATTCAATTATTAAACCTTTTCTGTTTAATTTTCCCCTTTGCTTTAAAATATCAATGAAATATGTTTAGCAGATTAACCACAAACTGAACACAAACAAATCAATATGTCTACATCAAAGAACAGATAATATCTGCAGCTAAAATCACAACATCCAATCTTTGCCAATCGAAAATGGCAGCTGCAAGCCACAATGCAGTAGATGACAGGCACCATAATGTAAGTAAGCTCGCTAGCAGGTCTGCAGATATTTAGAACAGAACTAACAAACCATCTGAAAGCAATCCAAGTTGAATGCAAAGCATTATGATTCTCACAAAGTAATGAAAATTCACCTGGAAGAAATATGAACTTAGATAAAAGCTGAGAAAGCTAATATCAAAGCTGAGATCATCTCTCTGAGGGAAACGCTTTTGCATCTTATCACAAATCACGAATGGTCTGTGTGTGATAAAGTCAGTAGAATACTTGAATGGGAATATTTATGTACTAATTTAAACTACCAAATCCACATACGTTGCAAAAAATATATCAAAGTGGAAAAAACATTGAGATAATAGAAACTGATAGACGGCATTCAAGAAAGACAGTCTATAGGCATTTATGACTGCATTCTTCCTGAAAATGTTTGAAGATAATTTTAATGAAAGTCTAAATTAGAGCTCCGATAATTTAAATATCCTTTTGCACAAAATCCAAAACTCAGCTGCAGACATTGTCCAGTCTAGTAAGAACATAGGAAAAAAAAGTTCTTCACTGTGCAGGACAGAAAAGAATTTTAATAAATGAAGTACAAAGAATTAAACTACCAACACATCTAGTGTAAATGCACTTTTTTTGATGGCTTTAAAAGGAAACTATGGAGAATTAATATCTGGTATTCATTTCAACCACACTGAAGGTTACTTTAAAGGATAAAGTCAGTTCTTTTAATACAAATAAATACTTGTGTTCTTGATCAAAAAATTTACTCATAAAAGTCTATATTAAATATAAACAAGTGAAATGTTTGAAAAAAAAAGTGAAAAGTGTGTTGAGGTTTTCTAAATGAAGCATATGTCAAGATTAGTATCACAACTATCAAAGAAAAATTGTATCTTTCTGAAGAGTTATACCACTACTTTCCAGCCTATCATGGCAGTGAAATTTACCACATAAATAGCTGCTAGGGATTACTGCATTTCACTCTTTTGTTTTGTCTCACAGTTCAGGAAGATGGGTTCAGGTCTCAGTCTGATCACTCTCATGTCACTTGCATGTTTTGCTGTGTTTGTGTGTATTCTTCTCCAACACCTCAAAGACTTACAAGTTAGGATGATTGGTGACCATAATTAGTTTGGTGTGATTGAGATGCCCTGCAGTAGACTGGCATGAAATAGAATTTGTAGATAAAGCTGATTGGAGATGGGTAGATGGGTATTTTCTTAAACTACAATTCTACACTGTTTAACACTTTGTGTTAATGTGGCATAACAATTCATAGTCATTTAAAAAAAAATAAACACAATCACTTGGACTAGAGGGACTCATTGTTATTTTTTGATATTCTATTGAAATGTAGAACTTAATCACTTATTAAATTTAATGGTTGTTTATTCTTTGTAAAGGGACAAAAATGGAATAACATAACAAAAATAAAGAAATGGAATGATACAGCTACTATCTCAATTCAATGTTAACCTTGTAAGATTTACTTATACAAAGTTATTTAGAGTTTGCAATGTTTCTGCTAATGGGTAGAACCACTGTAATTTTAGGGTAGATACATTTTTTTACTTTTTTCTTTACTTACTTAATATAGCTTTATAGCAGCACAGAGGACTGCCATCAGGGAAATGATTGACGCTAGAAGGAAGAAACAGTATGGTACTCTGAAGAGAGGAGCTGGAAATGGAGGCTGGGGTTTCTGAACAATTTGGGGGATGATGAGAAGGTGTGGTAGTTGTGGTACATAAGGATGAGGTACGAGCGCAGGGGTGGAGGAGGTCTGTGCAGGGAACCAGAGTTTATTTTTTTTTGGGTTTCTCAGGACCATAACAATGAGAGGTTTACTGTATAGGTAACTGTAAATACTTGCAGTTCAACTGCCTTTATTGTTGTTTTACATTTGTGTATTCTTCTGACACTGTTAAGAGTGAAATGTTTTAACAATTACTTCTTTGTCCTGCTGTGTCTTCTTTCCGAGCCTGTTATGAGGAGCTAACTACAATATACCTAGATTGCTTTTGTCTTTGTCTGATTTAAGGAGACATGTGGAAAGGATGTTTTCAGAAATGTTATCAATATTCTTATTTTTTAATTTAACTTCCATTAGGTTATTATTAAAGAGAGTATTTTTTTATTATTAGATCTTACATCATAACATTAAAATCATTAAAACCTAAAAAAAACCTCTCACAAAAGAGTTGCACAAGTTTCTATATACACCGATCATTCTCATTTGCAGCACATCTTTGCTCCATGGTCCAAGTTAATGCTGAAAAAAAATCAGTGAAATAGAGGCAGTATCGCCGAGTGCATGTGTCATTTTTTGATGTTTACTTCCTTTTACCTAGTTTACCTAAAACTAGCAAGGAATTTCAGAGATATAATGGTGTTAAGCAAAAAATATGAAAAAGGGTCAAAATCAGGTGATTAAACTGCATGAGCATCAAAGCCAAAATGACAGATAATTATTTAGATTAAAACTCAAGAGCAAAATTCAAAAACCAAAGGATGTTCAAAATAGATGATTTAGCAAAGGGTTGTTTATTAAAAAGGGTTTTGATATCTGTAAGTATGAATTAGGTAGTGGATCCTTAGATGAACTTTTAGCTATGTCACTTTGTTACTCAAAGGTCACAACCTCTTAAGACTTGCCCAAAACAAAGCTGGATGGTGCCCTAACAACTGGGATACAAAATGGCAATGATTGTAAGATAGCAAAATGGGGTTTAAAACAGATCAAAATAATTGACAATAATTACATTAAATGGAGAATTCAAAATATAACCATCAGAATTATAATGTGACCTAAAAAAAACAAACAAAAAACAGAATGCAAGAAAACAAAATGCTAGAAAAAGATGGAGGCAAAGCAAATAAAACATACAAAGAGTGCAAATCATAATACCTAAATTGTGCAAATCTCTGAAAACCTTAAGTTGAAATTTTGACTCGTTTAGGGCATGATGTATATAGAGTATGACTACTAAACTATAATTTATCTTCCTATTCAGTCAGTTAGAATATCAAAGAACTTAATGAGCAGGCAGGCTTGTGAAACCCTGTTGTGGCAAGGTTGGTACCAGACTGCACAGTAGGTGATGAGAAAAATCAGACATGGAGACACAAAACTGTAGTCCTCCTAAAGAAAGAAAACAATCAGGAAGAAACTACACACTCCAAAATCTAAAGAGTCCACAAAAATATTTACAAAATATATATATAATGCTCAGAACATGTTGTAGGATTATCAAGCAGGTTATCCTACTGAAAACATGAAGTCCATTTTTTTCATGCAAACAATACCTCTGTGTGTGTGTATATATAAATATACAGGTATATATATATATATATATAAAAGAGAAGGTCTGTGATACGGTTTGCATATTTGCAGCTGGAGATCCACAAAGGGAGAAAATGAATCGCATACCATAAAGTAGTTTTTATTCCTGAGCTTTCATCTTCTTCTTAAGTTTGCATATGCTGGATTTATGTCCTAATGTCTGTTGATGGCGTTCTCATTTGATAGCCAAGATTTGGCCAGCTCTCTGGCACTTTTAGTACTGGCCTTAAATCTTACTTGTACATTGTCCCAGTTAAATGTATGTCCTATTGATTTAGTATGCGTAGAGATCAGTGATCGTTCTTTCTTCTGACGGCGTTGCGATGTTCATGTATACGTGTTGAGATTCTTTTTGATGCTTGTCCTATGTATACCGCTGGGCAAGAACTGCATGGAATGCTATAAACTGCATTTCGTGTTTCTGCTGTCGATTTCTTGTTTTTAGCATTAAAGGGGACCGTGCGCAGATTGTTCGTGGATTTGCGTGCTATTCTGACGCCTGACTTGGACAGGATGCGTGCTGCACCTTCAGACACCTTGTGGTGATAAGGAAGTGAGTACCAGGTGGGATGGGGGTTCTGGTTCAAGTCTATTGTTTGCTGAGTTTTTTTGCGTCTTCTGCGTAAGCTTCGATTAATGAATGTTTTTGAGTATCCGTTTGAAGTGAAAAGACGGAAGAGATAGCGTCTTCCATTTATTTTTGTCTCCTTTGTAGTACAATGGGTGTGGACTCTTCTGAATAGACCTTTAACACAGCTCCGTTTATAAGATTCTGGGTGGTTGCTGGCGAAGTGTAATATCTTGTCTGCACAGCATTCCTTACAGTAAACACTTGTGGTCAGGGTGGTGTCATTATTTCTTTCAATGTAGATGTCCAGGAAGCTGATGTGTTTGTTCATTTCTTTTTCCATGGTGAATTGGATTGCAGAGAATATTGTGTTGATGTGGTTGTAGAATTCATTCAGCTGGTCATTTTTTAGTATGACGAATGTGTCGTCTACGTAGCATATCCAAATTTTGGGTGTGAACTGGGATATGAAAAACTCTTCTTCCTCCATAGTTGTATCAGGCAGGATGTAACTCCGAAATGTTTACGATTCAAACCACAAACAAACTCCTCGAAGATGTCAACCATCATGCAACAATTCACAAAACAAGTTTTATATTAACTTATTAAAGAAACACACAAAGCTATTACAGATCTGAAACTATGAAGCACTGTTCTAAACTCCTCGTAACATGTGAACAGATGATTACAGAGGAATGGACCAAACAGATCCAGGACACAGCTTTCAAAAACCGCATTTCTGAACAACATACACTCAACAAAAAATGGAATAAACTCACTGGAAATCAACATACTAACAAACCTCAATCCGGAGTATACAACTTATCCAAAAGACAGCTCTCCACCACAGAACACAATATTCTCGCCAGAGGATTGAAATTGAACTACAAAGACGCATCCGACATGAACTTCCTAGGTTCCTTGGAACACATCTTATTAACTGAAAAAATACAGACAGAAAATGCACAAGAAATAAGGTGCAGCATCACCAGCCAGTTACACACACACAGGACAACTGACCACAGATATTTCAACAAAAGAACAGAAAGCTCTACTATCGCTACAGAATGACAATAGCATCATTATCACACCAGCCGACAAAGGAGGCGCAACTGTCGTATTAGATAAGGACCAATACACCACAACTATGGAAGAAATGCTTTCTGATACGAACACTTATCAACAGCTGAATAATGACCCAATTAAAACCATGCTTAATAGAATAAACACTACTCTGGCCAAACTCCGAAATAACAACCGCCTAGATGCACAGAATTATTACAAAATGAAATCCAACAGTGCTAACTGCCCCAAATTTTACAGACTCCCAAAAATACATAAAACACCACTGAAATTCAGACCAGTGGTCAGCCTAATAGGTGGACCATCTTACAACTTGTCAAAAAGACTTTACTAGTTATTCAAACATTTAACTTATGATTCAGAATATTCTGTGAACAGCACCGAGTTGGCATTACAACGCTTGAAAGACGTATCCATCGCCGAGGATGAGGTGATGGTCTCGCTTGATGTTGTGTCGCTATATACCATGATTCCGATTCATCTGGCTACAGAAACACTATTAATGAGACTGGAAAGTGACCCCATCATAGAGACAAGAACCAAACTGTCCACTAAAGACATAATGCACCTAATATCACTTTGCCAAAAAACTCACTTTAATTTCAACGGCAAATACTAAATTCAAAAAGAAGACAGGCCAATGAGATTGCCGTTATCACGACTTCTAGCAGCACTGGTAATGCAGCGATTTGAAAATGCGGCTCTATCCCAGTTCACACCCAAAATTTGGACATGCTACGTAGACGACACATTCGTCATACTAAAAAATGACCAGCTGAATGAGTTCTACAACCACATCAACACAATATTCCCTGCAATTCAATTCACCATGGAAAAAGAAATGAACCGATACATCAGCTTCCTGGACATCTACAATGAAAGAAATAATGACGCCACCCTGACCACAAGTGTTTACTGTAAGGAATGCTATGCAGACAAGATATTATACTTCGCCAGCAACCACCCAGAATCTTATAAACGGAGCTGTGTTAAAGGGTCTATTCAGAAGAGTCCACACCCATTGTACTACAAAGGAGACAAAAATGAATGAGAGACGGTAACTCTTCCATCTTTTCACTTCAAACAGATACTCAAAAATATTCATTAATCGACGCTTACACAGAAGACGCAAAAAAACTCAGCAAACAATCGACTTGAACCAGAACCCACACCCCACCTGGTACTCACTTTCTTATCACCACAAAGTGTCTGAAGGTGCAGCATGCATCCTGGCCATGTCAGTTGTCAGAATAGCACACACACCCATGAACAATTTGCACACGGTCCTCTTTAATGCTAAAACAACAAAATTGACAGCAGAAACACAAAATGCAGTTTATAGAGGTTCTGCCTCCACTCTGCACCACACTCACAATGCCATTGTACAGGCCGGCCATGATATCCAGCAGCCTTGACAGGATCCCGTGAAGTCTTGGAATGTCCCACAGGGCAGCTCAATTAACTGAGCTGAATGCTTTACAAAAATTGACAAAGGCTTCAAAGAAACTCTGTCGCTATTTGCGTTTGTGTCTCATGAGGGCCTCCAGTGCCAGGATGTGTTTCATGGTAGACTTCTTAGGCATAAAACTAGACTACTCTGGTCGCTGCTTGGTGAGCAAGAGATCACGGATACTATTGAGTACGGCCATAGCATGGACATTACTCAGCATCGAGAGCAGTGTTACCTTTCCAGAAAGGGACAACATGTCCCATTTTCCGGTCAGTTGGGATGACGCCAGTCTCCCAAACGGAAGCAAAGATTGTTTGCAACGCCAGGAGGACAGCCTTACCACCAGCCTGGAGAAGTTCATTCCAAATTCCACAGATCCCTGCAGTCTTCCCTACCCTCAGCTGGTACGCCACCTGTGCAAAATCAGTGAGATTGGGTGGGTCACAGCTCATTGGAAGATCAGCCTCAAGAACCGTAGACCAGGAGATATCCAATGTCGTAGCCGGAGGATCAGCTTTAAACAGCTCAAAGTAGCCAGCCCATTGGGTCACAACTGCAGTGTCATCCATAAGGTCCGTTCCATCAGCTGCCCTGACTGTGACTTTCTGAGGAACAGATTCGGATGTGCGTAATGCTTCGATTTCTCTGAAAGAAAAGCCGTTGGCAACAAATTAATGTGGCGTGACCGAGTCAAATCATTTCTTCGGTTTATGTGATCGAGAAGATCCTTTGCTCAGATCGCTTCTGGGTGGTTGTGCTTTTCTGGCCCAGGGATTGGAAGGGGCGGGGTCAGATGACCTCACTGGGCTGTTTTTCTGAGCTGTGGAGAAAAAACAAGGTGGCTCCACCCCCTCTCCATCTGGGGTGGATCCACATATCTAGGAGGAACTCGGAGGTTGACTCAATAATGTGTATGTGTGACATTCTGTAAACCTTTTAGATAGCATATATAGATGTGTAGAGCTTTCAAAGAATATTTGCTTTATGCTTTACTGTTGTCATAAAGAGTTTGGAGGTGTACAATAGTGTTATGTTAAAATGCACACAGGAACAACTCTACATCACCTATGAAATATACAGTAGATATAGCAATCTATACTGAAATAAAAAAAGATCAACAAGAAGAAGGAAAGCAGAACCATTAGTTTAACTTATGGTTTTTGATTTATGGAACAGGCAAGTTATTATCATTGAGGTCATGCTTACTCATTGTTTACTTTTTCTTTTTCCTATGGCTCTGGTGACATTGTCTCTGGCATCCTGATAATGATGATCACAGTACCCTCTTGTAATTTTCTAGTTTCACTTATCGATGTTCTTGTCCCACTTTTGAGCTCTCTAGTTTGGATATCCATCTTTTTTTATTTTGGCTTATAATTTTGCATAGTCACTCCTGACATTCCCCTTTCCCAGAGCTGCCTGTTGCCAGATTAATGATCCCCCTTAAAAATCTATTTGACAACATTTACATACTTTAAATTCATTCATTAATGTCATCAGTATCGGCAAAGCAACTTTGCACTCAACTAATGGTTAATTTGGATGTGGAAATGAGGTCAGATTCTGGCAAGGAAACTGTAAGGTTAAATCTCTAGGTTGTACATTTTCACTTTGCATTTACCCTTATGGTTGTAGTTTGTACTCACTCATGTACTCACTCTCTCACAATTCTGATCACAAATTCACCTAAACGCAGTGTCTTTATCTTCTCTCATCTTGAAAATTCCTCTCAGTTCCCAAAGCTGTCTGATGCTAAGTTGAAAGTTAAGTGTGGGCATAGAGGATAGCAGAAGAGTCTAGCAACACTAAATTTAAGCTTAAAAGAATAGTCTTCCTAAACTGATGTTCTAAGAAGTCAAATGCTTACATTTTAAAATGTCCAGAAGATTTACTTTTCCCATGGGAACTTTACAGTGTATGGTGTTATGAACAAATTCAAAACTAAGTACAGTATATGGGATTTAGCAACTAAACTTTCTTCCACAAAACTGTGCACTTTCAGAATGTTATCGTGAGATATACAGGTGGAATAGCCTATGGTGTCCTGTAAAATGCACTACCTGTCTGGCAGACCACAGTTTGTGAGACGCAAGAACTGTGTTTCTGATACTGATGTGAGCCACACTGGACCACCACATTGAACAATCCTGTCTCCTTTTCTCTTCACTCTGTACACCCCAGAATATAAATATAACACCAGGTCATGTCACATGTAGAAATTCACATGTGATTCTGCAGTTATGGGGGTGTATAGATAAAGGGGATGAGACAGAGTATACGAGTCAGGTGGAGAGGTTTGTTTCTTGTTGCAAAGAACATAAAGTTGACAAATAAGAGGATACCATTCAATAAATCAAGCCCATTTGTTTAGTTAATAGCTAAGCTGTCCCAATATATCATCCAGATTCTTCTTAAAAGTAGCTGAAGTTTCTGTTTCAAGTACATGTCTCTGGAGTTTGTTCCAGAATCCCACAACTCTTTGCATAAAGAAGTGTTTCCTGGCTCCAGTTTTAAAAGCACTTCCCCTAATTTCTACTGATGACCTTGAGTATGTGATTCACCCTTAAGCTGAAAGAATGTTGAGGAATCAAAAATGATTGCATTAGGTCCCATTGAAATCTCCTCTGTTTGAGGCTAAACAAGTTTAATTCTCAGAGTCTGTCAGGGTAGGACCTGTCCTTTAGTCCTGAGATGCACTTGGTTGATCTTCTCTGTACAGCTTCAAGAACTGCAGTATCTTTCCTGTACCATGGTGACCAGAAATGCACATAATACTCCAGATATGGTCTTACCAGTGCATTATATAGTTTGAAAATAATGTCCCATGACTTAAATTCAACAGTTTTTATGATATAAGCTAATATTTTATTACGCTTTTTAATTGCTTCTGTGCATTGCTTTGTGAAAAATGTTGTATCAACATAAACTCCAAAATCCTTTTTGGTAGTTGGTTCCTGTATGACAGTGCCTCCCATCTTGTATTTATAATTTGGCCCACATGTAGTACTTTGCATTTTTCTACGTTAAACTACAAAGAGAGTTAAAGGGAGATTTATCTGCATCTTAACATCAATAAAACCAAGGAACTAGTTATTGACTACTGGCTAGCCCCAACAAGCCTCTATGTTTGGTCACTATTCAAATGGACGTAGAGGTGGTCCACATTAATGACAGATTGGACTGGCTTCAGAACACAGAGAAACTATATACAGTAAGAAAGGGCTGAGCAGGCTCGTTTTCCTTTAATGTAAGAAGTGACATCCTTCAAATCTTCTGTAACTCTGTAATGACCAGAGCAATTTCCTACACTGTGGTGTGCTGGGCTGGTAATATCACTTCAAGAGGGGCCTAGTGAATCCACAAGCTAATTAAAAGGGCAGACTCACTTACAGAACACACTCTGGACCCCCTGGAGGTCATAGCAAAGGAGACCATTTTTTTTTAAAAAGTGCCATTATGAACAATGCTGCACATCCTTTATCTGACACACTGACACAGAGTACTTAAGGATATGAATAATTCAGCAGAAGTGTTTCAAGAAACGCTACTAGGACTCCTTTGTACCACCACCTGTATAATGCCTCATTGTGACTGAGACCTTCAAGTCAGAAGTTTTGTTTCTTTTTAATTTGCTTCTTTGTTCTGGCCAAAGTGTGCGTGTGTGTGTGTGTTTGTTTGTTTGTTTGCTTATTTATTTAAAGAGCTTCTGTTAAAAGCCAAATTTCCCACTGGGAACAAATAAATCTATCTATCTATCTATCTATCTATCTATCTATCTATCTATCTATCTATCTATCTATCTATCTATCTATCTATCTATCTATCTATAATACTACTGAAACATTTTTACGGTCATGAAAAAAGCAAAATATACATGGCTTCCTTTGACATATCGTTGATCCTAACATCTTGCCATCTCAAGGCATTTTAAGATAATTGAATAGAATACCACATTAAGAACATGAATCGCTAGGTATTTCTTACTTATTACAGTGCCCCCACCAAAATGATGCTTAATTTCTAAAAACACCCAACAGGCAAACTTTTGGCTAGGTACTGTAGTTGTGAATTTGTTGCTTAAGTTGATAAAATAATACTGAAAGTAAAAAAATGGCTTTTATAATATTATTAAAAGGTGACTTTCACAAGAAAGCAAATGACTTCATCTAGCCCTACAAAGAGGACTGAACTGGCTGGGATTAACATAGTGAAACATTCCCACTTGTAGGACCTGTGTCATGGTGTTCACCAATCAACAAGGCTTCAAATTGACCAGGAAAACACTGTCCCCAAAAATGAATGTTGCACAATATTGTCACTGAGATTTCAAATGTTATCAGTTTTCATGAGAACTGCATTTTTAAAACATTTAAAAAGTGATGTTTCATTATAATAGTGACATTTTAAATGGGTAGGAGTATTATCATGTTCAGAGCAAACTGAATAAATCATCACAATCCTGATCTTAGTATAGTGAGTTCAATCTAAAATTAATGATTTTTTAAAGTTTTGTTTGGCTTTGTTTTTTCTGCTTGCTGTTGTTGATAAAACATTTTAGTATCAACTTTGACTAAAGTTTTCAGTGCTGGGAGCCTTTCAGTATGTATTTTGTGGGTTGTATCAATTAATATTCATAAGGCTTAGTCCACAGATTTGCATCCAGAAACATGCAAAATCATTCCCCTGTGGCATAAAGAGTTAAAAGACTGGCAGATGCCAGATATTTTACTTCTGAGCACTAGCAAATCTTATAAAAAAAATGCAAAGAGAGGGAATGCTTGAGGGGGTGGATGACAATTTGATTATTACTGTGATTATTGCTATCACCAAAAGCATTTGTATTGTCAAGAAACAGTTAAATGCATGCCTAATGAAAGCACATTAAAGTGGTGATCAACTTTGAAAACACTACTTGAGTATCATTAATGGGATTGGCTGACCCTGGTCAGCAGGTAAGGTGAACTGCTACCCAGGAAAATAAAAGTATCAAAAAAAGTCAAAGTATTTAATTAATTGAGTTGTGAGACCTGCTTTATCTATCTTTAAACAGAGGTGGCTTTAAATTTTAAAAAAAATTATGAAAATTTTAGGTATACAAAGTAATACGTTTGTCTAAATCAATGCTTTAAGTACTTCATGCAATTCTTGGAAGGCTTAATGAGGCAAGCGCTTACAGTATTTTCAGAAAGAACACAGACCACTTTACTTTTTTCACATTGTTTTGCTGCAGCCGTATGCTAAAACGTTTAAATTATGTTTTTCCTTCATCAAACAACACTCAGTTCCCATGAATGACAAAGTGAACAAAGGAGTTTTTAAATGTCCGCAAAATAATGAAATATCACAATGACATAAGCATTTGGACCCCTTTCTGTAACATATATCATGTGGCCCATGTGCATCCCATTCTAATGATCATCGTTGAGGTGTTTATGCATATTGTTTGGACAGTGTCAGTAATGTGTATCAGAGCAAAAACCTACCCATTAGGTAAAAGGAATTTCCTGCAAAGCTTAGTGAAAGGATTGTTTTGAGGCACATATCCACTGAATTCTCAAATGGAATAAGTTTGCAACCACCACAAGTATTCCAAAAACTGTCTGCCTTTCCAAACCAAGCATTACGGAGGAAAGAAAGCAGAAGAGCAAAAGCTCTCTTTGCCTGCTTCTACTTCTGTGTGCACTCTGAGAACCTGTTGTTTTGAGCTGATCCCATGCATAAGGCACAAGTGAAGTTCTTTCCATTTTCATTTTGAAACCTATGATAAAAAACAAGATTGACCTGCTGTTAATAAAGTAGCATAATAGCATAACTAGACAATGGTATATTGTGTACATAGTCTAATTTAGCGAATATCGGTATTCAAGAACATGTGTCCACAACAGAAAGATTTAGAGAGTAGAGTAGCACAACAGATGTTTGTAGGCTGTTATTCAAGCCAGCAGGGTAATGACAATAAATAGACCTTATACCATAGATACCATGTCCTTATACCAACCTTTCGGGTATATAGCAAAATTTGTTTATATAGAGCATTTTCATACAAAAATGCAACTTAAAATGCTTTAGAAGATGTTAACGAGAGGGATTCCAAGGTCAAAAGACTACCCAGCCCCCACTGGGCATTCTACCTAACATTAATGTTTGTAATTCTTTCCTCTTTGTTTCCAGGCTTTATATGAGAGGATTCCATTACGCTGGTCTCATGGACAGCTGCGGCACCTGCCTTCATTCCAGCATCACAGGTGGAGCTTTGATCAGGTGGCAGTGGCATAAATCGCCACCACAGAAGAATTGGAAAAGACAGCAGAGAAATGTACAGATTAATAAAGATTGCAGATCCCTGAAGAATATGATATTTCAATGCCCATATGGTTTATTAGAAGTACAAATAATATGTAGCTATGACAAAGCCAAATTAAAATAGTAGAGTTTTTATTAGTTATATCACTATGCTGCTGGCCTGAAAACCAGCTTGTCAGGTTCAAAGGATCAGTAAAAACCTGCTCCAGAGTGCTCTGGACCTCAGATTGGATTGAAGGTTCACCTTCCAACAGGACAGTGGCTCTAAGCACAAAGAAAAGACAACACAAGAGTGGCTTAGGGTCAACTCTGTGAATATTCTTAAGTGATCTAGCCAGGGGCCAGACTTCAACCCAATCAAATATGTCTAAGGAGACCTGAAAATAGCTGTCCACCGACTGTTCCATAGAACCCGACAGAGTTTACAATCTGCAGAGAAGAAAATCCCCAAATCCAAGTGTGTGAAGCTTGCCATGTCCTACCCACATAGAATCCAGGCCAGAATCGCTGTCAAAGATGCATTAACACTAGAATCCCTGAAGCCTACACTTGCAACTATAGACACTTCAGTGTGTGAGTGACTCTCCACGCTAGTGTTTAGATCTGACAGTGCCATGCTGGAGAGTCGCTCACGTACTGAAGTGTCTATAGCTGCAGGTGGAAGCTGCTGTTGCACTTTTCGTAACTGATCTTTCCTGAATAAAGAGTGATATTGCACATGTACTTTGTTAGCATGCCCGTATCGATCAAACACAGAAAGCTCTGCAGTCTACTTGTGACTTTACACTGTGGGAAGATAAGTAAATAAATATAAGTAAACAACATTCGATGTGGCATTTATAAAAGTAACATATGAATGTTTTTCATATAAAGATCATCAAGAAAAAATCACAAACGACCTTGGCGAGCTCTGTAAGCCCTGTTGTTTTATTGAAGGACATGCATGTGGTGATTGACTGGCAGGATGACGGCCAACTTGTTGCTGCATCCAAATGGTACCATCTTTTGCCAGCTGCATTCTTATGTGTGAGTGGACATTTCTTGCGGGGAGGGCTTCTGTTCACTTTCTCTGATGTAGAACCCTCCTCCTAATCTGAGTTCATCTCGGTTATAGCACATCTTAATTTGAAAACAGCAGTGTCAGATCGGGGGGAGCGTGAAAGTAACTGAGAGAATTAAATGGAATAAAAAAAAAACACTAACCTTTACAAGTACCATAAATTTATACCGGCTGTTACAGATTCAAATCAAATGTATGTTTTTATTGTATAATAGTAACAATAAGAGCAGCTCACTACTCAGAACAGTAATTCTGGGAAGTGGCTGGAATCAAACCTGCTATCTCCTGATTATGAGTAAGCAGTTCTTACCGCTGCACCACCCAAGCGATTGTGTCAGTATTGTACCCTAATCCTATTTCTTTTTCTTTCGGTATATTACTGAATAAAAGCGCACTTGTTTTGTTATAGGTGTACCTTTTGTAAAAGTGTTTCTTTGATATTTGTACTTCATTCTTCACACATTATACACTTCATGTCAAAATTTTGTCATTAGTACTATAACATGAAAAAAGTTTTTTTTTTGGATACATGTATCTGTTCAACATTTCTTGCAGAACCTTAAGCTGGGAGAACTTTTTCCACCGAGTTGAACTGCGGCATTGGGGGGATGCAATAGCAGGCTGCTTGTGCTGATTGGCACATTTATAGAACAAAAGACGCTATTGGAGAGGTGTGAAGAAATTTAAGATGGCCCGGGATTATTAGTTTTTTCATACACTTCAGGGATTCTAGTGTTAACTAAGTCTCGAGGAAAGGGTCTAAATGCTAAATGCTATTAAACTACTCTAAATATGATAGGTCATTTTTTTTATTTTTAATAAATTTGCAAAACTTCCCAAAACTCCATTTTCGCTTTGTCATTTTGAGGTATTAAACATTGTTTGGTGAGTGAACAAATGAATTTAAGTGATTTTAGCTTAAGATTTTGCTAAAGCAGAATGTGTTAAAAGTGAAGAAGTCCAAGTTCTTTCTGAAGAGCATTGTACATATGTCTAAAAGAATATTGATATGTTCAGTACTATGTACTGAATAAAATTACATTCATTTAATTTTTTAGTTAGGATTTAACTAGAATAGCTCACAGATAATATGGTGGCATATCCCAGTAGTCTGCACTATTTCTTCAAAGGTCTAAAGTCCTTCTGTGTTCAGAGTAAAGCCCCAGTCAACATTTGTCTGCACACATTCTCCATGTCTACATGGATTTTCCAGCGATTTCTTTAAACATATCAAAGATGAGTAAGCTAATTTTGATTGACAGCTCCAAATATATATTTTTTGTACATAATGTTGCCAGGAGAGGCTCCATCCCCCAGGGGCCTTGTATTGAAATAAGCAAGGTGGGAAAATGAACGATTGAATTGAAAGAGCAGATTTGCTTTTATTAATGTAATGTGAATCTGTTTATAAAGCCCTGTGGAGTAAAGTATACAAAATAAAGATTGATTGACTATACAATAGATAGATTCTGACAAATTTCAACCTAATTTGTTAAAGCTACGTCTTTCATAAGCTTAACTATAATTTGAACTTCAGACACAAAATTATTAAGAATTATGAACATAATTAAGGTTATAATTAGCTTATGTGCCTAAACAGTCTGCATGTATTTATTGCAACAAAGGAAAAATGTGGTGGAGCTAACAGCTATCATAGTAATGTAAAGCACATTAGACCTGTCTAAAGAAATGTATCTGTTTTGGAATAAATATGTAAATAAATTGCCTTCAATATAGCTTTAGCTTTGAATAATCATCCGAAGTAATAAGCATAATGAACATGTGGGGTCAATTAACAAGTTCGTTTACTTTCCTAATGATTTTCCACATCTTGATTGCCGGTTTATGATGGAAATGCAATATGAAAAAAGCATTTGCATTCCTGGCACAGATGGCTGCAAATCAGGCTCTTTATGTGGACTGATTGCTTTTCTGTCAGTATATTGGTTGCATTGTGAAACTACAATAAATATGCAAGACCATGCTATGGTTTTTTAAAAAATGTACTGTAGAGCAAAGGATAAATTTGCTCTCAAAGACAGATTTGCAGGGTATTATTTAACTTACATATGAACATGATGCTAAGGCAATGCAAGTCGAAGATATAGATATGCCAAAAATGTGAGGTCTGTACCCATCAGCTAAAATACATGAAACTGAGCATTTTGAAAAATTTAAAGTCACTAATACTTGAATATATACACACCAAAAGTGAATGTGAACATTTAATATACAGGCAGCATGAGAACAACTTGAAATTCATTATAATTAAATGTGGGGTAATAAAAACCATAAAATCTCTTAATGGTACATTTTTTAATGTTTGTGCAGGTCTTACATTTAACTGAAGATGATGTTGTGTAAATAGTTTTCATTCTATTACTGAATATTATTATTTAAACAAGTGCACCCAAGAACATTTTTACTTTTTAGCACCTCTTTGTTCTATTTAGATATGCTTCTCCCACACTTCCCAAACTGGCACACCCAAACATTAAAAAGCTAGCATTCATGACCCACTGCCTCCACTTAAACCAGACACCAGACACACTACTGGGACCTGGGACAGACCTCGGTCCTCCTTCTGGTCACTCTACTTTTCCTAGACCAGTGACCTGAGGGTCAAAATCTTTTATCTGCTTGGTGCGTTACTTTTACTTTAGGCCTTTGAACTTTGATTGGAAACCCATCCTCTTGGTGCTGGCGATGTTTCCTTGGTACAACACAATGTTCATATTACAATGAACTGCCTTAGTCGGGGTAAAGAAAGCTGAACACAGCATTAAATGATTTGTTAGAAATTGAGGTGATAGCTATCCCTGATCTGACACTGTTAGTTTTCAAATAAAGACATGCTATAACAGAGGTGAACTCAGATGAGGATGAGGATTCTACATCAGAGAAAGAGAACAGAAGCCCTCCCCACGAGAAACGTCCACTCACACATAAGAACAACGTAGCTGTACCAGGTGTAAAGCCGAAAGATAGCACCGTTTGGATGCAGCAAGAGGTCGGGCATCGTCCTGCTAGTGAATCTGACACACACATGTCCTTCAACGACATGCGAGCAAATCACCTAAAAGAAGTCAGTCTGCATTCTCAGTACCATTGCTTTGCTCACTTACTGAAGTGACCTTAGCTGCAGGTGGAAGCTCCTGTTGCACCCAGTTTGTTTATCGAATAGCTAAGCTGTCCCAATGTCTCATTCAGATTTTTCTTACAGGTTGTCAGGGTTTCTACTTCAAACTTTGGAGTTCGTTCCAGAGTCCCACAACTCTTTGAGTAAAGAAGTGCTTCCTGGTTTCAGTTTTAAATGCATTTCTCCTTAATTTCCACAGATGTCTTTGAGTATGTGATTCGCCCTTTTCTGAAAGAATATTGCTGAATCAACTTTAGCAATGCCTATGATGATATTAAATACCTGGATTAAGTCTACACACAATCCCCTCTGCTCAAGACTGAACAGGTTTAATTTAAGTAGGATGCGTACTTGTCCTGGGATGAGTCTGTTTGCTCTCCTTTTCATAGCTGCAAGTGCTCCTTTTCTATACAGTTGCAGTCAGCATGTAGTATACAACAATGATTTTCAAAACACTATTTTGTTGCTGTTATGCAATGTAGTGATGCCATAATCAAAATGACAGTAAGATATGCCATTAAGCTTCAGGTACTGAGTTCTTGAATTGATAATAGCAGTTTCTGCTTTCCATTTTTCAGTGTCAAGTCTTTTGTTCAGTTATTACATACTAGACATTAAGCCCGTTACAATAACGGACGCTAGAACATTAGTGCATAAACATTAGTAGAAACAGTCTGTATTAAATGGCAAGGGACCTTGACCTCATTCTGTTTGTTGTCTTAATTTTTTTTTGTCAAAAATATTTTTGCAAGAAGCCTAAAGTAAAATAATAATAAAAATAAAATAGAAACGCATATGACAATACAGTAAGTATAATTAATATTGTCTTAGTGTAAAACTTTGTAACAATCTGTAATACACAATATCTGAAGAAGATATTTAGGAAAAATTTTCTATTTTTTTTACCTCATGAAATGTTTCTATAAAATTTCATTATAGACAACATTTCTTGTAAATATTCTGTCTGAGTTTGGCAACAGTTTGCCTTGTTGAGGACCATCTACAACCTTATACAATACAATAGAATACAGTTTATTTTTGTATAGCCCAAAATCACACAGGAAGTGCCGCAATGGGCTTTAACAGGCCCTGCCTTTTGACAGCCCCCCAGCCTTGACTCTCTGAGAAGACAAGGAAAAACTCCCAATAAAAACCTTGTAGGGAAAAATGGAAGAAACCTCGGGAAAGGCAGTTCAAAGAGAGACCCCTTTCCAGGTAGGTTGGGCGTGCAGTGGGTGTCAAAAGTAGGGAGTCAATACAATACAATATACAGAACAGAACAATTCCTTAAGACAGCATAATAATAAAAATCTTAGAAGTACGGTTTAACAGTAGATATGACATAATTAGGTTTGGATATTTTTAGAGTCCTGGAGATCTTGACAACAACATCTGGAAAACCTCTAACTCTTGATAATGCAACATATAACTGACCGTGGCTGAATACTGGTTCTGGCAAGTAAATGCCAACTTTTTCTAAGGTTTGCTCTTCTGAGTCTTTCTCTTTTAGCGTTTTTCTTCTTTTTCTTCAATCAATCTATTTGCTCGTATTTTTCTTTGTCTTTCAGCCATTTTTTTGTTGATTTTTAATTGTTGAGCTACAACAACAACAACAACATTTATTTATATAGCACATTTTCATACAAACAGTAGCTCAAAGTGCTTTACATAATAAAGAATAGAAAAATAAAAGACACAATAAGAAAACAAAATAAATCAACATTAATTAACATCGAATAAGAGTAAGGTTCAATGGCCAGGGGGGACAGAAAAAACAAAAAAAACTCCAGACGGCTGGAGAAAAAATAAAATCTGTAGGGATTCCAGACCATGAGACCGCCCAGTCCCCTCTGGGCATTCTACCTAACATAAATGAAACAGTCCTCTTTGGATTTAGGGTTCTCACGGAAGGGCTTGATGATGATGATGGTCACGTAGACTTCTGCCTTTAAATCCATCCATCGTTGTTGGAGCATCATGAAGCTTTGAGTAGGTGGAGGTGGCACAGGCCACCACCACAAAGAAACTGGAAAAAGAAACAGAAAAGAGAGTAGGGGTCAGTACCGATTTTAGAGCCACCATGAGTAGTTATTATGATGAATTGAACATACAGAGTATCAGGATTAAGTTAAATTAAATTGAAGTTATAGAAAGGCCATGTTAAAGTAATTTTCAGCAGTGTTTTAAAGTGCTCTACTGTATTTGCCTGGCGAATTCCTATTGGCAGGCTATTCCAGATTTTAGGTGCATAGCAGCAGAAGGCCGCCTCACCACTTCTTTTAAGTTTTGTTCTTGGAATTCTAAGGAGACACTCATTTGAGGATCTGAGGTTACGATTTGGAATATAAGGTGTCAGACATTCCGATATATAAGATGGGGCGTGATTATTTAAGGCTTTATAAACCATAAGCAGTATTTTAAAGTCAATCCTGAATGACACAGGTAACCAGTGTAGTGACGTCAAAACTGGAGAAATGTGTTCGGATTTTCTTTTCCTAGTTAGGATTCTAGCAGCTGCATTCTGCACTCGTTGCTGACCGTTCTTCCAGTAGATGTTGCTTATATAGGATTTGATTGTTTGTGTTTTTTTGTCCTACTTGATGTGTCTTTTTTTTTGGGTGGCATGTTGTTAGTAGATACATCCGTAATATTTTCTCTTACAATAATACTGGCTTGTATGTGGCTGTAATATGCGTCACTGTATTGTGTGCCTTTAATTTTCTCTCACAGTAATACTGGTAATAATAATAATAATAATAATAATAATAATAATAACAAATTTTATTTATATTAAACTTCATATTTTAGAAATCTCAAAGTGCTACATAGTAAAAACAAACATAATAAAACAAGAAAATCTATGTATGCTTTAACAAAATATCTTTCTAAAAAGATGAGTTTTTAGATTCCGTTTAAAAACATTAGTCGACTGTGGGGCTCTCAGGTAGTCAGGGAGGGCGTTCCACAGTCTCGGCGCCACAGATGAAAAAGCCCTATCACCCATACTGCGAAGTTTGGTTCTAGGGACTTGGAGAGTGTTAGTGTGTACAGAGCGAGAGTGCGTGAGGAAGTATGAGGGGTAAGGAGTTCCTGTAAGTAAAGGGGGGCATGTCCATAGATGCACTGATGGGTGAGGAGAACGACCTTGAACTCAATTCTGAGAGGAACAGGGAGCCAGTGAAGGGTTTTCAGGATTGGGGTGATATGGTCATGCTTTCGCACCCTCATCAGGATCCTGGCAGCGCAATTCTGAATATACTGGAGTCTGTGAATACTCTTGCCAGGAAACCCGATGAGGAGCACATTACAGTAATCCAACCTGGAGGAGACAAAGGCATGGACGAGCTTCTCTGCATCTTCCAGGGTGAGAGTTGGTCGGAGTTTAGCAATATTCTTGAGGTGGTAGAAGGAAGACTTACAGAGGTGTTTGATGTGGGCGTCAAAGGTGAGTTGAGGGTCCATTTTAACACCCAGATTGGTGACAGATATGGAAAGGGGAATGTTTTGGCCAGCGAAAGTGATACTGGTGATGGTAGAAGACCAACTAAGATGGCTTCTGTTTTGGATCTGTTTAGCTGAAGAAAATTGAGCCTCATCCACGCCTCTATCTCCTCCAGGCAGGTAGTCAATGTAGAGATTGGCAGAGGAGCAGTAGAGGAGGTGGGGGTAGTCCTGAGGTAAAGCTGAGTGTCATCAGCATAGCAGTGAAAAGATAAACCATGTCTTCTAATGACATTTCCAAGGGGGAGCATGTAGATGGTAAAAAGGATGGGGCCTAGCACAGAGCCCTGTGGGACACCACAAGTGACGTTGTGGGTATGAGATTTTGCGCTGCCCAGGGCGACGTGCTCAGTTCTGCCGGTCAGGTAAGATGTGAACCAATTTTGAACATTTCCAGAGAGTCCAATGGTGTATTTCAGGCGGTGAAGAAGAATGTTGTGGTCTATTGTGTCAAAAGCAGCTGTCAGTTCAAGGAGGATGAGTAAAGAAGGGGAACCAGTATCTGCTGTTATCAGAAGATCATTGGTGACCCTGACCAGGGCTGTTTCGGTGCTATGGCCAGGGCGGAAACCAGACTGAAACTTTTCAAACAGATTATTCAGTTTGAGGTGGTCATGAAGTTGAGTTGCAACTATTTTTTCCAGAACTTTAGAGAGAAATGGAAGATTGGAAATGGGCCTATAATTGGAGAGAACTTCAGAATCCAGGGTGGGTTTTTTCAGTAGGGGTCTGATGACAGCAGTTTTTAGTGAAGAAGGAATATGGCCAGCCAAAAGGGACTGGTTTATGATCCTTGTGATAAGTGGAGAGATGGCAGAGACGTTGGCCCTCAGTAAAGCTGAGGGGAAAGGGTCCAGGGAACTGGTAGACCGTAACATTTTCCTGATGACATCCTCCACCTCTTCCTGTGTGGCAACAGAGAAGGAGCAAAGGGGCTGGACAGTCTCAGACAGTAGGTCAACAGTTTTTTTTTTGTCTGAAGAAATTTATGTGCATATTGCACCTCTCATCGGTGGCCTCAGAGTGGTTAGGTGAAGGAGGTTTGAGAAGGTGATTTATAGTTGAAAAAAGTTTTTTGGGGTTCCTGGAACTGTTGCTGATGATGATGGAATAGAACCTGGACCGTGCAACCTTCAGAGCTTCTGCATACGCCCTCTTGTGTTCTATAAACCTGTTTGTGGACAGTCAGCCCAGAGGCCTTGAACCGCTCAAGGACACGGCCAGCCGTCTTCATTTTTCGCAGTTCGCAGGTGTACCAAGGTGCTGAGCACGAGAATGAGACGGACCTGGATGTTAAGGGGGCGTGGAAGTCCAGGAGACTGCTCAGGGACTGGTTGTAAAAGTCCACAAGGTCAGCAACAGAGAGGGAGCTGGTAGGGTCAGAGGAGAGAAGTTTAAGGTCCAGGACCAAGGCATCAACATTGATGTTCTTCAGATTTCTGAAATGTATCTGTCGTTTTAGTTTGATATGGGGGGAAAGAATGGGCAGCTCCATTGACACTACTTTGTGGTCTGAAATACCAAGATCATATACCTGTAAGTTACTGATTAAGGCAGAATTTGAAATGACCAGGTCAAGTGTGTGACCCCTGGAATGTGTGGGGACATCAACATGTTGTTGTAGATTAAGAGAATCCAATAGCTCATGGAAATCAGCAGTGAGATAACCTGTGGGATTGTCAACATGAATATTTATATCTCCTAGAATTATGATGTTGGCAGAGGTAGCACAGAGTGTTGTGAGAAGATCAGTCATTTCCGGGATGAAGGCAGAGTTGGGTTTTGGAGGTCGATAGATAAGGAGAACAGTCATGGGAAAAGGAGGCTTACATTTAAATGCAAGGCACTCGCAGGAGGATGTTGCAGGTATCAAGATACGGACAACCCCAAATCCTGACGGTGGATGATAGCTAAGCCACCACCACGCCCAGTGCTGCGAGCTGCTTCCAAGTAACTGTAGCCAGGAGGACAGGCTTCATTTAGGGCAGAGTAAACCTCTGACTGGTGCCATGTTTCTGTCAGACACATGAAGTCAAGTCCTTTCTCCCTGATGTGTTCTTCAATCAGTGTGGCTTTATTGCAGATGGATTGAGAGTTAAACAGTTCAAATCTGACTAATGACTGTGAGGTCAATCTCTGTACTGGTCGCAAAACATTAAAATCCACTCCACGCAGCTTAGAATCAACTCCACAAAATAAATCCAGGCGGGGATGTGAGAATCTCGCGGTGTTTCTCTCAATAGCTCTGATGTTTCCCATGCTGGAGTGCAAAGATCTCACGCTACTTTCAGAGTTGATAGTAGCTGGAATGACGGTGCTCTGATGACGCGTCAAACGTGCGACAGGTGACCAGAAAGATGGAATATTGGGAGCAGAGCACTTTGGCAGGTTATGGAAAATGAACTTTCGACCGGAGCCTCTATGAGTGTATCGAGGACGCGAAGGAGTCCAAGTTCTTTGATGATGGAGATGTTAATTTCAGGAGTGGTTGGGATTAAGTCGGCGGAGTTGTGAGCTGGAATAACTGAGCGCCATTCTGACCGAGGAAGAAAGGAGAGATGCTATCCAGACAGCACCGTAAAATCCAAAGCAGAATATAAAACAGAAAATCCAGGCATCAGGGCATCCGGACATCAGGTGAGTAGACAGCAAAACTTGATAAAATCCGTAAAGTCCACGGCAGACGGTAAAACAGTATATCCGGGCAACAAGTGAGTAGTCAGCTAAAACTTAATAAAACTCGGTAAAATCCGTAAAAACCCACGGCAGACGATGAAACAGTACAAAAAAGTACGAAACTTTTTAACTAAAAACTAAAGTAAAAGTAAAATAATAAATTAGTAATATAAAACTCATAAAGCTCAAAGGGAGAAGCGGCGAACATTCAACGCCAGCGTCCTCTCCTACCTCAAGCTGCGCTCCAATGTATTTCCATAAAATGCCTGCAATTTTCTCTCACAGTAATACTGGTTTGTATTTCCATAAAATGCCTGTAATTTTCTCTGACAGTAATACTGGCTATGATGTCCGTAATATGACCTTAATTTTCTGTCAGAACAGTGGGCAATCAGCAGAGTGTCCCCAGCAACTGATGTAATGTGTGGCGTGCAGCTGATAATCGTGTCTGTGGCGTCTCCCCAGCAAGTACTGTGCAGTTCCCCAGCAAGTATTTTAATCTGTGGTGGTGTGGAGCTGATTATTGTATGTGTGGCGTCTCCCCAGCAATGGATTTTATGTGCGCGGCCGCGACTACCCAATCAGCACTCTCCCCAGCAATGATGTCCTTTATTTCTTATCATGCGCGGCTGTGGCTAGGCCATTCACTGTGTGCCCAGCTTCCAGTGTGTGTGCGTCCACAGTGCCGTGTGCATGGGTGGGACACGGTGCGATGCGCGGCACAGCCCCGCACATCCGCACTTCACCAAAAGACACACACACACGGACACCTGGATGCACACAGGGGTTTTATTAAAGAGGATGTGAGCAATACATGAGTAGAAATGGGGCATGGCAACCCAAAAGTTTAAAGTGCCCAGACTGGAGGAAACAGAGACATGTTTTTTAGGGAGAAACCCTGTGGATGGAGCCTGTTCAGCAGCATATTTTGCTGCTGTTAACCACAACCGTAACCACAAACTTTTCCATGAGTTGCCCCCAAATGTGTATTCTCATTCTCGTTCGTTGATATAACCAGACCAATGATATAACTGATACAAGTTACAAACAATTAACAGTGGTGTTAAAGGAGGCAAATAAAAACAGCTTGTCACAAAGGTAGCGTGGTAGTTAATAACTCAAAATAGTGCAAAACACGAGTGTGCTTGTACAGGTAACTCCATTACTGGACACCCAGAGGACTGAAAGAACACTATAGGAAAATGCTATGTCTTTGTGGTATATATCCATTACATCTGATATGAGTTCAATAATCTTTTAACATATTTGGACTTCAATATTGATTGAGTGCTTTCTTTATGGCAGAAGTGTACTTATCTATGAATGGGCTCTTTCACTGTGGTAATGTTCCAAGAAACACGGCTAATAGTGCTGAAATATTTCCAGGAAACAGAACAATGAATTTAGCTCAATGTAATGGCATCATAGCAATCAAATCTCAATTAAATCCAGCATCTGTGTAATGAAATGGAAATATATATTCAGAGTACAGATATTCTGAAAAAAATCAGCATCATGCTGTAGTCAACATAGGACAGCATTCCTATGCCACACTTTCAAAATGTAATTGTGCCTTCGTCCCAGTGAAATTCAGACTATTTTAATGAAAAACAGACCAGCTCACTATTAGGAGGTGTAATTGTACCTAATAAAGTAATCACCGTGTAAATTTTTGTATTTGATCTTTTTTTTAAACTTTTATCGTTCACATGAGTATTTGCACATATGAAATGTCACACGGACTGGTTTCACGCAGTCTGCTTAAAAAGTGCAGTCAACAAGGACTAGTAGAGTATATCATAAGCTTTTGCATATAATTCATAATCCAGACTACTGCTTCACAAAACTGACCTCATTCAGTTTTTTCTTTTAAAAACAATTGTTTATTGATTTGATACAGATGTCCTATTAATGCTTTTAACAAATGAAAAGTGACTTATGGTTGATTATTTAGTGAAAAGCTAATATATATTGTATACTGAGCCATGAATGTTGTTTTCCTAACTTACTCTTGCTTTTTCAGTTATTTGCTTCTTTTGCAGAATGCATACTGATGTATTCATTCTCTAACTCTGTCATTATTAACTCTAATTCCCAATTACTCTTCGTTTTTAAATTGATGCATATAATTATAATTACTATTGTATTTCAGTTCTCACATATAGGAGCTAACCTGACGAAAACATGCAAAATGTGCCACATCCATTTTTGATTCCAATAGAAAATAGTGCTATGCAAAAATCAAAGCCATACAGTAGTTACCTTGGATGCTTAATATCCAATATTCCAGTTTGCCCTTGGATCCAATGAGAACCACACTGTTAAAATTATAAACTAATTGAGCTGTAAGTGATATTTCTGTTTCTGATAGGCCTCAGTATCCCCGCAGGGGTTGGATTGTGCTTCAGTCATTATTGGCATGGTTTAAATGCAGACATTTTATTTTAAGTCTCACTGAGAAACAAACAAGAAACCGATTTAAAAAAAAAAGTATATATATATATATATATATATACACATCCATCCATTATCCAACCCGCTATATCCTTACTACAGGGTCACAGGGGTCTGCTGGAGCCAATCCCAGCCAACACAGGGCACAATGCAGGAAACAAACCCTGGGCAGGGCACCAGCAAACTGCAGGGCCCACACACACACACCAGGCACTATTTAGGATTGCCAATGCACCTAACCCTCATGTCTTTGGACTGTGGGAGGAAATCCACGCAGACACGGGGAGAGCATGCAAACTCCACACAGGGGGGACCCGGGAAGTGAACCCGGGTCTCCTAACTGTGAGGCAGCAGCGCTACCTACTGCGCCACAGTGCCACCCTATATATATATATATATATATATATATATATATATATATATATATATATATATATATATATATATATATATATATATATATATATATATATATATATATATATATATATATATATATATATATATATATATATATATCACACTACCTCAGTCAGTCTGGAACAAGATTTCCAATCTTTCTGTATTTGAACCATTATTTTCACTTTATTTAAACTGTCAATGAAGATTAGTTATTTATGGTCCCAAGCTGATGAGGTCTATGTGGAAGAACCTGTAAATGAAGCCTGCTCAGATGTTCACATAAGAAGCTGTAAGTTTTCTTCTCAGCTTTCATTAAAAATTGTTTTTCATTTTTGTTCCACAGAAATATATAATAGGGCATTTTGCACTTTCAAGATTATGGAGATTTGTTGCAAAATATAATAGTAAAGTAAGGGGGATAACTGTAAAAATTGTTGGACAAATACATGGGCTATTGTGGTGGCCCTAATAATGTTTTCCTTATAGAACCTTCAGTTTTACCTTATCACCACTGAATATTGACCTTTTTGGACATGATATGCTTTCACTAATGTCAAATAGCTATAATCCTAGTGTGCTTCAACAAATTAGCAACAAAACCTGAAGTCATAATATTTTAGCCAACCTTTGAATGCATTTGTCCACTATAGTTCCTTATTCTGCTGGAAATGTTGTATCAGTCCATAGTAACCAGTGACTTGTTGTATGCTGCAGTCCCCTGAATAAGCAACTTGAGGTCAAATGGAGCACAATGCATGAACAAACCTATCAGGAAAGCCTGTTTCATCACAAAGCAAACCCTGGACACACTAGAAGCTGTTGGGAAAAAAGAGGATAATGGCAAAATTGGATGTCATCATGAAACATCTGCCTTCATTTCCTCCAGGGGGTTCTCTCTTGGAGCACTTTTAACCACAGGCTCATTCCACCACAGTGTACTAAGATGTTCACCTTATGGTCTTTTCTGCCCACTTCTATCAGGCAATTCAGTGCTTCCTCCCGATGTATTCATTAAGTTCATTTTGAAATTTCTGAACAATATACATTTATTGCTTGCTTGATTGATTGATTGATTAATTGACTGTATTATTTGTCCTGTGAGTATGTATTCTTGTTTTTTATGTTTCTGTTGCTGCATGAATCTGAATTTCCTCATGGAACAAATAAAGTTTATCTAATCTAATCAAATCTAGGCATTTCCATGCTTTATTTGCTATTATCTTCAGCTTTTATTATTCTTATTTGTGCTTTACCCCTTTTTGTCTGCTTATGTGATTGCTAGTGATTGCTTTAGGCACTTTACAAGCAACTGCAACTTATGGCAGCTGGTGACTGCTGCTTCATTGTTCTAGGAGAATAAGTTTAGATTCCAGACCAGTCACTGTATATGTGGAGTTTGCACAATCTTCTTGTTATTTTTTCCATGGAGTATTCTGGTTATCCTATTACGTCCTAAAAGACATAAGCATTAGATTAATTGGTGACTCTAACTACTGTAGACCCAGTGTTAGTGAGTGAGTGTTCTTCAATAGACTCTGCCCCTTCCCGGTTTAGTTTGTGTATTAAATGCTGCTGAGGTATGCTCCAGCTACCAGTGATCCTGAAGTGGAATATGAAAACATGACACTACTGTAGATATAATTTAATTGCAGGATAACCACTAAACAAAAGTCTGCCGACGGAAATCTGGGTGAATAAATAAAGGTTTATAGGTATAACAAGCCCATAAAATCAGGATTCTAGAAGAGGTGGCACAAAACCCTCCTGCAATGTTCACTAGATACATTTTACCTAACGTACTTGGAGGTAACTTCATTAAACCTGTGGAGATAGACAGCGTCCTTTGGTTACCAGGTAGATGGATACACACAGGTGGAAAATCCAGAAAGCGTACATTTCTGAACTAATAAGTAATTTTTATCCACACTGAATTATTAAAGTCTTCTTGTTATTTTGACATTTTAGCTTCCTGCTCTCTACTATATTTCTTACTTTTTCTTGCTTTTTTTACATACATATATTGTCTTTTTCCCCATAAATAACTCTTTTGTATTTTTCATTTTGGTAATTTGAAAAGGGTCTGACTTCTAGATAAGGTATTTAAAATATAAAATAGTATTTTGCTGTATATGTACAGTATGTTACTGTTATTCTAAAATCATTAAAAAATGTTAAATCTTGCTGTTTATGAAAATATAATTTAATTAGGTGATCACCACAACTATCTGCAGGCACCAAAGTTACTGACAGAAGTTGGCTTGACTATAAAATTCAACAGACACTTATTGCAGTCACAGAATTTTTCATTCTTTCTTTCAACACCATCCATTCATCCATCCTTCCATTTTCCTTAAGCACTTATTCAGGGCCAGATCACTAGGCAGCTGAAGCCCAGATATATATATATATATATATATATATATATATATATATATATATATATATATATATATATATATATATATATATATATATATATATATATAAACTACTCAAAAAATTAAAGGAACACTTTGAAAACACATCAGATCTAAATGGGAAAAAGAAATCCTCCTAGATATCTATACTGATATAGACTGGGTAATGTGTTAGGAACGAAAGGATGCCACATCGTTTGATTGAAATGAAAATGATCAACCTACAGAGCCCTGAATTCAAAGACACCCCAAAAATCAGAGTGAAAAAATTATGTGGCAGGCTAGTCCATTTTGCCAAAATTTAATTGCAGCAACTCAAAATTGTACGCAGCACTTTGTATGGCCCCTGTGTTCTTGTATACATGCCTGACAACATCGGTGCATGCTTCTAATGAGATGACAGATGGTGTTGTGGGGGATCTCCTCCCAGATCTGGACCAGGGCATCACTGGACAGTCTGAGGTGCAACCTGGTGGCATTGGATGGACCAAAACATAATGTCCCAGAGGTGTTCTATTGGATTTAGGTCAGGAAAGTGTGGTGGCCAGTCAATGGTATCAATTCCTTCATCCTCCAGGAACTGCCTGCATACTCTCACCACATGAGGCCAGGAATTGTCGTGCACCAGGAGCCACTGTACCAACATAGGGTCTGACAATGGGTCCAAGGATTTCATCCTGATACCTAATGGCAGCCAAGGTGCCTTTGTCAAGCCTGTAGCAGTCTGTGTGACCCTCCATGGATATCCCTCCCCAGACAATCATTAACCCACCACCAAACTGCTCATGCTGAATGATGTTACAGGCAGCATAATGTTCTCCATGGCTTCTCCAGACCCTTTCACTTCTGTCACGTGCTAAGGGTGAACCTGCTCTCATCTGTAAAAAGCACAGGGCACCAGTGGTGCATCTGCCAATTCTGGTATTCTATGGCGAATGCCAATCGAGCTACATGCTGCTGGGCAGTGAGCTCAGGGCCCATTAGAGGACATGGGGCCCTTGGGTCACCCTCATGAAGTCTTTGTGGTTGTTTGGTCAGAGACATTCACACCAGTGGCCTGCTGGAGGTCATTTTGTAGGGCTCTGGCAGTGCTCATCCTGTTCCTCCTTGCCCAAAGGAGCAGATACTGGTCCTGCTGATGAGTTATGGACCTTCTATTTCCCTCTCCAGCTCTCCTAGAGTAACTGCTTGTCTCCTAGAATCTCCTCCATGCCCTTGAGACTGTGCAGGGAGACACAGCAAACCTTCTGGCAATGACACGTTTTGATGTGCCATCCTGGAGAAGTTGGACTACCTGTGCAACCTCTGTAGGGTCCAGGTATCGCCTCATGCTACCAGTAGTGACACTGACTGTAGCCAAATGCAAAACTAGTGAAGAAAAAGTCAGAAAAGATGAGGAGGGAAAAATGTCAGTGGCCTCCACCTGTTAAACCATTCCTGTTTTGGGGGTCATCTCATTGTTGCCCCTTTAGTGCATCTGTTGTTAATTTCATTAACACCACAGCAGCTGAAACTGATTAACAACCCCCTCTGCTACTTAACTGACCAGATTAATATCCCATAAGTTTCATTGACTTTATGCTATACTCTGATTAAAAAGTGTTCCTTTAATTCTTTTGAGCAGTATATATATATATATATAAAGAGAAGGGTGCATTTAAATGGCTTTAAATCACAATTCCAGCAATACTGATGAGCTGCATTCTGTGAGGTTTATTCCTTAGTCAAATAACAACAATTTCATTTTGATTACGAGAAGACTTCTAAAAACTGGTCAATCATGTGTGACAAGGTATCCACTCCCAGACAACTAAGTGCTACCACAATTACTGAGAATAGAAAATTGAAAAGACTCAGTAATAGCAGATCAAAAACAATTATTACAATTAATTTGGAAAGAGATTTAAGACATTAATATGAAATGAGTCCAATAGGAATGTGCTATGCTAAAATAACAGGCCGCCAGCCTTGATTATAATGCTGAGACCAGTGGGCATAATAAATAGATTATTGGCACTAATAAGCTCTGTATGGGTAAGGTGGAGTTCTTAGCAACACCCTCAGATTGCTACTACATTATGTAATCTAACACCAGCATGCATGTAGCATCTTCACCATTATTTCACCATCTTCACCATTATTTAGGATTGTGATGCACATCTCTGGTTAGCATTTTAGATTGATTTCTTTTTTTTCCACTTAAATCTTGGTGACATCTTAGTGGCATAGTGGAAGTTTTGCTGACCATGATGTATTGCTTTCTAATTTGAGTTTAGGTGTATGATATTTCTCTCTCTCTTTTTTTGTCTTTGCAATATGCTAAAGAGACAGAAAGCATGAGAAAGAAAATACAATGCCTATAGATGTGTGGGCTTTTCATTATTTATTCTAAAGAATTATATTGGTATATTTCATGTACATTATGTTATAAAATACCATTTTTCCATTTATCAGTTATGTTGTATTATTTTGAGCTGTGCTATGAGTTGGTACTCAGTGAGTAACACTACTTTAAAATACATTCAATTGATCTGCTTCAGGCCACCTCAGAACAATGGTTTATATATTCTGAGAGGCATCTGTCCCTTGCTAGAAGTATCCTGTCATTAGACAGTCTTAATATATCAGATGATCTGCTAAGCCAGCAACTGGTAATTTCATTGCTTGACTGTGTTTTCCACACTCTTCGTTATACACTGAAATAAGATGACGCACAGACAATGGTTAGTGTCCTATGTACTTCTGCTGATCATCGTACTGTTGACCATGTCTTCTGTTCTGGTTAAGGTTTGAAACAACTTTGCTTTATGAAGGATATCTTAATTGCATTGCTTAAAAATGCTGTTCAAGGCACCTGTGTTTTCCTTTTCTTGATGAGTACATCTACAATATGAATACTATAAAATGTTTAGGCACGTATACTCACACTACCTTTTTGAAAATGTGAATTAAACAGAACATACACAGTCTGATGCCTCAACTTATTTTTCACATACCATTCAATTGTAAAATCCATGTAAGAATTGTTTTTTAGTTAAAACACAATCTGCATAGATGATTAATTATGAGGTTTATGTTTGGTTAACTCTGCGGCAAAACTTAACTTTCTTCAATTATGTGCTGGTTGACAAATAAATGCAAACAAATTTAATACTGGCAAAATTGCACTATTGGGAAATTATGAAATGAATGAATATACTTTTTCCGTCATTTTTTCAGTCTCAGAAATGAAGCAAATATAATTGCATTTGTTATGCTGTCTCCTGGGCTTATAGTATTTATTCAATAATAAAAATTCTATTCATTTTTGTAGAATATTTTGGTTTAATTCTTACATAATTATTTCTGCATTAATCCTCTACATTTATTATTTAAGAAGCCATATTCCATTAGGAAAAGTCAATGAATAATCAACTATAAAGTATAAATGAATAGAGGATAAAGTTTAGATTTAAGAGCCATTTATTTACACATGTGTATAACTTGAAATATTTTCAATATGCAGTAATTTGGTACTTATACTAGAATAAAAGAAATCTCCAGAAAAAAAAAACTGTTTTAAAATAGATCTCTATGTACCATCTGGATATAGACAAGGTTTGGTTGAGAGCATGTACAATAAACTGAATAAAATGCATTGTATATCATTCTAGAAATGTGATTTGCTTTTATATTAAAACACTATGTTTTGTAATAATAAAATATATTAATTTAAGGAATTCAGTTTAATAGCTTCTACAACTAAACAAAGAGAAATGTTTCAGAGTCCACTTTAATCTTGGCACACACTCAATATAAAATGGACGAGACTGTACACTTTGTATATAATAAGCTTGAGACATTTTGTTGACACAGAAAACTCTGTTGTTATATTTACCATTTCTCTTTTGCAGAATCGATCAAGTTTTTGTATAGAGTGGATCAGATATTGAGCAGGTCCAGCTGTGCACATTAATTCCTTTTGACTGAGCTGGGAAATTGTGCACACTCAACCTGATGAAGTGAACTGAGAGAGCAATGGAGAAAATAGTTTAACAAATAGAAAATATAAAAAGATAAAATCAAAACCCTATAAAGTTTTACACTTAAAGTTATGTCTAGCCAAAGATAGTATACTTTTACTAATTTTAATAATTTTGATTGCTCTTGCTCAGGGTCTAAATAGAGTAAATCGGTATCACAGCAATAAATACAACATCCTTCGATTTCTATCAGCAGATCATTTGTACAGTGTGCCCATGGTAATCAAGAAACAATGTGTTTATACCAAGGATTCCAAAAAAAGTGAGGTAAAGTAGTTTTCTAAAGGAAACATCTTTGTGGATTACTTACACAATTGATTTTAGAAGAGTTATACCTAAGGTACAGGCTTCAGTTAGGACAGGGAGAAAGACAAGGAGTTACATTAACAATTACATAGCTGGTTTTGAAATTTCGTCCCATTCCACTTTTACAAAAGAACCTAAGAGTTTATTTGATACATTTTGTGTTAGGTGCATGTGACATGTGATCTTGTGACACAATAAAAGAATGTTTTGAGGTATCTCTTATGCATTTCACAATATCGATGATACATTTTCATATTTCTCAAAACAACATCCTATGCATTTTAAGAGACACATCCTGTGTGACTGTTGTCATGGGTAAACATTGATAATTGGAAAAATCGAGAAGATAGGACTTAAACGAGATTGTTCGAGATTGACCTTATCACTTTCTGTTACATTTTATGACCTTTCTATGTAAGAATGAACAGAAAGCTTTTTTTGTGATATCAAGAACTGGATTTGAGGTTGCTTTAATTGTATTTTAAGTATCTCAGTGTGATGAGTAGGGGGCATTGCAGCACCCTAAACCTCAGAAACAACTTCACAGACACCAGTTCCAGTAGAAATAAAACGTTAATTAACACAAATACACTGTGTAAAAGACACCTAAATCAACATAAACCACACAGTTCTTCTTCTCTTTTTCCTCTGTCCTTCCACTCCTCCAGGCAAGCTTTGTCCTTCTTCCACCCGACTCCAACTCACCTGGAAAAGGTTGAGTGGTGTCTTTTATCTCGGACCCGGGAATGCTTCCGGGACTAGTGCTTAGCCCAATGGAAGCACTTTTGGGTCAATTTGAAAATCCCAAAAAGTAGAGAGGATAAATTCCTTCAGCACCCCCTAGCAGTATCCCCTGAACCCAGCAAGGCTGTCCTATGGAACTATAGTTCCCAGCATGCTTTGCGGGTGTCCATACAGGTGTTGTGTCCCAGGGAGGCTGCCGCTTAGCATGTTGGACGAGCATGTAATCCTGCCAGGTTTTCTCCCCATTATTCCACTACACTGGCCTCCCGGCCAGGTATTGACCCTTGGTCCAGCACTGCCAGGAAGCCAGTGTACCCAGTAGCACACTGGCATTTTTTGCTTGTCTCCTGATTAAGGCAAGACATGCTAAATTAAATACATCTTAAGATATCTAAAACAGAGGAGACACTCATTTTTAAATATTGTAAGAGCCAATCTTAGAAAGTTAAAGTTTTGAGTTAAACTCATATTAATGTTTGCTTAACTTGAATAGAATATAAATTCATTTCATTGTCATAACTTATGGTATAGTCTTTTCCCCCTATAAGTTAGCAAGAGATAGAACCTTCTTACTATAACTGAGTAACAGTGTGATAATAAGCTCAGTTTGTTTAGAACAGGTCCCAGTAAAGAGGGACTGGAAAGACCCATTTTAAGCTTAGAAATGGGATAAGCATACAGTTTTCTGACCGTTTTGAAATGGTTCAGAAATGTTAAGTAAGAAGTAACGATTTGAGATGTAACAAGATTAAGCTTATAACTGAACTTTTCTTAACATTAATTTTTCCTTTTTTTGTTATTTTAATTTTCCCTTTTTTGTGTGAACTGTTTTTACTTCAAAACTTAACTAAACCTTCAAAAACCAAGATATTTTGTCTGTGGAATCATTTCTGCGCGTCAGGCTTTTGTTGAATCCCATTTTTTGAGTTGAAGCTGCAGAACTTTGGTAATTTTGGGAAAACGCAGCTACAAATATCAAGTAATGAATTTGAACTTTTCACAGATATATTTTGATATCTCAAACATAAGTCAATGTAAGTACTGTATATCTGAAATGCATTTTAAAATACCTAATTACATTGTGAAATATTTTCATGTGTAATTCAATGTATTGCAAATGCATTCCAACATATCTTTAGAGGACACAAAATTTTGAGCTACCTTGAATTTCATTTCAGAGATCTCAAAATGCACACAAAAGTGTATTAGTATATTTCAAATGCATATGGGACATCTCAGAATCCATTGGGTTATTTCAAAACTGAAAATGTATTTTGAAATATCTTAAAATGCAGTTCAGATACCTCAAATTGACCAGGTTTCAGGGGATCAGAGTCTATACTGGCAGCACAGGGCACAAAACAGGAAACAGGCCTAGTCAGGGGGCCAGTCCATCACAGGGGCCATATTTAGAGAAGGGCTAATTTGGAATCATCAATTAACCTAACCTGCATAACTTTTGAGGCATCTGTGATATTCTAAAATGCAATTCAAATGTCTGAAAGTAGCCAGGATATAATTTTAAGATATCTTGAAATATATTTGAAAAATACATTCAAGATATCCTACAATGAGATCACTAAATGTTACTTCAGCTTGTAATACACCATTCCATTGTAAGAAAATGTTTACCCTGTGCAAACAGCATGACATTTCATTAAGGATTAAAGAGAAGAAAGTGAAGCAGAATTTGAGAAAGATGTAAGAAGTTAAACAAAAATAGGATGTAAAATACTGAATGGTGAAATGGCAGAAAAAAGCTTAAAAGTAAGAAGGAAAGAAATAGTGGAATATTAAGGAAGATGTGGAGTAAATTAGGATGAAAACAATGAAGGGCTTTGAGTAGACAGTGAGACAGAGGACAAAGAGGAAGACAAGAGTCAAAATCCAGTTTATAATTCTCAGAGACATATTCTGAACAGCTATCAGAAATACATTTTTAAAGCACTGTTAAAACATGTTGATCTGTTCCAGTACATATAAAAACTATTATTTTTACATCATTACGATTCCCTTGTAAAGGAGTGTAAAACAGAATATTTTTAGGTAGAATATTCAAGGTTTATAATAGTAATCTGAAATATGGTTTACATAGATTTTGTATTTTCCAGCTTCATTTAATTTCAGGCTGTGTAGATAATCAGTCTTCATTTTTATACAATATGTTTCACACATTTTTTGCATTTTATTTTCCAACTTAAATTTGAAATAGCTGTGTAAGTTGTGAATAATTCATATTATTTACTTTAGCTTTTGCTTCATTCAAAAATAGTGTTGCAACTTTAACAGTGATTTTATCACTGGGATTAAGCACTTCTAAATTTACAGGTCATTTCTGGCCTGAGAAGAAAACGAACAAAATGATTTGATTAGTGTCCTATTAAGATGTCAATTAAAAAGTACAGTAAATAAGCTAAAAAGTGTGTCTGTTATTCTTTAATGTGGTAGCTTTTACTGTTGTCATATACAAGAGCATTAGATGTGTCTCACAGGTTTTTATATGGGCAAACAAATTGAATTAGATTAAGGGAGTGACACATTTGCTAATCTCTCACCTGACATCACTTTTGCCCTCACATCACTTTAACGACGTCATTGACTGAAGTCGATGTTCATTTCAGAACCAGGTAGCTAGCAGGTTGGACCTCATTAGAACAATCATTAGAACATTACAACAATTTAGATGAGAACATTCAGTCCAACAAATCTCTCCAGTCCTATCCATTTCACTCTTCCAAAATAACATCAAGTCTAGTTTTGAAGGCCCTTCTTTCTGGTAACTGATTCCATTTATCTATGGATTCTCTGTGTGAAGAAAAACGTTTTAATTTTTGTGCAAAATTTACAACAATGTCCTCGTGTTCTTGCTGAACTCATTTTAAAGTAACATTCTAGATCCACTGTACTAATTCCTTTCACAATTTTAAACACTTCAATCATGTCACTTATTAATCTCCTTGTTCTTAATTAAACTGTATAGGCTCAACTCTTTCAATCTTTCCTCATAATTCTTCCCATGTAGCCCTGGAATTAGCCGAGCTGCTCTTCTCACTTTATCTAGTGTTTCTATGTCTTTTCTGTAGCCTGAATACCAAAACCTTGTACAGTACTCCAGGTGAAGTTTAACCAATGTGTTTTAAAGCTTAGACATAACCTCCGTGGACTTGTATTCCACACATCGTGCTATATAACCTAACATTTTGTTAGCCTTCTAAATGGCTTCTGAACTCTGTATGGAACTTGATAGTGACAAGTCCACTACCACTCCTAAATCCTTTTCATAAGGTGCACTTTCAGTTACCACACCTCCCATTGTGTATTCAGATCTCGCATTTTTCCCCTCTATGTGTAATATTTTACATTTACTTGCATTAAATGTCATTGCCACAAATCTGCCCAAGATTGTGTGCTGGCCCAAGTCCCCTATAATGATTCAACGGCTTCTAGATTATCTGCCAATCCTCCAAGCTTGGTATCATCTGCAAACTTAACTAACTTGGGGCATCTCATAGGAAACCAAACCTTCATGCATGTGATTTGTTTTTGTTCACACTGTCTATGAAAGAACTGTCCTTTGCAAGCAAGCAAGCTACTATGCACCATTTCCTCCATTGACATGCTCGTT